>NC_137189.1:3852906-4380406 GCF_960531495.2 Zeus faber
AACGTGGCTGGGTCTTTCAGCATGACAATGATCCCAAACACACCGCCCGGGCAACGAAGGAGTGGCTTCGTAAGAAGCATTTCAAGGTCCTGGAGTGGCCTAGCCAGTCTCCAGATCTCAACCCCATAGAAAACCCTTGGAGGGAGTTGAAAGTCCGTGTTGCCCAGCGAACAGCCCCAAAACATCACTGCTCTAGAGGAGATCTGCATGGAGGAATGGGCCAAAATACCAGCAACAGTGTGTGAAAACCTTGTGAAGACTTACAGAAAACAAAGAGTATATAACAAAGTATTGAGATGAACTTTTGTTATTGACCAAATACTTATTTTCCACCATAATTTGCAAATAAATTATTTAAAAATCAAACAATGTGATTTTCTGGATTTATTTTTTTTCTCATTCTGTCTCTCATAGTTGAGGTATACCTATGATTAAAATAACAGGCCTCTCTCATCTTTTTAAGTGGGAAAACTTGCACAATTGGTGGCTGACTAAATACTTTTTTTGCCCCACTGTGTATATATACGTATGTATATTTTTAATGCATAATTGACCTTCAGCAAAGAAAAACACTGACTCGGTAGGCAGAATAACGGTTGTAATCATCACAACACAGACAGTGAACAAGACACCTTGACGTATTTAAACTGTTATTTTTAATGACATTGTACAAAGGATGAATATAGAGTAAAGGCAAATCACATTTAGATTTTTCACCTGATCTGATATACTATACAGAGTTACCCTGCAACCCTTTTGTCAACATATTACAATTCTAAAATAAAATTAGTTTTTAACTGTTTCTAAATATCTAACAGCAGCTTGTCAAGCATGGTCAGCATACAAAGGATTAAGGGAAGCTTTTCCAGTCCACAGCTGCATTTGTTTTCTTATTTATGGGTCATTTATCGTGTGTGTGTGTGTGTGTGTGTGTGTGTGTGTGTGTGTGTGTGTGTGTGTGTGTTCCAAATGCTGTAAAGAAAGGCATGGAATATCTACAGGTTCTAGGCGAGGGGCGTGGTGTCTCTTTTAGCCCTCTCACCGCTGTGTAGACGCACATACAGAGCAATACCCTCTGGCTTTCAATAAAGCTCTTTAAAGTTAAAATAATAATACTTAAAAAAACACAAACAAATTGGCACAGATAGACTTCTGTGAACATCTTTGGCAAATAAAATAAATCAGAAACCTGACCTATACTCCCATGTGGCTTTCATTTCAGAGAAGGATGTATAACAGGAGTCTTTGAGATAGCTTTAGCTGCAACAATAGCAAACAGTCCATCTCCATGTGATGACATCAGTCTGTGATGAAGTGAACAAACGTGAGCGGAAACACTCCTCTCCGAGTCGGGTCTCCTTCAATATGGCCGACCTGAGGAAACAACGATAACACATGATGTGACAGATACAGTACATACTGTGCATAAAGTCACCCCCCTCTGGGTATTTATTATATATTTTTTTAAAGGCGTGATACCTACCCACCACTCATGGTCCTCCTCTCCATCCACCACGATCACCTCTCCCTCTGAAAAGGTCAGCTCGTCTGGGTTGTCTGCTGAGCACTTGTAAATGGCTTTGACCCTCTGGGGGCGTTGCTTCTGAGGTATCAAAAGGAAAAAAGTGACAGATAAAGACGATAACTATATGAAAGTTGATTTGGGTGGAAGTGTCTGCTTAACAACTACATACTGTAAATGTAAATATGAACATGTCACAGTTCTATTAACCTAACCATACCCATAAACACAGTTATACAGTATGTCATTTTGTGTATTAATACACACTACAAAAACACTAGGGAAAAAAATAAAAACAACATTTAGAATTATAAATTATACGACAATGGTGGACGAAAATGTATTTGACAAACTTTGTTAAAACAAGAAAAAAATTGTGATACAAAAAATCGTATAAAACAAAAAAACAGTCCACTGTTCACTACAACATAAAAAAAAATCTTTCTTTGTAAAGAATTCACTGGAAATAATTTCTACATAATTTGAGGAATATTTCACCAATCTAGCTGAATAACATATCAACACAATTTTAGGTTGTTTAAATTATCTTAAAAAAAAGGCTTAAGATACATTTTTATTAATGCCGTGGTCAAAGAGAACAACGTGGGATAAAGTTTAGCTGATCTTTATGTAGATTTGTAATAATCCGTATGAACACAAATGTCATCAAAATTACATTTATTCTATGAATTATACACAAATATTTCTTTATTGAAAAATAAAACATAACATTCATAATGATTGTGGTAGAAGCTGTTGGCCTGATGCTGATCACTAACTGAAAGAGAGACTTTACCTCTGGTGGTTCGGGGGGGGGGGGGGGGGGTTTACTGTGGACTTACTGGGCAATTGGTTCTGGGTTTGGGTGTTGGTGGCGGAGTACGGTCCGAGTTCTGCGGAGATTTGGGCTGAACCAGTGCCTTGGCTGCACACATTAAAAAGACAACTAACATCAGTCAACTGTGTCTTAATAATAAGAAATAATAGGACAGTGATTATTTGACGTGAGTGTATGTGTGCCAACTTGTAAATCTGTGTGCCCGCCTGCGTGTGTGTGTGTGTGTTTTTGTGTGTGTGTGTGTTGACCTGAGCCCGTTCTCATAGGTGGTCTTTGAGGGGTGGTTTTATTTGGCCTGAAATGACAGAACAACAAATATTTAGACAAGTTTAGATTGACAGAAAAAAAACTTTTTGTTGTCTACAACATTGTATCTATCTATTGTACAGTATCTATTAGTAATCAATGCAACACATTTTAAAAACCATAAAGCAAAAAAATACCAACTTTGAACATAATATTGTATTTTTAATATATACTACTACTTCTAAATCCAGACTCAAAAGGTTTATATTTTCCACTGTTTTTCAGTGAACAATCATCCGGTACGGAAAAGTTCCATATGGAGTCCGTTCCCACATAGATGACTGGTACGCGGATACATTACATAATGCCCGTGTGAGAGGTGTCTAATATCACACGGGAAACAGGAAACAGAATCGTTTTTTAGACCAGCGCTTCGCTCCCAGTCTCCCCGCCCCGCGGACCTCTCTCCGCTGACTGAGTGGGGACAGAGCCCCTGTCCGCAGACGTAATAACCCAAAACCCAATGTTGAATCAGTGTGATCGTTTTCAACCCGTCCTACACTCTCTGCCCCCGGAGAATGAACTTTTCCACCGGTTCTCCCTCTCCCTGTCCGCTCTCTCCCTCCAGCTGCGCTCCACGCAGTGGTGCAGCCAGTGCAGGCAAGCAAAGAGCTTGGGCCTGATGCAAAGAGCTTGGGCCTGACTACACAGTTGCTTCGCACCCCTAACTGTAAAAGACATCTCTTGGGTCTGAGTGGCATTTTAAGAAGAAGAGGAATAGAGTTTAAGAATATAAAGACCCGTCTCCATAGAGTGTTTAACGTGTTTCAGTTTCTCATCTTTGAAGAGGAGCGCCACAGTTCAGATCAGACTCACCATTTTTCAGAATGTTTTTTTCCTTCCCGAAAACAAATCTTTTTTTTTTTTTATATTTGTACGAAATTAATATTCGTAAAAACCCACTATTTGTGCTTTATTTGGATTTGGCTCCACCTCTACTCTACAGAAATGTTACTGCTTTAATTTCCACACACCTCCATTCACAGCCGTACCAGCATTTTGCCAGAAATTATACTAGGTCGAGAGTGAGGACATTTTATGGAATGACTTTTACGGAACATCAGGACCGGCTCCCTTTTCCACATAATGCCAATACGGAACATTGCCAGTAGATTTAGGGCTTTCAGTGCAAGTGGAATGTTAAGTTTGCAAGCCTATACCACAATGCATTGCGAGATACAAGTTTATATGCATTGTCGTCATCAACCCAAAAAGTGCTGAAAGGATGTGGTGCAGTTCTATGATGATGCGGACGTAGTAAATCCAAAAAGCCATACGCAGTACACGGTTTGGGATGCAGCATCGGTATGTACCTGGTGGCCGATTTGGGGCAAATGGGTCCTGGGGGCCGAGCGGTGGGCTGGTGGCTAGGCACCGCGGGGGGAAGTGGGGAGGGCCTGTGTACCGGTATGGCAGGTGGTAGAGGGGGGATGGGGGGTGCCATGGGTAGCGCTCCGTGAGGAGGGGGGAGCGGAGGCAGGGGGGTGTTTCTGGCAGAAAGCGTCTTAGACTCCAGCATGCTGGTCCGCTTGCTGTTGGGAGGAAGAGGGGGAGGAGGGGGGACAGTTGGGGGGAGCACTGTGGGAGAGGGCAGAAGTACTTTACTCAAAAGGAATATTTACTTTTAAAACATCTCTCATATATTACTTTTCTCTGGTAATGGCAGCATTCAACAGAAAAGACAGTTTATAGAAAGGGTTTCCAAACTGGGGACCTACGGCCAAATTGTTATATATTCAGAAAACCATAATACATGCCTAACACTCACCATACATAGAGCTGTTCCTCTCGGGGATGTGAGCATTGTGGGGGTCGGAGGAGGACCGCTGCCTCCCCACTGTTTCCATGGCAACAGGCTTGCTGTGTCCCGGACCTGCATGAGGAGCGAGTCAAAGTTTTATATTTCCATTTAAAAACAGCATCTTCGACTCCACCATCCTCTAGCGCTGCAACAGCCAGAGGACAGAACATAATAGGAGTATTGTTCCTCAAAACGACTATATAACCAGAATATAAGGCCTTCGAATGATTTAAAGGAGAAAGAAATGTAAAATGAAATCATTTTTTAAATATTTAAAGTATCGACCCCTCACGGGAGCAGCCGAGAGAAGAAGAAGAAGAAGAAAATATTTATACTTTTTTGTTTGTTTTATGCAAACGAGAAAAAATGACTGACCTTTAGTGGGATTTCTAGGAGGCAGGGAGGGGTTGGGTATCGTTGGAGGTCCGTGCGGGGAAGGACTGAGGTCCAGCATGGTCCCGTAGGTTTCGTTGCAGATCATGCTGGGGACATGAGACCTCTGCTTGTCCCGAACACGCGAGGCGGCGTCCCGGGCCAGCGAGGCCGGGTTGGGTTGGCCCGGTGCGCTGCCTGGCACAAAGCAACTCACGGGGCGCTCCTCCCTCTTTTGAGGGATGGGCTGCAAATTTTTTAATAACATTTTTTTTTTTTTATAAAATAATTTGTGAGATTTATGATTCTGCATGCACTGCAGCTTTAATTTGCCCTAAAATACTTCCTGCTCAAAGGTCAAATCTCTCATACAGTAACATTAATGAACATTTTATGAATTAACCGATTAACAGCTAATAAATTAATCAACAGCTACTGTCAAATACAATATTGCTCACCTTGTCTTCCATCTCGTCATCGCTCTCGTCTATGTCGTCGTTCTGGAGTCTCCATTCATACTCAACATGCACGTGGACGTTAAACTTTCCTGTCTGGGCCTGAGTCAGCTGGCGCGCGCGCACGCATGCACACACATTCACACACGCACACGCGCGCGCACACACACACACACACACACACACACACACACACACACACACACACACACACACACACACACACACACACACACACACACACACACACACACACACACACACACACACACACACACACACACACACACACACACTTTTTACTGACCAGGTTTGTCCAGTATCATCGGGTCTAGTTCAGTTAAAATTAACATTCATTTAATTTAGAATGGAATAAACTATAAATGAAAGAATACCCCCCCATCCACGACGGGTGGATGGGGGGGTAGAGCAGCACACGGACAGAGCACACGGACAAAGCTCATTCTCTTGCGCATACAGAGAGGATAATGTGGATGTATGCGTGCAACAGCGAGGAAGCAGATGGAGGCTTTGGATGTGGTGCCGCACGTGGTGTGGATGTTGTGGTTGAGGCTCCAGGTGCATTGCTAAAATGATATTATAAAAAGTGTTTTTTAATAATTGCTATATAGAGCTGCCAGCATTGCGAGTGAGACTCACGCATCATCAATAACTTCATACGCTCACACGCCACATTTCTCACGCTGAAGAATACCAAATTAAGTCAAATTATAAATTTTTTTTATTCTACGTATATATTTCCTCACTCGTGCTCACTTGGTGCCTGTCAGTATTAGTGTGGTGAACGGGAGATCCTTTCCGCACGCATGTTATGTGAACGCCCACCTGCAACTTCCTAGTTGGAATGACATAAAGTGATTTGTTTACCGCGATCCGGCGTGACGATTTGACGGTTTCAATTCTTCTTCTCAGTGTTTTTTATTGTAGATGTATTAATTGTAATTGAATGAAACCCAAATAGCGACTGTCACTCTCGGACACTGCCCCCCCAGGCAACAACGACGATAATATCATGTATCGCAATATTTAGGTGGGACTGCATCGCAATATAAAATTTGGGATATTGCTGAAGCCTACTGTGCGCTGCCTTGAAACCACTGGAAGCCCAACATGTCTTACCAGGTCCTCACACTCTCGGTGGCGAAGACGTTTGGCGATGTCCAGTGCTGTCTCTCCCGCTTCATTGGCTGCACAGACAGACATTATATAATCCTGGAGTGACTGCAGATTTATATAACTTCACACAATGGTGAGAGGCTTTCATGAAGTGGGATAGTTAGCATTGTTATGACACAATTTTATAAAACCATTGCTACGTATGCTTGTTAGTTAAGTGCCGGGGAATAAACGCATATTTTCTTTTCATGACACTATGAAACCATGTAGGATGGGCGTCGTCACGTCCAGTAAAGTGTGTAAAGTGGACATACCGATGGAAGCGGAGGCCTTCCCTCGTAGCAGCAGCTTCAGACATTCACTGTTGTTCGTAAGGCAGCAGTAGTGAAGCGCCGTGCTCCCCTTGGACGTCTGCTTATCCAGGTTCCCACTGCAACACACAAACATAAGATCTTCTTCTTCATACTCAAGTTCAAGTAATTTCCTTTTTCGTATTACAGTTGACCTTCATCTGGAACAGAGTAGCCATTGAACAGATGAATTGAAGTGCCACTGTTAAAAGCTATACTGACCGTCTACATAGCTTCCCAATGAAACCAGCAACCAGGTGGTTACCAGTAAACCACTGTTTTGTACTCACCCGTTTTGGGCCAGAAAGTCAACAATGTGGAGAGAGTTTCTGTCCACCATCCTGACAGCCAGGTGGAGCGCTGCCTCTCCTGGCTCCTAACAGAGCACACACACACAATGTAAAAAATACACACACACACACACACACACACACACACACACACACACACACACACACACACACACACACACACACACACACACACACACACACACACACAAATGATATATAAAATTTGCTGCAAACCACCTGCCATAACTGCACTGCATACCCCCAGTGCTAAACTATACTGTGCAGGTAAGAATGCGGTTGACTGATGGAGAAGGAAACCCCCAAATGTTGTCATACATGTTCGCTGGGCTGGGGGATGGTCTCCATGAGGTCGACGCCCTCGGCGTAGATCTGGATGAGGGACAGGATGTCTCTGGTTCTGACTGACTCGGACAGGACCTGCAGCCTGGACGCAGCATCCGGGCACCTCCTCTGGACGAAGCGCCGCTCTGTGTACTTGGCCGTGATGTAGTCCTTCCTGGTCTGCCTGAGGGGTAGAGACATGGAGAGGCGGAGCATGATGAGGTGGGACCCACATGGTTTACAAGGCAAGACTCCTGGCCAAGGAGTTGGGTGGAACACAATCTCTTTGCGGTAAATAGCACAGACAAACATAATGTATTAATCAGACATTTGTATTTTGCATATAATCGGAGACATATAAATACTTTGATTTGATTGGCTCTGGAAATCAAATCTTTTATAACATTCCTGTGATTTCTTCAAGATTGTATGGAATATTGTTAAAATACTTAGACTGTGTAACTATTATCAAAATTGAAAATGTTGATGTGTGTGTGTGTGTGTGTGTGTGTGTGTGGCTCACATGTCACTGGAGGGGATTGGTTTGGTCACACCCTGCACTGACAGCTCTGCTTCCATGATGTCATTGAAGTTTGCGTTGCCCACATTCTTGGCCAGCTGCAGGATTCCAGAAACTGTTTAATAAGTCGTGTGAACCGCTCATGTTGTGCTTTATGACAGGGTAGGGTACAATCTGCTAGAAGAACTCTAATGACAACTTAATGTGTTGTAAGCGTTCTAATTTCTGTATCAGTATTTCTATTTGAGATAGAACACGATTTAAACCATCACATTTAGAATTTTAGAATTTGTATTACAAGGATATTGCAATTTCACTAAATGGATACAAATGTTTATGAATATCACCACGCGAATGTCATCCAACGATTCATGGCCACACTTCTTGTCTAGAGTGATACAAACGGTGACTCCAAAATAACAGTCCATCTACACTCTCTGCATCTGTTTAAACAAATAAATTGTAATTTATACAAAATAAACTGGTATGAAGGCTAACTAGTAGCATAATTAGATTAGAATGCCCTTCATTGATCTCATTTTATGTTCAATAACAATTTCAAAATATAAAAAATAAATGAAATCTTTTGA
Source organism: Zeus faber (assembly GCF_960531495.2). Lineage (NCBI taxonomy): Eukaryota > Metazoa > Chordata > Actinopteri > Zeiformes > Zeidae > Zeus > Zeus faber. The sequence continues at coordinate 3,861,433 of NC_137189.1, forward strand.
TTTGACCAGCCTTGGAAGAATATGAACAGCCCAAACTGTCAACTATTGAATCAAGTTTGAATCAATAGACTGTCAATGCCTTCGAAATCCAGAAAATCCGCTGGACTCCAGAGTCCATTCTCTAGAACTGCAACCCTGCTGTGTACAACTACAGTGCAGTGTAGAGCTGTGGATCTGGACAATAGTAGACAAGCTAGTTCTGCTGTCCAGCAATATTCCAACGTACCAGGAGCTCTGAGGTTCCCAGGACATCCAGGTCAAGGGACTGGATCCTGGAGTAGTGGACTCCCATCTCCCTGTGGATCCCCGAGCACTCGATGCAGATCAGAACCCCCAGGTTGGTGGACAGCCAGGTTGGACCTGAGAGGACCCGCAAATAGAGACACTTCAGCCTGGCAGCCACCATGTTTTATTTTTTAAATGTATTTCAATGATAATAATATTTTTATCATTATTATTATTATTATTATTATTATTATTATTATTATTATTATTATTATATATTTGTTATTATTATTATTATTATTATTATTATTATTATTAATAATAATAATAATAATAATAATAATAAATAATTTATTATTTTTTTGTTGAAAGAAAAGCAAATATATGTAACAATGGTAGGTTTTTTTTTTGTTTATTAATGCTTACAAAAAAGAGAGCTACTGTATATTCTAACAAAATTGATTGTCATGCTATTACATGATTAACATGCAGATTTCCCTTTAATATTGAAATGTATTTTGGTGTGCTAACTTTTTGACATTTCCTTCCAGGAACTTGTCTGACTGGCAAAACGGCTCGGTTCTTCTTGTAGGCGAGACCAGCGGCTGCCTCAGGCGCCATCCCGAGAGGGGCACAGAGAGGGAGTGATCTTGGCACATTTTGAGTACCCGTCTCCCTCTCTGACGGTAACTGACAATACAAACGCTAGTGATGTGCGTGCCAGCAAGGGGTTCCCCGCGATCAGCACGCCCAAACAGTGTTTTTATTTTAGGTGTAGGTTATAGGTTATTATGTAGGTCTTTTACGTCGCCTTATGGAACAAAACACCTGCGTATGGAGCAGTATGGAACCAAACCGTGTATAACAGGGACACTTTGTGTCTGTGACTCTTTCCCCGATCACCTCCTCTCCATGAGTTATGCGCAGAAAATAATCTCTAAATAAAGACTACGAGTCGTGCCCCATTCCACTGTCCCCACACTGTTTTTAGTTGTTTTATTTGGAGGAATGGGGCGCGGCGATCGGGGCACACAGAGAGCCACGTTCAAGTCCGTTTCCTGACCATTCACACATAATATGTGACCCACTGTGTACTTTAGGGTAATTTGGTGGCATTTGACTTTTTTCCCCGCATCATTTGAAAGTGAAGAATCAGAGCTTCAAAACAATGTGTCACTTGTGCAAATCAAGCAAATATTTTTACGGCTATGGCTTGTTAATGGCAAGGGGGTGGCAAACTCTGATTCTGAGATAATCACCTTCAAAGTTTTCCCCACACACTTGGCTTCATTCAGCCAGCTCCTAGAATGCAAATGGTTGGAGGACCAACAGAGCATAGCTAGTTGTCACATGGCTACTTAACACCCTGCTGAATGGGGACTTGACACCCTGCTGAATGGGGCAATCTCTGCATTGTTCTTGTGTTTTGAGAGAATGTTGAACAGCGTTATCGACACATAACATATTTTGTTTTTAAAAAAGCTTTTATTTAACAGTAAGAATAAACATGTTTTATAAAAGTGGAATTATTTAGGAGTTTAAAAGTGTGGACAACACAACAAAATGTAGAGTCTATCAATAATACGAGTCTCTGAAAATCATCCTCGGTGTGTCATTTTATATATAAATGTGCGTATGCCAAATATCTTCTAAGTTCTTGGAGTTATTATGTTGGCTAACCTCAACCCTACCCCAGCTACACTTTAAGAGCCTGTTTGGGGTCTCCTCTGGTGGTTCTTGAAATTATTCCGTTTCATCGTCACATTCAGGTTGAAATCCACTGTTTGAAATGTTCTCCAAGTCCGGGATAATATCAGATTCACCTTAACTGTTGTTCTCTGCGTCGCTGTCAGAGAACAGACTATCATCGCAGAAAATTAAGTCCAGTATGCGCTGCTTACACTGACTTGGATCTATCGTACTGGTCAGATTGATGTCCGCGATTTAGACCTTCCTCCACCCGATTCTCCTAATCTATAACAACACGGAGATGAAAGTTTTCACAGACAAGTGAAACCGAAGGAGCCTTGTCTTGTTTATGGAAGTGATGTCAGCATTGCTTTTTCGATGGTACACGTTGGTACACGCCCCCTCCACAATGATGTCTCTGTGTGTGTAAAAGTAGTACGATTTAAAGGTTGAACTTTATCAAAACGGTTTTACATTGTGACTTCAAATCACATGGAATATGGAGGAATGATCTTCTCCTGGACGGGCACTATAAAGGAGATGATCGATCGGCGTTGTTCAGCGTCTCAGTAAGTGAACTGTGTTTCCCAATGAAATCTAACGGGAATATTTAACTCCACGGTTCAACATTTTTCTACTATTTATAGATCAAAGTCGGTTTTTGAAAATACGTTGAGAGATAAAAAAACAAAACACAAAGGAACACGAATCTGGACAGATCTAATTTTCCTTCATGAACTGTTTTTTCAACTTATTTGGCTGCTCCTGGCGATTTTAGAAATGTGCGAGATAGCGGGTTTTGCTGCGGTGGGTCACATATATTAAAGATTCTCCTTATTTATAATTCCACATGGAAATGTTAGTCCTGTGCATTTTGTAAGATGTGTTTTATCCTGTTATTGTAATTTACACTAACTGACAAAAAATAAAATACAATTTAAAAAAATGTATTCAACTCCTGGACTTTCAGGGAGCAGCCCTACAAGACAAACTCACATTGCATTTATTTTCATTGGAGCTCATATAAAATAACAAGATTTCAGTAAAGCCCACAGTTTAAGCAAGCTTCAAACTACACTACTGGAACAGTAATATTCTTTTATCATAACTTATTTATTATGAGAACGTTTATTGTTTTGTTTTTTTTACTTGTTTGTAATTAATTGTATTCTGATTTGTTTGTTATGCTGAATGGGTGGTAAAATCATGAGATTTTATGACAATTCAGTAAGTGTACAGGAAGATGTTATTGCCTGCTGCGCATTGCTGCCTGTCACACCTCCTCCGGTGCCCATGGGTCAGCTGCAGGGTCATCAGCCAGAAACCACCATTCACCAACGTTTCGCTCCATTAATTCTGGAACATCTCCTGGTGGCGGAGCAGTGACAGGGACGTCTCCCTGTCACCCCCTGCAGCTGATAGTTGTTCTCCCCTGCGGCTGTTGTCGGGGGTTAGGTGTTCTTTCCCCAACACCTATCCTTCCTCCTCAGCCAGAGCCAAAAGCTCCCTTTCTCAGCCTCCTCTGCCAATTCCAATTTACGAATCAAGTATTGCAAATAAAACTTGAAATAACACATAACTACCTATTCAGAGTCGGAGAGCCTGGCATTAAAGATTAGGACATAAACATTTGGGGTGACAACTCAACCGGTAGAATATCAATTATGTGAGTTTCCATCTTTTGCAACATTTCTTACATTGGTTTAAAATTTACGTTAAATTTGGATGGAAACATGAGAATGTGGAATCTAACAATTTAACACAAAGATCACAATATCCTCATATAACTGTGATAAGGCCATGATATACCATAACAATTGTGATAGCTCGAGATTTTAGTATGTAGGTATGTACAGTATGTCACTCTGGTATATGCGGTACGTGCCCTGAAAACTCCCACAATGCATCTGTGACGGTTGTTTGGTGTTGCTACTCACTGGGCGCTCCACAGTCGCAGCAGGCGTCGTTTCCACTCATCCTCTTCACTTCGCCCACAATGGCCTTGGTCAGCTCCTGCACAATGTTGTTCTCCCCTTCATCCTGATCACCCTTAAATGCCTTGTTCAGAGCCTCTTCCTTACTGTTCTGCAGCACCGAGATCCACCTGGAACACACATGCGCTGGATTACACTGGATTGGATGAGATTACACTAGATTACATTTAGATTACAATACACTGGAAACCATTTAGATTACATGACACTGGATTATATTAGATCCGGTATGATTACACTAGATTAGATTGATTTTATTAGACGCATTAGATGAGATTAGACTATCAGATTTGAATAGATTAGATTAGACTGGATTAGATTATATTAGATTAGGCTGGACTGTAGAGCTGCACAATTAATCGTATTTTAATCACGATATTGATACTGGCCTTCACAAATAAATAATCATGGCCAGGGATGATTTTGGACGAATGTTTTCCGCTATCTGCGCCATTTCAGTGCCCGTTTCAAAAAAGATATTGGACTAATGATATCACAGCGCAAAGTTTTTCAGAGTAGGCTGTTTTTTTTTTGCAAAAAAACTGTAAATGTGATGTAACTGACCTTCTTGCGTGGGAATTTTTATTTGGTTCCATTCTTTTTTTTTTGTAAAATGTAATTTATTTATAGCCTTAAGAAGACTGAATTCATGTGAAGTAAGTCCTATTTTGATTTAAAGATTTGTAAATTTGAGCTTAAATTCTGTTCACAAAATGGATGAATAATCGTGACAAATAATCGCAATCATAATATTGAGCAAAATAATTATCATTATCATTTTAGCCCTAATCGTGCAGCCCTACAGGTTAACGTAGGTTAATTAGGTTGGATCAGATTAGGGTGGATTTGATTCGATTAGGTTACATTAAAGTAGGTTGAATCAAATGATGTTAGATTAAAGTTGATTAAATTAGTTTACGCCATAATAGGATAAATTTAAGAGATTAAATTGATTAAAATAGTTAATTATTGTAGGATCCACAGAATAGTAATGGTATATTGGATTAGATGGCATGGATGATATTAGATGGATTATATAGATTAGATATATATTTGTTGAAGGTAAATTAAATTAGATTTGATTAGGGTGAATTTGACTAGATTACAGAAAACAAGTTTAATTAAATTAAATTAAATTATATTAAATTATATTACACTTACACTTGGCACTCAGCTTCATCCTCAGTCTGGAAGTGGTACGTCCTGTCATCTGCCCAGGGGGAAAGAAGCAAATCAGACAAATTTAAAGATATAAAGATAATATTGCAGTCCTAGACATCATTATATTACCCATAACCCTTTCAGGGGAAAGGTTCAAAATCCCGAAGCAGTCCACAAATCAAAAAATGTGTATTTACAGAATGGCACGCTAACTAAACTAGTATTCCATGTCGCCAAGCTCACGTGAGAACAGATCGAAGCTCTTCTTCTCGTCTGGATTCCTCTTCACTTGGCACGTCAGGAGGTTGAGTTTGGCTGGAGGTCTGTTGGCCTGCGAGAAAAGGGTGGAAGTCACGTTTTAAATCGATTTAAGTCAAATCATTATCAATGGTAAACCTGTGTTACATGCAAAAGGTCTCCTTAACAAAAATAAATATATGTATGTATTGTATTTATTTATGTATAATGTAAATACAACCAGACAAAATGTTTATGTCGACATTAACACCTCATACATTGAAATTCAAGATTATTTAATGACTTTTAAGAACTAATGTTTGTGAAACTGAACTCTGAAATAACTAACTGAAGACATTTTAGGGCCCTACTGAGACCCTGTGTGTTGAAGTGTTGGCAACAGAAGGGGTGAAAGATCAATTCGGTTGAACCTTGAGCGAAGCAACGCCTGGTTTGACTATTTCACGTTGCTGAGTTCACGCGTCCTTCTTGGAAAACAACAGCGCAGTAAGCACGGAGAGAGTCACTGCTTGTGTGGGCCGCTTAAAAGGCAGCGCAAAAGCTGGATCCCGGGATCCAATCGAGAAGTTCAAGTTCAAGAGATTATTTGTCGCATACATATACACACGGTCATACATATATGCAGTGAAATGTCATGACACCCGGTAATTACGGTAAGTTGATTTCTGTAAAAACCCAGCAGGACAACTCAGACGGAACAAATCAAACCCTGAATGCGGGTCAAAAGTCTTCAAGACATGTTTGTGAAATTTGAAAGACAGAAAAATCTGGATGAATACATAATGAAAATCAATCTCTTATTTGGTTCAGGTGCAATCAAGCGGCTTTGGATAATTAGCGACTAATAGCGACCCCTAAAGGAAGCCACAGAAACTACACCAACGTCGCCTCGACAACTCCACGCCTACAAAGCTTCTTCAGCCTGGACTCTGCTTCTCCATCTGCACCTCAGCCAACGTGCACGGGTGCCGTTCGGAGACTTTCACCTGTTTGCTTTTACACCTGTACGACGTTGTGTATAACGTTATGTGTCCACCGGGGGGACAGCTGTGCATTTAGTGAACTACAGCAAACAGGAGAAATCAGGGTTGTTTTCTTTTCACCTTTACTTGAAAACTTTAGAACCCAAAAATGTGGATATGCAAACTAAAATCCGCATTCAACCTCATCTGCAAATCGCGCTTCTTCCGTTAAGAAACCCACGTCCCGAGGGGAAGTTGGACAAATTTGACCAATCAGCTCAATGTTGGTGAGTTTGAGATTTTGGAGGCATAGAAGAGCCTCTCCGCGCTGCGGTTACCCATAACACCCTTCGCTGCGTAGCCCCGGGGAGATGTTTACGTGTCCCCACGCAGAAGTATAAACCAAGTTTCAGTGTCAGTAGCGGAGGAGGTCTCGCCGCTCATTTGGTCGTTGCATGTTCGTCTAAACCAGGGGTTGGCAACCTTCAGCATTAAAAGAGCCATTTGGGCGTGATTCCCACCAAATAAAACCCACCTGGAGCCGCAAAACCTAATTGACCGCTATAATGAAGATAACATCGGATATACAGTATAGTTTTATTACACTTATGCTATGTACTGTATATAAGAACTGTAGTTTGTTGCATTTATGAAATAAAAGAACTACAAAATGATAAAGACTGTCATTTTTTTTCTGTGCTTGACACAGCAAAACACTCAATTCTTTTGAACTCAAAATAAATAAATAAATAAATAAATAAAATAAAAATACTGGCACGTATCATTTTTTTTTTAAATAAAATACAAAATGCAGGTCCTTCACTTATTTGTGGATTTAAAAAAAATAATAATATTCACTTTAATTATAAGGGGCAAAGACGTTAGTTTATGTTTTATCACGACTTAAGTCTATTTCAGTGTGCCGTTATCCGCGACTATTTCTTCAGTCGCTGGCCACAGTCAAACGTCGACCTGAATATGAAACACAACTACAACAGTTCAGGGTCCGATATAAATATCTATATTTGCAAAATTAATAGCTCGTTTCTCTCACCTGCTTTATGCGATCTCTGTCCCTGAACTTCACTGCAGAGCTTCTTCATATCTGGGCTGTATGATGTAACTTTGAGCTTCACACATGACTGTTAGCTGTCATCAGTGAGTCACGACCGATTTTTGCTTTTTATGAAGTTCATGGTGGAAAACACTTGCTCGCACAAGTATGTTGATCCAAAGATGGACAGGACCCCAAATGCGTACTCATTCATGTTCAAATAGGTGTGGGGAATGGCATTCCATGTCTCGATTCCACTCCGCATTCCATGAAACGAACTCTAACGTTCTATTTTCCTCAGAAACTTTTCTTTTTTTTGATGTATCCATGGTTAGCTTACCGGGGTTCGAGAGCTCAAAATAAGTCACCAGCCTGTCGGCAAAAGGTCACGCAAAAAAGGTGCGACGCATATTTTGATCGACAAAATATTAAAACACGTGTTATTTCAATGTTACAAGATCACCTAAATCTCCAGAATCATAACTATTTACATTGAAAAAATTAACAAAATAGAATAAAATGTATTTAAATTAAATAGCCATTATTGATTCACACTATTTTCTCAAAGCCACAGGGAGCCACGGCAGAGGGATGAAAGAAGCTAATATGAAACTATTTCTGGGATATATTCGAGGGAGTATATTCGCAATTCGAGGGGATCGGGCGGAGATTGACAGGTCTGGGGGGTGAGGGGCATTTCCACCCAAACAGACCTTGAAAACTTAGCAGCCATGGAGATAACAGTGGACTGACTGGCAGTGAACAACAAGATTTGCAAGCAAATAACATGGCTCACTGTACCTTTAAGTGCAGTACTTAAGTAAAAGTACTTAAGCGATTCAGTAATGATCATCTCAGAGCATGACCCGGGTCACTGCTATGGATCTTATGGACATAAAAGGAAAGAGCTTCTTCTTCGGCATTCCTCCCCTTTCCCCCGCTTCCGTGTATTAGGGTTTCCAAAGTCCCCGTCGCTACATGAAACAACTCCAGCGGTGGCACGGGCGCTAAAACGAACGTGGAGATAGGTCTTAGCTTTGCGAGACTAGGTCACTGATGAGCAAGTTATGTTTGTCTTATTTACTAGCAAAAGTGGTATGACATAGTCGACATATGTCTTTTACTGTTTTATGTGGCTTTTTGTCTTTTGCGGGCATTTAGCCTTTTTAATGCCAGGGCTCGCCTCCCCACGTGCGAAGGTTCCACCAAAACAGGTCCCCACTCTACACTATTTTGCAAGGGCGCCGTCGCTGCATCCTGGGCTCAGCGCCGCCCAAGACAATTGTATTTGGTTTAAAAAATACAAACAAGACAGAGCGTTTTTTCCCCCTGTACCAGAATGACAGTTGGGTTGAGCCTGACCTTTCTCCAGCGCTGACACGGCTCTAAAATTAAGTGTGGAGATGGGTCTGGCTATTCGAGACTATTGTCAGAGCAAAACATGAATGGATTTGAATTTGGATATCTCCTCTTCCCACCCTTCTCTCTGCCATCCTTTTCCTCATGCTCATCCTTCTCTTGCTGTTTCTCCGCCTGTTTTTCTTCCTCTGTTGCTTGCTCTGTCCTGATTGGCTGTTTGGCTCTTCATGAAAAAACTAAAAAAAATAAAATAAAATGAAAAAATATCACAAAAAAAATTAAAAAATAAAAAAAAAAAAGTTCTTAATCCAGGTCGAGATTTTTTTTCTTCCCACAACTAATGGGTGGAAAATAAACCCTGGAGGGGAGGGACAGCCTCATGCAAGAGGACCAAAAGGAGCAGAGGATCCAACCTCCTACCGTTCCATGGCAGATGGTCAGGAAGCCGTTCTTAACCGAACACTTCCTCTTCTGCCACACCTTCCTCAGTCTGGGAAAGAGAGGGGAAACACAGAGATAATATAAGTAATCACAAATTAACAAAATACCAATAAAAAGGTTGATAGACAGGAGCCAGGAGTTCTAGGGTGCAACGATAAGACATGCATTTGGATGCATTAGTCCGCTTCTATTGAGGGTCTCAAATTACTTGTTTTTCAAAGACACTTGCTAATGGGGCTGTCACAAAGTTACATAGAGGTTTTGTTGTAAATTTGAGCTATTTTATTTAAAGTGACCAATGACAGACCTTTGCTGTTGATATTGCTTAATTATGCCACACCCTAGCCAACTGCCATTTTATGATTGAAATACATATCAGGTATACATTTTAAGCTATGATATGATGAGATATGAATCATTCCTTTTTGTAGGGCCTTGCAGAAATTGGGCTGAGGATAGTAGGATAAATACAATTCTCTTGTCGTTTGATTTAAGATAAAGGGATCAACTTTTTTGACGTCTCTTTACTGCATGCGATGTGCTGCTGTGACTGGCAGGCTGGACACTCACCCCTCACTTCTCTTGTAGAGCATCCCGGAGCGCTCTGTGCCGTGAGCCTTGTTTCCCTGGAGCTGGTGGAGGCTGTAGCCTGCGCTCTGTTTCCCCTGGGGATCCTGCAGGGGAGAGGGGTCACATGGTACTTTGATACTTAGCTGAAGATGCCAAACAGACAGGCTGTAAAGGGAAAAAAAGAGACGTGTGCAAAATGAAAATTAAGGCTCTCATCTCTGAACTGCAACCAACGTGGCCGTTACATGTGGCCTGCTCACCTCCTTCTGCTCCGTCTGTAGAGAGGCTTTCAAGACGTCCCGCAGCTGGATGAGCTGCTTCCTCTCACCATCTTGGCCATGTTTGATCTGTCAACACACAGAGAGAAAAGGTCTGGCACATAACAGCCGCACATCATATCCTTGTTGTGATTTGCGCAAAATAGATGCCAGATTTCAATGCCAGGTTTCAGGGTGTACTCTTTGGGTTGCATATTGTATTGTTTTGTTTTAAATTTCTATATTTTACCCCAACAAAATTGAAATAGAAATAACATTTTTAATTAGAAGCAAATATATATAGGTTAAGTGGGTAACTAGCTTTATTTTACAACAGAACTGATAACCGAATGAGTCAAAAGCTATGGTTAAATATTAATAAAGAATGTTCTGTTATACCCAAGGTAAGGGCTTACAGGACAAGGCATTGTGGGAATATGTGTGTTTATATTTTATAGTACCACAGTACTGCCACTACTTTTTATAATGATCCTGGAACCGTCCAATGTGTTTATCTAAGGAACACATTCACGATTTAGTCTCAAACTCCAAACAAAGCTCCGCGTCTTACAGTGGTCAGGTCTGTGGCCAGCTTCTCTATGGAAGGCTTCAAGTTCTCTATGGCCTTTAGTCCATCCTGGAAGAAACTGACGGGAGGAGAAAACAAAATGATGAGATAAATTGACAGGGTTTTTTGGCCTCTGAATAATATGATGTTTTGTCACCTTCCTGTTTCTACTGTTCATTTGACTGACAAGTTTCCAAGAGAGCTGCTGTGAACTCTGTTCTGATATGTAATCCAAAATAAACACATTTTTTTGTTTTCATTACTGGAAGAAAAACTGATCGACAGCACAAATGAAACTTTTCTGTGGTACAAGTCTTTTTTTGTTATTAGCTAACAAAATGATCGATGACATACAGGATATTCTAGGTGTTTCAGATATTAAGGTATAATCACACAAAGGAACAAGAAGTCAACAGAAACCTACTTGCACTGGGCGTGGAAATACTTGATGAGGTTCTGGAGGAAGTCAACCCCCTTCTTGACTTTGATCTCGTTCACTTTGAGAAGATACTGGGGAGAGAGGGAGAATGAGCAGTTTTCGGGACAATCAAATGAGGACTCCGCGCGAAAACGGTAAGTGTCGGCAGTTTTCCGTGACCTCTGACCTCTGGGAGAGCTCACCTCACACATCTGTAGCTGGAAGAGGCGTCGTTCCTTCTCCATGTCCTCCGCGATCTCCCCCCCGCTGAATTCTGTGCGGATCATGCCGTGTTGCTTGGCGTGTTCCCTCTTCTCTTTCTCGATCTTTGCTCTGGAGAGTGTATGTGAGTGTGTGTGTGTGTGTGTGTGTGTGTGTGTGTGTGTGTGTGTGTGTGTGTGTGTGTGTGTGTGTGTGCAGGAGAAGCAAAAGTGTGTAAAGGCGGAAGAGAAGTAGTGAATTGGCTGTGGAATACTTTGATTTTTTGCCAAGTTGAGTCCTTAATGGTATAAAAAAAATTTGTTAACGGGTTGAAAGTTATATACCTTCAGGTTGAAACCATCTCAGTTGTCTACCCTGTCTACCCTCTAAAGCCCCAGTTTTAAATATGTATTATAAAAACGAGGCAACAAGAATAAGGGCGGTAGGTGTTAAAGCGATTGCAACCTTCAGGTTTGAGTGCTTTTGTCTCATTTTGAGAGTCGGTGTAAATGAGGTGAGAACATCGGTCTTACAGCTTAGTCTCGTAATCCTTCCAGGCTTTGTCGAAGGGCTTCTTCAGATCCTGCACGAGCAGACAAGAACAGATCAGACACAGCAGGTTCGCCGTTGTGACGACCTTTAACCCCGAACTCCCATCAACCGTATCTAACCTGTTATTTACTGGCACGCACGTGGACTTGACTCTTTGAGTCATTCCGAAAACATATGTGAAGTTGTGGCTGAGGCTATAAGTAACACAGTCATTGTGTTGTCATAAAAAAAACCTCTGCTGTGGAGGAATTAATTTTTGTTGTGGAGTAGATTCAAGATTCAAGAGGTTTATTCGTCACATACATATACATACTTTCATACATATACGCAGTGAAATGTCAATATGACAATATGATATATAGAGCTGCTTTCACACACACACCCTGAACAATGTCTGGATAATCAGGTCCTGACATTGTCCGGACTTGCACACACTCACAACCGGAGATTGTCCGTGTCAGACGTGTTTACACGACCTGGAAATACTCCCAATTGGTTTAGGCGAGGAGCAGAGCCTGGGCAGAGCGTGCAGGAGGCAGGATGTGACGCAATGACGCTGCAGAATTTTAGCACACCCAAGATGGCGGACAAGGCTACCGACTTATCTTTTTCAGCGGTGTTGCTCCATGTATTTGGACATAATAGAAACGAGAGTGGAAAGGAATATAAAGGAGAGCAGAAAGGAGTATGAAGAACCTACGCTGCACGAAGATCAGCACTAAGGTAAATAACTGCCGCATGATCGAGAAGTCATCAACACGCGACACGCCCACTCGTTTTGCTGTGAATGCTCCGGACAATCACTCACTCTGGTCACACATACCGCTCAATCGGACATTACAGGGACTTTGTACTAGAGTGCCGACTGGGTAAAGTCCAGGTCAAAATGGTCCAGACATTTGCACTCACACATACAGCTCCTCCGGCTAACGTCCGGACAATTTCAGGGGTGCAGTGCCTTTGTGAAAGCAGCTTATGTGTTTAGAAATGTCAGCGTCCAACATAAAATCATACACTTTACTTTTCGACGACACCCGATGAGAAGGATCAGGTTATAAACCTGATCTAGAAAAAACGCACTGAACACAAACCCCTTTGACGCCTTTCAGGTCTCCCTTCAGCAGACTGTCCAGTGGGAAGGTGATGATGTTGTTCATGTTCTGTAACTGAAAGAGAAGAGATGGAAAAAAAATCATCAAGTAGAGTTAAACAGGAGGGATTAGTGGAAGAGTTAATTCAAACCAGTTTGGGCACCTCTGTCCCACTAATAGGTTCCTCCAGGCCCTGAAGCATCTCTAATAGCAAGTATGATTGTTGTTGTACTTTCATTATGTTACTAAGGTCTAGTGTACACTTAGAGCACTCAAAAAATATGAGAACAATTTGAAACCAAGCCTCCCAGCCTATTTAAAATTTAAAATTGTCCAAGCTTGAGCAGTCAAGTAGAGAAATATAACTGGTGACCCTGGTATTTGATAGAAGTTCACAGCCGGACAGAAAGAGGCGTGTGAGAAACTTTCTGAAAACAGAACCTTTATATTTGAAAGTAGTGGACAACCAATTTACAAACTGTACCAAAATGAATGAATGAGCAGAGTTCTGAATTATTAACACACTAACCCCCCCTTGATTTTTTTCCTCATAATTTTATAATAATTATATAATGTGAGAAACAGGTCAAAATCCAAAAGAATATTTACGCATGATTGAAAATTATGTACTAAAAAAGAAACATTGTGTGAAAATGTGTGTCTATAGTGGGGCCCCTGCAAGCGTGGGGGATCCACAGGACGGTGAACCATTTTCGTTCTCTCACCAGGTTTTTGAAAAGCGCCGTGAGCTCCTTGGTGAAGACGGCAAACTTGAGGAAGGCGGATCCCACCTCCGCGTCCTCCCTGCACACACAGTTGTCTCCGAACTTCTCCGTGGACTGGATGTACTGCTCCTCACTCTCCACGTGAGCTGCGAAAAAGAAGGAAACTATTGAAATGGTGTGCAGGAGCCGGTGCTTGGATACGGCAGGATAGTGTCACCCATAGGCAGACTACACTGACACACACTAAAACCCTCTGAGCTCTGGGGTGATGCTCACAGACTGACCCCTGAACCCACACATCTGGGTGGACAGGGGCGGAGAAAAGGAAACCTCCCTCCAAGACAAAAACTAAGTATCAAATTATAATTATGATTATACTACAAACTATGATTCACTACTATGATTCTTAGGGAGTCGGCTTTTTGCTATTTCAATTTGTCTATGTACCGTATTTTCCGGACTATAAGGCGCACTTAAAAGCCTTTAGTTTTCTCAAAAAACAACAAGTGTGCCTTATAATCCGGAGCGCCTTATATATGGATTAATTCTGGTTGTGCTTACTGACCTCGAAGCAATTTTGTGTGGTACACGGCGCTCTGTCAACATGTTTAAGTACGACTTTGGTAAACTACAAAGCCGCACCGCTTGCAGCATTACAGCTACCGTGGTCAGGAGCGTCACGGAGTAATACAGACTGTGCTTCACCATAATATTACAGTATGTGTGTATAAGGAACCCAAAATGGCACATGTCAAGAGACACGCTTACGACGCGGACTTCAAACTCAAGGCTATCAGTCACGCAGTAGAACATGGGAATAGAGCAGCTGCGAGAGAATTCAACATTAATGAATCAATGGTACGGAAGTGGAGGAAGCAAGAAGATGACCTGCGCCAAGTAAAGAAGACCACACAGAGTTTCCGAGGGAACAAAGCGAGATGGCCACAGTTAGAGGACAAAATTGAACAGTGGGTTATTGAACAGAGAGCAGCAGGTAGAAGCGCCTCTACAGTCTCTATTCGACTGAAGGCAACAGCGTTAGCACGGGACATGAATATCAATGACTTTCGAGGCATTCCTTCTTGGTGCTTTTGTTTTATGAAAAGAAGTAATCTCTCCATCCGCACACAAACTACCATCTCGCAGCAACTGCCAAAAGATTACGAAGAAAACTGGCCACTTTCCGCGCATACTGCAAAAACAAGATCACTGAAAAGAAGATCCGGCCAGAGCACATCACCAACATGGACGAGGCTCCCTTCACCTTTGATATTCTCGTGAACCGCACTGTGGAGAAAACACGGTCCAGGAATCATCACTGAACTGCCAGGTTACAGCAACGACACTGACTCGGAAAATGACGAGAGGGATCCGGGCATGCTGGATGCCGTAATTGCCCAACTGTTAAACTCGGACACTGAAGATGAAGAATTTGAGGGATTTGTGGACGCGGAATGAACTTAAAAAGTGAGTGTATTGTGTTGTATTTTACGCGTTATAACTGAACAATTTTGAGAGTTATTGTGAATACGCTAATGTTTGATTTAGCGGTATCAGACTGTTTTTTTTACGTGTTTCAACTGAACAAGGTTGGGGGTTATTGTGAATAGGCTCATTAACATTTGAACAATGTTGAGAGTTATTGTGAACGCGTTTAATAAAGTTTGACTGACTGACTTATCTGACTGTTTTTTTTTCGCTTAATGCGCCTCATAGTCCGATGCGCTTTATATATGAAATAAGATCGAAAATAATAGACCATTCATTGACAGTGCGCCTTATAATCCAGTGCGCCCTATAGTCCGGAAAATACGGTAAATGTTAGTCCAAGCACCAAATATACCAAAACATAATCCCCATGTAACCACCTAGTCTTTGCTTTGCAGTGTCATCCCTGATGCTGCTCTATCCTTTTGCCAGAGGTGGAACTTCTAGGTTCTGAGAGTAAAAGACCTTGAAATATTTAGGATTTGTGAATTAGCACAACCCAGAAGTACCACTTCTTCTTCTTTGGGCAGCTCCCGTTAGGGGTCACCACAGCGGATCATCTGCCTCCAATACCTTCTGTTCTGCGCATCTTCCTTCCTTACACCAACCACCTGCATGTCCTCCCTCACCACATCCATAAACCTTCTCTTTGGCCTTCCTCTTTTCCTCTTGCCTGGCAGCTCCATCCTCAGCATCCTTCTCCCAATGTAACTCTCATCTCTCCTACACATGTGTCCAAACCATTTCAATCTCACCTCGCCTCACTTTTTCACCAAACTGTCCAACCTGAGCTGTTCCTCTAATGTACTCCTTCTTAATCCTGTCCATCCTTGTCACTCCCAATGAAAATCTCAACATCCTCAACTCTGCCACCTCCAGTTCAGCCACCTGCCTTTTTGTCAGTGCCACAGCCTCTAAATCGTAGAACATAGCTGGTCTCACTACCGTCCTGTAGACCTTCCCCTTCACTCTTGCTGGAACCCTTCTGTCACAGATCACTCCGGGCACTCTTCTTCACCTACTCCACCCTGCCTGTACTCTCATCTTCACCTCTCTCCCGCACTCTCAGCTGCTTTGGATGGTTGACCCCAAGTACTTGAACTTATCTTCCTTCTCCACCTCCACTCCTTGCATTCTCAACTTTTTGCCACCCTCCCTCCCATTCAGGCACATGTATTCTGTCTTACTCCTGCTAACTTTCATTCCTCTTCTCTCTAATGCATGCCTCCACTTCTCCAGGCTCTCCTCAGATCACAATGTCATCTGTGAACATCATAGTCCACAGAGACTCCTGCCTGATTTCATCTGTTAACCTGTCCATCACCATTGCAAACAAGAAAGGGCTCAGAGCTGATCCTTGATGCAATCCCACCTCCACTTTGAAATGCCTTCGTCACGCCTACTCCACACCTTACTACTGTCTGACAGCCCTAATACATATCCTGTACCACTCTTACGTGCTTCTCTGCCACCCCCGACTTCCTCATGCAATACCACACTTCCTCTCTCGGCACCCTATCATATGCTTTCGCTAAATCCACAAAGACGCAGTGCAACTCCCTCTGGCCTTCCCTGTACTTTTCCATCAGAGCCTTTCTGTGTGGAATTTGCATGTTCTCCCCGTGCTCACATGAGGTTTCCTCCATCTAACATGAGTAAGGTCCCCCACCAAAAACATGCACACATCACCACATTTCACTGGCCACCACCCAAAAAGCATGTGTCTGTGTGTATATATGCGTGTGGTGTGTCATGTGACAAATAAAGATTCTTCTTCTTTCCTGGCATGAAACCATACTGCTGAACCCCAACTCTCCTCTTTACCTAGCCTCCAAAACCCTTTCCCATAGCTTCATGCTGTGGCTGATCAACTTTATTCCCCTGTAGTTACTATAGCTCTGTACGTCTCCCTTATTCTTGAAGATGGGTACCAGTACACTTCTTCTCCACTCCTTTGGCATCCCTTTCCAGGATGGTGTTAAAGTCTTGTTAGGAACGCCACTGCCATCTCACCTAAACATTTCCATTCTTCCCCCATGACCTCAGAGCAGCCGAGAGGAAATGGCACAAATCCAAAACAATTGAGGATCTTGCTAGCTACCAGACACTGCTGTCCTCCTTCTCTTCCAGCATCACTGCTGCCAAGAAGGCCTTCTTCAATGACAGGATCAACGGTGCCACAGACACACGTAAGTTATTCACCACCTTCAAGTCTCTGCTTTACCCTCCACCACCTCCCCCAGCTACTAACCTCACTGCTGACTGCCTTGCCTCCTTTTTTACTAACAAAGTGGCAGCCATCAGCAGCCAATTCACTAAACAACTTACTCACAACCTGTCTTCTCCAGCCCTAGGCTCATCGTTCCCTGGTTTCACCCCCCTCGCTGAAAGTGAGGTATCTAAACTACTAACATGTAGCCGTCCTACTACCTGTCCGCTAGATCCGATCCCATCTAACCTCCTTCAAGCCATATCACCGACTATCACCCCGGCAATCACACATGTGATTAATTCTTCCCTAACTTCCGGCACTTTCCCTTCCACTTTCAAAGCGGCTCGGGTCGCACCACTGCTCAAAAAACCCTCACTCGATCCCAATCAAGTAGAAAACTATCGGCCGGTCTCTCTCCTCCCATTCCTTTCCAAAACCTTAGAGAGGGCGGTCTCTAGACAGGTTACAGAGTACCTGTCAAGAAACAACCTTCTTGATACACTTCAATCTGGCTTCAAAAGTGGTCACTCCACCGAAACAGCCCTGTTGTCTGTGACAGAGGCCTTAAAAACTGCTAGAGCTGCTGCCAAATCCTCGGTTCTCATTCTGCTAGACTTATCAGCTGCTTTTGACACTGTCAATCATTGCATACTCCTGTCCATACTCTCAAGCATGGGCATAACGGGCAGTGCACTTTCCTGGTTCGAATCTTACCTTACTGGGCGCTCGTTCAGTGTGACATGGCGAGGCCAGCTGTCTGCGCCTCACAACCTCACCACAGGGGTGCCCCAAGGCTCGGTGCTAGGCCCCCTCCTCTTTGCCATATACACCACCTCACTGGGCCCGATCATCTGCTCGCATGGCTTTTCATATCACTGCTATGCGGATGATACTCAACTCTATCTGTCCTTCCCGCCCGACGACCCTACTGTCTCGACGCGGATCTCGGATTGTCTCGCTGACATATCCACATGGATGAAGGATTATCATCTTCAACTAAATCTGGCGAAAACGGAACTGCTGGTCTTCCCGGCCAAACAAGGTATTTATCACAACATTGATATTAAAATCGACTCTCTATCTCTTGTTCCTACCAAGGCTGCAAGGAATCTTGGTGTCATTATTGATGACCAACTGACATTCTCGGACCATGTTGCCGCCGTCTGCCGGTCCTGCCGCTTCGCACTACTCAACATCCGAAAAGTCAGGCCGTACCTGACCCAATATGCCACTCAACTGCTGGTACAAACCTCGGTGATGTCCCGCCTCAACTACTGCAACGCCCTCTTAACAGGCTTGCCGGCCTGTGCGGTGAAGCCACTTCAGATGATACAGAATGCGGCAGCGCAACTGGTGTTCAACCAGCCAAAGAGGGCACATGTCACTCCGCTGCTCATCGAGCTCCACTGGTTACCTGTAGCCGCCCGCATCAAGTTCAAGTCTCTTATGCTGGCCTACAGAGTGATTGCTGGGAATGCTCCCGCCTACTTAAATGCTCTTGTAAGAGCACATGTTGCCCCCCGGATGCTGCGCTCGTCAAATGAGCGTCGCCTGGCTCTGCCGGCCATACAGCCACGGCAATCCAGGCTATTCTCATTTGTAGTTCCACGTTGGTGGAACGAGCTGCCAAAAATGACCAGAGCAGGGACCTCCCTCTCTGTCTTTAAGAAGCACCTGAAGACCCAGCTCTTCAGTGAGTACCTCCTGTCCTAACCTACCATAGCACCACCTTGCAGTATTTATTGTTACACGAATGTTGTTGTTACACCAATCTCTGTCGCAATGTAGCTGAATGTTATTCTCCCTTGTAAGTCGCTTTGGATAAAAGCGTCTGCTAAATGACTAAATGTAAATGTAAATGTTCCCCAGGTATGTCATCTGGGCCAACTGCCTTTCCACTCTTCATTTTCTTTATTGCTGTTCTCACCTCATCCTTGCAAATTTTCTGCACTTCTTGATCCACTATCCCCACATCATCCACTCGTCTCTCCCTCTCATTTTCTTCATTCATCAACTCCAATCCAATCGGTACAAGTCCTTTTCTCCTTCCTTACAGTCCAACCTCTCATACAACTCGTCGTATGCCTTTTCCTTTGCAACTTCCCTCTTCGCCTTGCGCCGTATCACCTTGTACTCCTGCCTACTTTCTTCCTCTCTCTGACTATCCCATTTCTTCTTCGCCAACCTCTTCTGCTCCATGCTCTCCTGTACTTCCTCATTCCACCACCAAGAGTCCTTGTCTTCCTTCCTCTTCCCGCATGATACACAGAGTACCTTCTTGGCTGTCTCCCTCACCACTTCTGCAGTTGTTTCCCAGTCATCTGGTAACTGTTCATTCCCACCAATTGCCTCCTCCTCCTTTTTCAACTTCCACCATTTTATCTTTAGCTCTTCTTTCACTCTCTTCCTCTTCTTGGCCTCCAGAGTCATCCTAGAGACCACCATCCGATGCTGCCTAGCAACAGACTCCCTTACCACCACTTTATAGTCACTAATCTCTTTCAGATTGCACCTCCTGTATAAGATGTAGTCCACCTGTGTGCACCTGTGTGCACCTTCCTCCACTCTTGTATGTATGTGTGTTCCTCCCTCTTCTTCAGCCGGATCAGTACATGGGTCGAAGGAAAACATGGCAGGGCTCTTACACTGCTCCATCTGACCCAACACCTTTTTGCAAGAGGAAATATCTGTTTCACCACAAGATAAAGGAAATGTCTGTTCGACCTATATCACCACATTGCAATAACAGTAACATATGAGGTCACATGGGCATCATGGGATACCGGTGTGGCATTGTGCAGACAGCCTCTAGTTCACATATTATGCGACGCAAACAAAACATGTGACCTCGAAACCTGGGATGGACAGGGTTATTTCTGTCCAGTGAGTAAGCACAGGTAACTCGTTAAACAGCGGCTGGTAAAAACGTTCCAGTGTCAATTAAGTGTAAATGAACCTTCTCGACAGAAAACCAAACATCACCTGGAGATCCTTTTTCTATTGTAATCACCAATCAATAGTTGGTGATTACTTTCCAGGAAACTGTAAAGACAAATATGGCAATAATTCCATATGATCACAGATTTTAAACAAAACGCATGCATGACGATCCGCCATAAAACAGGGAAGAATCTCCATAGCATTTTTAGGATTGGCCCTGACTGGGGTGGAGACAAAGACATAGAATCTTGCCGTTCGTTCTGCAACTCATTGTGCCATTATCTTCCCAGTTAGATCCCTATCATCTTAACCTTTCAAGAAACAAGAGTGTGTCTTCATTTAACTTTTGCTCCGAGAGGTTTTGGTTCCCCATTTGACATGTTCCTTTCTGCTGAGAAGAGAAAAGCTTGCCTAACTTTTCCGCCTCATAAGGTCAGCCCTGTAGTGAAAGAACCGCACGGCCATTATGCTGCCTAATCTCCTCATTCATCTATAGTTTTGCATCTATACTTGTGTAACAATGACCACAGTGGACCAGTTCCGGGTCTGGTCAGAGGTTTGTTACAGCAAATACACACAGGATTTAACAAACAAGGGTGGGTCAGATAAGTTTACACAGTTCAAACTGATCCCGCTCGGAATCCTGTGCGCCAAAAAAAGCTGATTTAATTACTTTAATGTGACTGACAAGTAAACAGGGTTTGAAGCGGTTTCCAGCCGTTCAGGAAGTGCAGTTTGTGCCTGTGTGTGTGCAGCCTGGTCGTGCTGGGGCAGGTGTCTGGAATGACAGGAATGTGAGGAGGTCTGCATGGCTCTGTGGTTGCCTTTTGCCTGCCCCAGCACACACACACACACACACACACACACACACACACACACACACACACACACACACACACACACACACACACACACACACACACACACACACACACACACACACACACACACACACACACACACACACACACACACACTTTTTACTGACCAGGTTTGTCCAGTCTCATCGGGTCTAGTTCTGTTAAAATTAACATTAATTTAGAATGGAATAAACTATAAATGAAAGAAAGCTGAGAAAACATAATTTCACCACAGTCAAATTTGATTTTTATATTATTAAAAGCTTATATTGTCTATTTCTGTACACACTTAAAAATTGAATATGGCAATAGGTTGATAATTAGAGACCTGGTTATTCTCACTGTAATGACCAATTATTTAGATTATTGTAAACCTACAGCATATATGCTCATGGGGAATTAAAATTATTGGAAACTGCAATTATGTTATTTAATTATATTGAGAATATTATTTACTTTTTTATTCCAAGCAGTGAGCCCCAATATTCTGATGATTATAATGCCAATGATGCTGGCTGGGATTTAAAGTTATGAAACGATAGGATAGAAGAAGATAAGATACCAATTCCATTTCATTTGTTTATTTTAATTGTTTAGTTAACCATTTTTTCAGGGAAGATGATCAAATATTCACAGCCTGCCAGCACCTGCCATGTGTAATTATTAGAGCTAGTTCTACATGATGTGATGAGTCAGTAACAGAAAAGAGTTGCTTCAGCTACAATCAGGGGAAGTTGTGCTGATAGTGTCAGGCGGGTCAAAAATTGCCAAATTGACTTAATGGTGGTAATCCCACATCCCAAAATAAATTCATGAGCAGAAATCTTGCACGCAAACACACACACAAACACATTACTCTGGTTAACAGTGTACTGTATATGTAAAGTGCTGCTCCGAAAAAATAAATATCCCTCAATCGAGAAAGGTAAAATCTTCTCTTATACCCCTTTCCCACTGCACCAAAAACCCAGTAACACCCATTAAAACATCCCGCATTTGTCCCCAGTGTGAAAAGAAAAACCCGGGTCTTAGTCCCAGGTCAAATGACCCTCCAATAGACACAGGTTTTAATTGACTCCACCTCCGATGGGCTCTGACATGAACACCCGCAAATTTTGGCCCCTTTAACTGCGCGATGTGACGCACGTTGAAATTCCGAACACTGGCGCATAAATAGACATGAATATCCGTGTATCATTCCACCATTTCATATCCGATTTAGACTCCAAAACCTAAATCGGAAAAACCTGAGTCACCGAGTGATACCAATTAGATGGATCAAATTGGTATCACTCGGTGGTATCCCTAGAAATAACAATTACGTAATCCATTTTTATTCCTTGGGGAGACACCTAACAGTAGAAAGTTACATTCTTCATATAACTCTTGAATATTCTATAACGACGCTCATAAATTAGTTAGGTAGTGCAACGATATCCAATATGAGTTAAAATACTAGTTAGATAGTTTGTCGTCCTCTCCAAATCTTATCTCCTTCTGAGATCCTGTGAGCCTGTCACCGACCCCCCCCCCCCCCCACACACACACATGTATGTATGTATGTATGTATGTATGTATGTATGTATGTATGTATGTATGTATGTATGTATGTATATATATATATATATACACACACACACACACACACACACACACACACACACACACACACACACACACACACACACACACACACACACACACACACACACACACACACACACACACACACACACACACACACACACACACACACACTATAATATTCAAGATTCAAGAGGTTTATTTATCACATACATACTTTCATATAGTTACTAAACCGAACATAATAGCTACTAATATCACATGTATAATACTCCTGTGCTTGAGATGAGGATCAGAGGGCATAGACTTCCATCGGGGTCTTCTCTAACCACTCTAGGTTCGTTCTACTCACCCAGGCCTGAAGTGCTGATGGCCTTGACAGACTTCTTGATCTTGTGTAGAACTCCTCGGTCCACATCCAGAGCCTGAGGACAGGATACCAAAACAAAGCACACCATATACTATAATACAGCTTATACAGTCATTATACAGGTGCATTTAAATTGAACTGCAATCAATATATGCATACTGTCTGCATGTAAATTGGAAAGAAAGAAAGAAAAATTTTGATTACATTGCAACTTTACTATCAATTCTGCATAGTTGTGCTTGTGGATATCTATTTCAAATATGTAACAACAAAACAGTGTTATCCTTTAAGTAATTGGTCAAAATGTGTCTATAAACCTATAATAATCTATAAACCATGCTCAAATAGCATGGTTTATAGATTGTGTTTATTCAGATTCAAAGTCAGTACATACAGTAACTGCAGAGAGATATGTACAGTAGTCTCTAAAGAATAGTGTAACACCCTCAGACAAGTACACACACACACACACACACAGGCTAAACACATTCAAAAGCACACACACAGGCAAGTAGTAAAAAAAGACAGCACAACCATGTAGACAGACACGCATAACCACACACACACACACACACACACACACACACACACACACACACACACACACACACACACACACACACACACACACACACACACACACACACACACACACACACACACACACACACACACACACACACGATTGCTGGGGCCCTGCCCTTGCTGTAGGAGTGAATTCCCAGTGGATTAGCGCTTTGAGTCGGAGAATGAGACTGAGGCCAAGCCCAGAATGTTTACACTGCAGCAACAGACAGGGCACAGTGCCAGAACAGCCAGCCCAGCCAGCCCCCCCCCACACACACAACAAGCATTCATTGACGAATATACATAACTACGCATGGCAATATGACTTTTACTTTGGCAAAACAGCTGCTTGTATGTACTCCCTAACGCGCACACACATACCTGAGCAGGAGTACGTCAGCCCCCCCAATCCACCCCTTGTACATAAAAGTAAATCTATGCATGTGGAGTTGGAGTGGAGATTGATGTAAATGCTACAGTTCTAAAGTGCGACATGCAGGTGTGAAAACCCATTTGAATACACTGCAATTTGTAGGTTGAGAGTGATAGTTGTGTGTGATGGTTTTCTTTACGTCGCTGATGCAGGTGACCCTGACCGTAGCAGGTTGCTGACTGCTGATTACTGCATTCAGTACTTTAGATGTTAAGTGGTGGCTCTGATTAAAACCAACACGACATAATCAGTCAGTCAATTTAAACCCGGTTGACCAATGTAGGGATGGAAATTGTCCAGTCAGTGTCACAATTAAAACGGTGAATGCTAGAAACAACACAGAGAACAGATCCATATACAATCATCCTTAAAATGGTCTGTGGGCCAGTGCATATGTACTGCAAAACACACACGCCATAGGTCCAGTCCTCCTGCCATTCTGCAGCCAGGGCCTTTTTTAGGTGTCATCAGGATCGAGCCAGACCCCACGCCTCTCATCCTCCCGCCGGCCCTGGATCTGGCGCTGGGCCAGATTGAGGGCCAGGGCCAGTGTAGCATAGTATAGAACAGTATAGAACATTACAGTATAGACCGTAACAGTATAGTATAGTATCGTTTAAAAAAGTATAGAAAGGTATTGATGGGTATAGTGTAGTATACTATACTAATACAGTATAATATATTATAGTATTGTACAAAATGCCTTCCATCCTCCAAGAACAGTATACTGGTAGTATAGTATAGTAGGCCAATAGTATAGTAGGCCTATGGTGTAGTATAGTAGACCTACAGTAAAGTATAGAAAATGATAGTATAGTATGCCTACAGTATAGTAGAGTAGGCCTATAGTATCATATGCCTACAGTATAGCAGGCCTATAGTATATTATACTATTGAAGGCCTACAGTATAGTATAGTAGGCTTACAGTATAGTAGGCCTACAGTGGAGTATAGTATAGAAGACCTACAGTGTAGTATAACAAAGTATAGTATAGTATAGTAGGCCTATAGTATAGTAGGCCTATAGTATAGTATAACAGGCCTACATGGGGCAACAGTGGCTCAGGAGGTAGAGCGTGTCATCCACTAATCAGACAGTTCCTGGTTCACTCCCTGTCTCGTCCTGGCACCACGTCGAAGTGTCCTTGAGCAAGACACTGAACCCCTGAACTGTTCCCGATGAGCAAGTGTGCGCCTTGAACAGCGGCCGAATAGTATAGTATAGTAGGCCTACAGTAAAGTATAGACCTAGGCTACTGTACTATACTGTTCTGTACCATACTATACTATTGAATAAAAACAGTGTGATAGAAAGCAAGAAACATGGATATTGCTTCAGAAAGACAAAGCAAGAGAGAGAGTTGTCATGACAGAGAGCATGCTGAGACAGGAGCAGACAGGCAGGGCCCTGGCCTTGGGCCCCATACTGAAGCAAGGAACAAGGTCTGCTTTGACAATCTGTGTTATCTTATTAACCCTCCCTTAAAACACTATGATCTATCTATCTATCTATCTATCTATCTAGCTGGTGTGCTGTGGTTATTGATCTCTGGAGCTTCCAGTGCAGCTTGGTGATTGCAGCAGTTTCACTCACATCAGAGGGCCGTGAAAAGACCTGAAAAGAAGGTTATATTCCTATGACTTCTCTGTTGGGAATATTGGTCTCAGTGAATGTAGTAAGTCTCTCAGGTGGGGTCCAGGGATCCGCAGGGGGCAAGGGGGTCCCCAGCAAAATGATGAATAGTTGATGAATGAATAATTTTATTTAGCACCATTCGATGATCACGACAAATAATTACTTTTGATCATATTTTCACTGCTATCCCCCTAACTGTACAATAGAGCGGTGTGGAAGAGTGGAGTAAATCATTATCTAACATTAAAACAATGTTCTCAAATATGGGGTCCCCGCGGCAACATTTTATAAACTGGGGTCCAAGAAGCCAAAGGTCATTCAATTCTAACAATTCTGTGGGCTTCCTGAGATGAGAGATCTGCCTAGAAATTCATCGGCGAATAACAACAACATGATAACTGTATCATGAGACTGAGACATTAAAATAAATTACATTAAATTTGAAAATAAAAACAAATCTGATTCTGTTGGTGGTTTTGTTGTTTTGTTTTCAAGTTGTGGGAGACGAGAGTCCTGCAACGCAACACAAGGAACTTTCCACCATGAATACATTGGTTGATAATATTCACAGTATGCAATGTGAATGGTGTCTTCAAGTTGAAAAGAGAGAGAGATAGAGAAAAGAGATGAGACATTAACCCAAACCACAACAACAAATTGCACAACTAATAACATTGCACAAATGAGTGATCTGGCCCCCAACTGTGGGACGCGATGAGGCAACGGGAACAGTGTTTCCAAGTACCCAAACGATTTCACCGACGGGGGAAGTATCTGCTTAAGCGTTCCTCTTTTCGTGCCCGTGGCCTCCGCCCCCCCCCCCAAAAAAAACCCAGGTCACCGGTCACGCCTTGTTCCCCGCCGCGGGAGCCACTCGCCTTACCTCCTCAAGCCCCGCCACGGTGTTCCTGCAGTGCGCCATCCGGGTGGTGAAGCTGGAAGTGGTGGGGGCCTTGTAGTCCTCGCTGGTCTCCGAGATGAACTCGGTCACGCTGATGAGCTCCGGCATGGTGTCTCGGAGAGGTGACCGAGCTCAAAAAATAATGTCCGTTTGTTTTTCCCTTCCTCCACCCGCCGCCGTCCCCAGAGAACCCCAACACCGCAGGGGAAAAAAAAGTTGTTTTCAACTAATCAGGATCTTGTGTCGGCAGCTACGGGTGAGAGTCCAAACTCCGTTCCCGGGTCACGCACACGCTTCTCTTCGTGGTGGGAAAAGCGAAATACATTGCACGCGACGAGCTCCGCTATGTCCGCCACTCGTTTGGTGCCAACGGAACCAGAAGCGAACTAAAAGTCATGGTACTCGAAACCCCTCCGACCCGCTTCGACGAGCCGGCACACTGGACCGACGCTGACGGACTGGTCGGCGGAAGGGTGTGGGAGGGACGGGAGGGGCAGGGGGAGGGATGGAGGGAGGAGCGGTCAACCTGACGCGGAAGTCGGGGGCGTGGTCCAGAAGGGCGTGTCCGGGGGGCGGCGTGGTTTCAGCTTCGGCCCCGCCCCCACACCAACCTGCTGCATTCAAACTCAAGAGATTATTTGTCACAAGGGGCGGTGCCACAATCGCGATTCTGGGTTCGATAATTATATAATAGAATTACCTGTCCATGTCGTTTTAATATACATTTAAATCCTCCGAAATGAAACTTACTTTAACTTACCTCCAGCACTTACCTCACAGAGAAGAAGTCCTGGCTATTAAAGCTATTAGACGATATCAAAACTTTGTAAATGTCTTGAGACAGGTTGTGTTTTATATATACACATACATACATACATACATACATACATACGTGTGTGTGTGTGTGTGTGTGTGTGTGTGTGTGTGTGTGGGGGTCAGTGACAAACTCACAGGATCTCAGAAGAGATATTATTTGGAGAGGACAACAAACTATCTAACTCGTAGTCTAACTCATATTGGATATTGTTGCGCTACCTGGCTAGTTTATGAGCCTCGTTATAGAATATTCAAGAGTTATATGAAGAATGTCATTTTCTACTGTTAGGTGTCTCCCGAAGGAATAAAAATGGTCTATGTAATTGTTATTTCTAGTGATAGCACAGAGTGATACCAATTTGATCCATCTAAATGATATCACTCGGTACTCAACATTTTGGATTCTGTAGTAGAAAATTCTGTATCTGTTATCTGAAGTAAAAAGATTGTATCTGTCCTAGTTTCCAGCTTTGATGGTGTGCATGAGTCAATTGACTTTGTAATACCGTTTTCATTAGCAGGTTGACTTGATTTTTCCGATTTAGATTTTGGAGTCTAAATCGGATATGAAATAGTGGAATGATACACGGATATTCATGTCTATTTATGCGCCAGTGTCTGGAATTTCAACATCAAAAATTAGCGGGTCGACCTGGGTGTTCACGTCAGAGCCCATCAGAGGTGGAGTCAATTAAAACCTGTGTCTATTGGAGGGCCATTTAACCTGGGACTAAGACGCAGGTTTTTGCTTTCACACTGGTGACAAATGCCGGATGTTTTAATGGCTGTTACTGTTTTTTTGGTGCAGTGGGAAAGGGGTATAAAAGAAGATTTTCCTTTTCTCAAATGAGGGATATTTATTTTTTCCGAGCACCCTGCCCCGCAGCCACAGAAGACCCCGGGGCCCCAGATACTTCAGGGACTTGGAAAAGAACTTTGCCGTTGATAATGAGTATATAAACCGTCATTCCCAAGTGGGAACGACGCACACCAGCCTGCTCCTCCTTCCACGCCTTCGCCGCCAAGCTCCGCAAGGTGTTCGGGGTGACATCACAAGGTCCCGATGCTGCTGGTGGTCTCCTGGGTCTCAGTCAAGGGTCCCGCTCCGTGGTCGATTACGCGATCGACTTCCGCACCCAGGCTCGACTGAGCGAGTGGAACCCGGCAGCCCAGATTGTCACGTTCCTGATGGGATAGCAGAGTACGTGAAGGATGAGTTAGTTTCCCACGACCTGCCCACCTCTCTCGATGGCATCATTGAGCTTGCTTCCCGTATCGACCAACGCATCCAGGCCCGGCAGCGAGAGGCGTTGGAGGCAAGTGGAGCGCCACCCAGCAACCCGTCTTCCAGGTTCCTCCGGGCCGCCAGCTCTTCCGGCCCGTTAACCCATGAGTGAGGCCTCTCCCATGCGGGTTGGCCGGGCCAGCCTCACCCCGGAGGAGAAGGAGGGACGCCGGGTGGGGAACCTTTGCCTCTAATGCGGTCCCGCTGGACACTACATTTCCGGGTGTCCGGTAAAAGGGCAGGGCTCGCCAGTGAGGGAGGAGGTCCTGGTGAGCCACACCTCCAAATCCCCCTCCAACCTACGCCCCCTGTGCCAGGCTCGGCTGCTGCTGCTCCAAGGCTCACATTCCCTCGACATACTTATTGACTCTGGTTCCGATGTTAACATCATCAACCATAACCTAGCACGGCAGCTGGGTGTTGATCGAGTTTTCCTGCCTTCTCCGGACCTGCCACTGCCCTGGATGGCCGCCTCCTGGGGACCGTCACCCATCAGACGGTTCCCATCCGCATGCTCCTGTCTGGCAACCACCACGAGACGATCCAGTTCTGCATCCTGCACTCACCTCGTCACCCTCTCCTCCCGGGGTTCCCCTGGCTCTGGCGTCACAACCCACACCCCGACTGGACCACAGGGGCTATTCTGGGATGGAGTCCTGCATGCCATCAGGTCTGCCTGAAACAAGCCGCCGCACCTCAGCCAACATGTTGGGGGTCCCCGCCGAGTACCTTGACTTCAGGGAGGTCTTCAGCAAGGCCAAGGCAACATCCCTTCCCCCGCACAGGCCATACGTTATTGCCATCGACCTCCAGTCCGGCTCCACCCCCCCACCCCCCAGAGGCCGCCTGTACTCCCTGTCCGCCCCGGCGAGAGAGGCCATGGACGCCTATATTAATGACGCTCTGGCGGCGGGCATCATCCGTCCCTCCTCATCCCCAGCGGGGGCTGGCTTCTTCTTCGTAGAGAAGAAGGATAAGTCCCTTCGCCCCTGTATTGACTATCGTGGTCTCAACGACATTACGGCCAAGAACCGCTATCCCCTGCCCCTCATCTCATCAGCCTTCAAACTCCTGGAGGGGGCCACAGTGTTCACCAAGCTCGACCTACGCAACGCCTACCATTTGGTCCGGGTTCGAGAGGGGGACGAATGGAAGACGGCGTTCAACACTCCCTCCGGTCACTTCGAATATCCTGTGATGCCCTTTGGCCTCACCAACGCCCCCGCCGTCTTCCAGGCCCTGGTCAATGACGTGCTCAGGGACATGCTCAACAAGTTCGTCTTTGAGTACCTTGACGACATCCTGATCTTCTCCCGATCCCAAGCCGTCCACCACGTCCAGACGGTCCTGCAGCGCCTCCTGGAGAACTCACTCTTTGTGAAGGCAGAGAAGTGTGAGTTTCACGTCCCAGCCGTCTCCTTCCTGGGGTACATCGTGGGGAGGGGGACCATCCAGATGGACTCCACCAAGGTCTCCGCCCTCACCACCTGGCCCACCCCGGAGTCCCGCAAACAACTCCAACACTTCTTCGGTTTTGCCAACTTCTACTGGGGGTTCATCCGAGGCTACAGCACGGTGGAGGCCCCTCTCACAGCCCTAACCTCCTCCAAGGTGCCGTTCCTGTGGTCCGCCGCCGCCAACGACGCCTTCCTAGCCCTGAAGGCACGGTTCACTTCAGCCCCCATTCTGGTATTGCCGGACCCCGAACGGCAGTTCGTGGTGGAAGTGGACGCCTCAGACCGGGAGTCGGAGCTGTCCTGTCCCAGAGAGCCGCCTCCGATCAGAAACTTCATTTACATTTACATTTTATATTTTAGTCATTTAGCAGACGCTTTTATCCAAAGCGACTTACAATTGTCAAAGACCGACGGACACAGCCATCAGGAGCAATTAGGGGTTAAGTGTCTTGCTCAAGGACACTACAGCATGCTAGCAGGAGGAGCCTGGGATCAAACCAGCAACCTTTGGATCACTAGACCACCAGCTCTACCTCCTGAGCTACCATCCCTGCACCTTCTTCTCCAGGTGTTTGACCCAGGCCGAGAGGTACTACGACATCGGGAATAGGGAGCTTCTCGCCGTCAAATTGGCCCTGGAAGAGTGGTGACACTGGCTAGAGGGAACCCAGCTGCCGTTCCTGGTGTGGACTGACCACAAGAACCTGGAGTATATCCAGTCCGCCAGGAGGCTGAACTCCCGTCAGGCTCGTTGGGCACTCTTCCTAACCCGATTCAATTTCTCCTATCGACGGGGGTCACGCAATGTCAAACCCGACGCCCTGTCCCGGCAGTTCCAGGAGGAGGAAGACGCTGCCGACCCCGACACCATTCTACCGTCTTCCCGTCTAGTCGCCACACTCACCTGGGTGGTGGAAGAGAAGGTAAGAGCCGCCGCCCAGGACCAACCCGGACCCAGCGCATGTCCGCCCGACCGTCTGTTCGTCCTGCCTGACCTCCGGTCCGAGGTTCTCCAGTGGGCCCAAAACTCCTGACTCACCTGCCACCCAGGGATCCAGCGGACGAAGGAGGTCATCCAGCGTCGCTTCTGGTGGCCCTCCCTGGGTGAGGACGTCCGAGGGTTCGTCAATGCCTGCCCCACCTGCAACAAGTACAAAGCCTCTCTTCTTGCTCCTGCCGGTCTTCTATACCCACTGCCGGTTCCTCATCGCCCCTGGTCTCACATCTCTGTGGACTTCGTCACCGGTCTGCCACCGTCAAGCGGCAACACTACCATCCTGACCGTGGTGGATCGGTTCAGCAAGATGGCTCACTTCGTGCCTCTACCGAAGCTCCTGTCGGCCAAGGGCACCGGGACCCGGCTGGACCCGGGCCGCCCTCCTCCGAGCCGCTGGCCGCAACACCTCTTCCGCCAACCGTCGCCGCTCCCAGGCCCCGGAGTACCAGCCGGGCCAGAAGGTCTGGCTCTCCACCCGGGACCTCCCCCTGAAGGTGGACTCTAAAAAGCTGGCTCCCCGGTTCATCGGCCCGTTCAAGATCGAGAAGGTCGTCAACCCAGTGGCAGTGCGGCTCAAGCTCCCTAGGTCCATGCGTGTCCATCCCACCTTCCATGTGTCCAAAGTCAAGCCAGTCCAGGAGAGTGCTCTGGTCCCCTTGGCGCCTCCTCCGCGCTTCATTGACAGGGGTCCTGCCTTTTCTGTCCGCCGTCTCCTATGTTCCCGCCGGCGTGGGAGAGGCCTGCAGTACCTGGTGGATTGGGAGGGTTACGGCCCGGAGGAGAAGTCCTGGGTCCCTGTGAGGCACATTCTGGACCACACCCTCATCAGGAGGTTCCCTCAGCACCATCCTGACCAGCCCTCCAGACCGGGTCAACCCTCCCGACCGCAGACCCTACCTCCTCTCTTGTCTGCGTCCTCCAGCAATGTTTCAGAGGCGGAGGATGTCGACCCTGGGGGTCCCTCCTCGGATGAGGACGTGGCCCATTTAGCGGAGGACGTGGAGATGGACGACGAGTACGAGCCCTCCTCTGGACCCCCTCCTCCCACCCTGCATGGACTTTTGGTGAGAGAGATAGATATAGATAGATAGATAGATAGATTTTTTTTTTTTTCTCGTTTGTTTGGGACGTCAGGAGCCGTCCCTTGAGGGGGGGTTCTGTCATGATCTCCGCCTTCTTCACGTCCCAGCCGTCTCCTTCCTGGGGTACATCGTGGGGAGGGGGACCATCCAGATGGACTCCACCAAGGTCTCCGCCCTCACCACCTGGCCCACCCCGGAGTCCCGCAAACAACTCCAACACTTCTTCGGTTTTGCCAACTTCTACTGGGGGTTCATCCGAGGCTACAGCACGGTGGAGGCCCCTCTCACAGCCCTAACCTCCTCCAAGGTGCCGTTCCTGTGGTCCGCCGCCGCCAACGACGCCTTCCTAGCCCTGAAGGCACGGTTCACTTCAGCCCCCATTCTGGTATTGCTGGACCCCGAACGGCAGTTCGTGGTGGAAGTGGACGCCTCAGACCGGGAGTCGGAGCTGTCCTGTCCCAGAGAGCCGCCTCCGATCAGAAACTTCATCCCTGCGCCTTCTTCTCCAGGTGTTTGACCCAGGCCGAGAGGTACTACGACATCGGGAATAGGGAGCTTCTCGCCGTCAAATTGGCCCTGGAAGAGTGGTGACACTGGCTAGAGGGAACCCAGCTGCCGTTCCTGGTGTGGACTGACCACAAGAACCTGGAGTATATCCAGTCCGCCAGGAGGCTGAACTCCCGTCAGGCTTGTTGGGCACTCTTCCTAACCCGATTCAATTTCTCCTATCGACGGGGGTCACGCAATGTCAAACCCGACGCCCTGTCCCGGCAGTTCCAGGAGGAGGAAGACGCTGCCGACCCCCACACCATTCTACCGTCTTCCCGTCTAGTCGCCACACTCACCTGGGAGGTGGAAGAGAAGGTAAGAGCCGCCGCCCAGGACCAACCCGGACCCAGCGCATTCCCCTCCCCCTCCTTACCTGTCCCATTAGCCCTACTATATTCACCTGCGCACACAGCTGTTCCAGATCTGCAATCTAACCACTATATAAGCCTCTCTCACCAGTCACCCATTGCCAGATTGTCTTTGATGCTTGCACCAGACTCTCCAGCGTTCTCCGGACTGATTCCCCGCAACCGACTCTGCCTCGCTCCGACCACGCATCCTGCCTGCGCCTGTTTTCTGTCTGCACTCGTTGTTATCGAACCTGCCTGTCCCCGACGATGTATCCTGCCTGCTCCCTGCCTGTCGTCAGTCTGCTCTACAAATAAAAGACATTACCAAATATCCCTGCCTGTCTTTGTGCTGCAATTGGGTTCTAACCACACCCGTTACAAAAATGTGCATAACCGACACGAGGTGCTCACGCAGGCGGCTGCAAAGGGGGCCGCCACAATTGCGATTCTGGGTTCTACATCATTTAAAAAAGTGTTTTTCTGTCATGTATTAAATATACATTTAAATCCTCCTAAATTAAACGAGGGAGGGAGGAGCGGTCAACCTGACGTGGAAGTTCTTATGGTCCTTTTCAGCTTTTTCGGGCTCACAAAGATACCCAAACTCATGAAACTTTGACTTACACTCATCAGTCCCGGTGTGGCGTTTGATATTCTATGGGTCCCGTGCATGGGCGTGGAAAAATGGCTTGCTAGCGCACCCTAGAAAATGTAAAAAAATTAAAATCGAACCTATTCACTTTTTTTCACGCAAACTCACGAGATTCAGTACACATATGTAACATCACTAGACTAGAAAAAACATCACTAGAAAAAAAAAAAATTATATTGCCACGGTGACCGAAACCCAACAGGAAGTCGGCCATATTTAAAGGTGTAATTTTAGTCACTTTTCAGTCACTTTTATGCTTTGTAATTTCGCAAATTCCTCCGATATCATTTATCGGATTGACTTCAAACTTGGTGAGTGTCTACAAGACGGCGTCACCATATAAAGTTATTAAAAACTTGAGTTTACGTCACACGATGTGGCCGTGGCAAAGCCTTGAATTTGATGTTCGAAAACAGGCAGCGTTTACGTGACTTTTTTGTCACTTTCACAAACTCCTCCTAGATGATTGATCGACTTAAAACTTGTGTCCTACCAACACTTGCATGTCGAGGACCTGGTCATTTAGACCTAGCACTCTATCGCTACAGCCAAACCTCACAGTTCCTGTTCTTTGCCCCCGCTGAAGACAGACATGTATTTGCATTCTATTCGGAGAAGGGGGCACAGTATAGTAATCAAGATCCTAATTTGCAGAAATGCAATCATTCATGATCATAAAAGGCTTTTCGGGATGCTGTCGGAGGAATTACGATCAGGAATCTCTCTCTTTCAGTCTCTCTCTACTCTACTCGCTTTTTCATGTCCGATTATCCTCTCTACCTCCTCCTCCTTTTACCTTGCCTCAGCTTTTCTGAGTTTGTTCTCTCCATATCACATTTTTTCTTAAATTGGAATCAGCCAAAAGCCTCCTTTATTAAGAATTAGACCGTCATGAGACCAGAGATTGAACACTTTATTAAATAGTCTCTGGTATGTAATTACAGCACGTACACGTATTTCGGTGCAAACCCGAGCGGGACGGTTGTCAGTGGACTGCGTTGACTTTCTTCGTGGGGGGGTTGCTGAAGCTGAATCCTCCTCCCGTTAAGTGTCTTTCTCTGTTGATCTGGGGTAGGATCACCTGTGGCTCAGTCTTGGCCTTGGTCTTCTCCTCCCTGGGGACGCAGGGAAGGTTAAAAACAAGGTGAGAATGCAAAGTGGGCATGCAGAGCAACGGTGTTTCTCATGAACAAAAAAAGGCCAAGCCAACACACAGATGTAGATCAATAGTAAACAATACTCCTTAATCGGATTAGTGAACCTCCGCCAACAATTAACAACGCCAATGACACTGTCACTCTTCATTCTGCGAGAGTGAAGGAGGTTTGCTTGTTTGGCCAGTTAATTTGTTCATTCTTTATATTTTTCGATTTATTTTTCTTTAGGTAATAGAGTTTAAATATAGTATGTGGATTGCTGTTGTGCTCCTCAAGGGTGATTTTCAACATCATATAAAGATATTTTTTAATATTATTATTATTATTATTATTATTATTATTATTATTATTATTATTGTTATAGTTATTACAATAATAATAATAATAATAATAATAATAATAATAATAAATATAGCTGCAGGCAGCAATACACAGGATCCACTTTAGTCGTGTTCGATACATATTACAGTTCTCGGGATTCTGTGCAATGTAGCACGGGTTACAACTTTTAGATTTTTACGACCACTCAGAGACGAACTGTGAATTTATATAGCATTGGTTTATGATGTCACAAAGTGACTGTGTTCTCAATGTAATGCTAATGTTCTTCACTTTTCAGTGAATTTGTAAAGTTTTATCAATATTTCCTGATACAAATGTAGATTGGTGTGAATCAAACTTGGACGACGACACGTATGAAGCGTTCCCATTGTGGTTTGGGAAAATAACTGAGAAACATTTTGCTTCATTGGTTTTATCTCCAATAACAGAGCTGGGTTATTCCCTTCCGCTGGTGCATTTTCATCTTCCGAACTTAAATCTGCATTTTAAATATTATCAATACCCATAGATTCATTATTGTTGTTTGTGGTTTTTGGCTTTCTTCAATTTTGGAAAGAGAATTATTTAATTCATTGTTAAATCCTACATCCTTATACCGCTTATTATGTATTCTCAAATACGCCAACGAACGCCGACTTTAGGCATCTGGAACAATAACAAAAAGAAACTTTGTAATTACTTTACACAACAATAATAATAAATATGTTTTATTTCATAAACATAATAAATAAATGTTTGTTTTAATAAGTACTTCATTGTATTTTTTCTGTTAAGAATTTACATTTGGAAAATTCAGGTTAATAGATGACTTTTCTATATTGTAATGCAGACAACATTTATGTAACTTTAACATTAATGTTGCATTATAATTATTATGGCAGAACTTGTCAATACTTAACACCTTCTGTTTGCTAAGTTTAGCTGTGGGAAACTGTTTACACATGACGTTTCTTTAAAAAAAGATGTATTTTTTACTTTAAACCAAACTTCGCATTGTTATAACTTGTATAACTTGTTGTATGTAAGTACCTTCGCATTCTCAGTGACGGGAGGTGAGTTGGGTCCTGTGAGCGTAAATTTTAACGTAGATTTACGTATTTACGGAGATTTTCGATAGTAGTCGAACTTAAGCAATTTTTGTGGTTTCGTGAATAACATTCGAATTACAGTTTCAATAAGTTTGGTTTCCGTGAAATACGAAAAACATTGTGTTATTTCTGTGAGCAATTACCATTGCACAGCTTCAATTTTTCCGACGCCTCGCTGGATGATGTATGCATCACTCACTTGTACATTCGAGTGGATTCGACTCGACGTGGTCACGAGTTTTTGTGGACTACTTTTTATTCGTAGTTTTCATTAATACGGCAAAGTAATGGGGACCATAGATAGATAACATATCAATCGACCAGATCTACTGACTTCTACCAGGTAAGAAAGTACATAAATATACACGTAAATGCGTAGTTTGTAATGTCGAACCACTACAGAGTGACAGAATCTACACCCTTACTGAATATGGTGTCAATGTACATTCTGAATCAGAACCCGCACAGTTATAGTAAATGGTATGATGATGTCATAAAGCTTCTTACTGTAAATGTCATCTCCTTCATTTTGTTTATGAATAGTGGTATGTCAGTCAAGCAGGACCAGCTGAATATTTGGGGTCAAATTTGTTCGGTTTTTCACTAATATCTGCTCCTTATGTGGATCGATTTGGATGAAATTTGAACCACGAGATGCTTGTGACAAACGGGTTTAAACGACACCTCGACCATGCTTAATATATTAATATATATTAATATATATTAATATTTTGGCATTGAATGCATTGGACCGTCGATCAAACTGGGTCAGTTTTCCACAAATTTCTGCTCCGTGTGCAGATCGATTTGGATGAAACTTCCACCACGAGATGTTTGTGACATACCTGTTCAAACCACGTTTGTAGTTTCTGCCGTTCTTCTGTTTCAAATAGTTTTCCAATTCAAAATTCAGAGAATTGCGGGCTTGACTCTAAATAAAAGTTTGATTGAGGCCTGCCTACAGGAAAAACATACTGTATATACGCACGCACGTTTGTGTAAGCTGCCTCGAACCTGGTGCATGACGTATAAGGTGCTTGCAGATGTTGAACTGTGTCATTAGTCGTAATTTAATGGAGTGGAGACTCCCAGATGGGGAGGAACAACACAGGACGATTCCCACTGAGATCAAACAGAGCCAAGCGATCTGAGTGGGAGTTGGAAAGAGACATTCAAGAGCCTTTACACACTTTTGCATCTCCTGCACACACACACACACACACACACACACACACACACACACACACACACACACACACACACACACACACACACACACACACACACACACACACACAGATAAAAACACAGAAACACTGGATCGCAAAACAGATGCACACGGTGTACACATATACAAATACGTGCGTGTATGAATGTATATGCAGCCTCTGTACAGGTCCGAGGCGGCTGCAGCAGAACATCTCACCCTCTTTGCAGTTTCAGAGCCAGATACTTCTGCTTGATGCTCTGTAGCTCTTCAGCCAATTTCTCGTTCTCCGACCTGTATTCCGTTGCCTTGGACTCGTACAGGTTCAGCTCCACTATTAATGCCTATAAAGACACAGTAGATATGCCAGAAGGTTATTTTTTATTTCCTGGGGCAACCATTATTGTAGATCTCTTCGTCTTCAGAAGAGGCCTCATTGAGAACACACACCTGTGAACTTGGATTCAACAGGGTTAGGGTTAGGGTTGGGGTTAGGGTTAGCGTTAGGGTTAGTGTTGCTCTTACCGCAGCAAACTATGACTGACTATGTAGTATTGACTGAGTGAAGTGGCCTCCATTTAAAAACTGGACCAACTCATTATTTTAGCTTAAGTTCCTTTTTATGTAAATAATAATCATTAATAAGTAGGGATTGTTTTAAAAACTGTAGGTTTAACTGTAGGTTTAATCTGGTGATGCTTTGTAGCACTTGATGCTTGAGCTTTGATGGCTGAAAGTTCCACTTTAGGAAACAAACAAATGCAAGAAAAATTTAGTGAGAGAGAGGGAGAGAGAAAGAGAGATGGGGGTGTGTGGCGGTGGAAGGAGCTGAGAACCTTGATCTTTTTGGTCTTCTGCCTGATGGTCCACTGGCTCTGCTGGAGCTGCTCGGCCGCCTCAGGCCCTGGTCGGCGGGACAGGGTCTGCTTCAACTCCACATACTCTTTCTCCTTTTCCTGGGGGAGAGGTGAGGTGAGGTACAGAGGTATGAGGTCACAGAGAGGCATTCGGTACACACATCATAATATTATTATAATTATTATTATTATTATTATGATTATTATTATTATTAATAATAATAATAATAATAATAATAATAATAATAATAATAATAATAATAATAATAATAATAATAATTAATTATTATTATTATTATTATTATTATTATTATTATTATTATTATAATTATAATAATAAGCAAGAGGGGCATTATCGGCGGGCAAATTTGAGATGCTCCAGGTATTTCCCCCAGGTATCCTACAGCTATTGCACAGATGGTGCATCCCAGTGTCCTGTGTTTCCTCCAATATCACACAGTAAGTTACACATTACCTCCTCCTAAAAGGGGATTTTGCTTTGATATGTGGCAGCGATAGAAAACAAAGTTTCTGTGAATTACATTTCACATGCAACCTATAGGGATATGAAAAGAAGATTGTGGTGGGGGTGACTTCCTCTTCCACCATAAATAAATAAAAATGCAATCTACAACCTCCACCTGCTCTGGTGAGTGTCTTGGGTTCAGCTCCCTCTTCTTTTTTTTTTTTTACACTTTTTTATTTTACACATTTTTTTACATCAGGTATTCATTTTGTGTTTCAATGCATTAATTTAATGAGAAATATTCCAAATGATTGTGTCCCTGTCAAATGGTCCAGTGTTTGTTACTTCATTAATTAATAATATGAATAATATTTATATTTTTAACATTACATTAGCTTATGTGCATTTTCAAATTTGTTTACCTGCAATAAAAGCTCTTTGTCCACCACCTCCTGGGTCTTGGTGATCAAGCGTTTCAGTAAAGACTGAATTTTCTGAATGAGCTTGAACTGGTCGGGGTCGCTGCCCTGCAGAGGAGAGTTTCGGGATAAAGCAAAGACAGAAGCAAAACACTTTTTTAATGGACGCCACAAGTCTTTCTGAAGAGATAGAACTACAAACATCCGTTGAAGGTTTTAATGTTTAATCCCTGAAAGTTCACACAAAATTCAGTGCCAGGGACGGTAGACAAGTCGGGGTCTGGCTTTCAAAGGCTGATGCCCAAATAAATGTGGTCTTTACAGTATTGATGAACACAATGTTCATCGCTTTGCTATGACGTGCTGATGAGCGAGATGAGCTGGAAGGGGGAGAAGGAAAGTGTGAACTTGTTGTCCTGTAGTGCTCCACAAGGTGTCCTTCCTCGCCTACAGTGGACATAAAGGCCCCTTACCTCCAGCTTCCTCCAGCGGTGTAGGTTGATGGGGTTCTCCAGCATCTCCTCTAGTTTGCTGTTCCTCGTTCTCTCTCTGAGCAGCTCCTTCTGCAGGTGGAAGAGCTCCCGCCTGCAGCAACATCCATGCAAAGCCGTTTCTCAGCCCAGATTACACCATGTGAGCATATTTTAGAAATCCAAAAAAGTATAGAATATTCATCAACTATCATCATCATGTATCTTTAAGCAATAAATACTGTAATCCCATCCGAGCAGACAATGAAGTCATAGCCTCCATATTGTGTACTATAGGATATCACCTTAATTGGTTTATTTCAAATCTGCTTAAAATTATGAGTTTTCGACTAATCACGTGCGCTCTGCAAACTTGAGTTTGATAGCAATGTGTTCTTCGTTTGTACCTCAAGTCCTCTGCGCTGGACGCGGTTTTGTCCAGGATGCCCTTCTCGCGCCGGCATCTCTTGATCTCCACCTTGAGCAGGCGGATGTCCTCCACCCGCTGCTGGTACTGGACGTCCCCCTTGTTCAGGATGGACATCTGGATCTTGTTCTTCTCATAGAGCAGCGTCAGCTCGTCGTTGCGGCGGAGCAGCTGGGTGCCCAGGATGCCGCGCTCTCTGATCACCTTGACGGCGACAAGGATTGAATGTGAGCTACCATTTTCATAACGCTCCTTTCTGAGAATGACTGGCCATTTTATGAAGGTTCCCCAGTGTTTCCTACTACTGTACTACCCCTAAAACATCTAGGTTCAAGGTTAGTATGGACGCTGGATGTTCCAGGCTTCAGTGTTCAGTGGTCAGGGCGACCAGTTCGCTCTCTGGGGTGAGGAAGGCCTCTTTCACAATCCTCTTCCCTTTCCCCATTCCAGTTTCTGTTTCTCACAAATTGACTCTCGATAGTGATACCTGTTCACATCGTCTTTTTTTCTCCTTCTTGTTTCTCATCCTACCCCGTTCCCGTTACCTGGTCCAATTCTTGCTTCTGTCGGAAGTTCTCAGCCTCGGCGTCGGCCATGCTCTTGCGCAACTTCTGCTCCTCTGCCTTCTGGCTGTCGATGCGCTGTTTTGCTTCCTCGGCCTGCTGCTTCATCAGCTGCAGTCTCTCCTGAAGAAGAATGTAGAGAGGTGGGGGGGCAGACACTGAGGCACAAATGAGCGCTCTTTCTTAAAAGACATCAAATTCTCCCAAAACCTAGATCCCAGATACATAAGACCAAACATTCCCAGTGGAAGAGGTCGCCGTGCCTTGAGGGCCTTGTTCTCCTTCTCCACGTGCTGGAACTCCTGGTGCTCCCGGGCCATGGCCGCTTCCTTCCCACTGATCTCCTCCTTCAGCTGGTCAATCTGCTGGTTGATGATCTTCAGCTTCCTCTTCATCTCCACCATCTCATCCTGAAACAGACAGAAAGACAGGCAGACAGACGGGCAGACAGACAGGTGGAGGCATGAGAAGACAAATTGTGGTTGAAAAGAGAGAGAAATAGGTCAATAGATGTAATGCTGGGACGTGATGCAAATTAATGCAAACCTTCTGTCTTCAGCATGCTCGGTACTTAATAATACTTATACTTAATAACAATAATTAATAATAGTGTAATATGCGGCCGTAGTTGTCTCCACCTGAGCGGAGATGAGGTCCTTGCTGTAGAGGTTCCTCTCTGACACGACGGTCTCGTACAGGTTCTGCAGCTGCTTGAGCCTGTGCTCCACCTCACTGACCTTCTTCTTGTAGCCGAAGACCTCCGTCTCCTTGACCGCGATGCCGTCCGTGAGCTGCTGCACCTGTTTGAGGGCGAGGTGGAGGAAGAGGAGGAGGAGGGTCTTAGTTTCAGACATTATTTCAAAACGGGTAGCTGGTTTCTAGAACCTTTCGGTTGTTTCACATGTAAAAACTTCTGAAGAGCATGTGTTCTGCCTTCTTCTTCTTCTTCTTCTTCTTCTTCTTCTTCTTCTTCTTCTTCTTCTTCTTCTTCTTCTTCTTCTTCTTCTTCTTCTTAATATGCATTAAAGTGTGTGCCTTGCCTTGTGCATCAGACTGCTGGTCTCATTGATGTAGCGGTCACGGTCTTTCTCCAGCTGGCAGATAATCTTGCGTTGCTTCTGCGCCTCCTCGCGGTAGTTGTGGATCTCCTGGTCCAGGTTCTTCTTGGCCTGCTCCTGGAGCCGCACCAGGTTCTGCTGCTTCTTCGTCGCACCCGCGGCCTTGATCACATTCTAAAGAACAAGGAAGGAGGCAGACGTGAGGGGGACACACATTGTGGGAAGTCGCCGGGCTGAGTGGCGCAAATACATTAGAACCACTCCGTGCGCAGAACCAACCTCTTTCAAAACATCCCTCTCTCGCACCAACTCGTCGATGGCTTTCTTGGAAGTCTCGGCTTGCTTTTTGGAGGCCTCCAGTTCTACCAAAGAAAGGGAAACGGAGTGTTTGTTGTACACTCAGGGCAATTTCTTTATGTGATATTTTGGGATTATTGGTTGGTATGCATGCCACAGAGTCTGAATGAAAGTGAAACACTGGAGTGAAGAAGTCAATTATTTGCATGTCTCTGGAGAGGGGAAGTATGTGTGTGTGTGTGTGTGCGTGTGTGTGTGTGTGTGTGTGTGTGTGTTCCCCCTCACCTTTCTCCAGGCCAGAGATCTGGGTTTTCAGCGTCTCCTGCTGCACCTCAACGTCCTTCTTCTGATCCTCCGTCTGTTGGAACCTCTTCTGGATGGCCTCTCTCATCTTTGTCAACTTTGCGATCTCCTGGTTCTTATGAGTCACCTCCTCTTCTTTCATCTGACACGTGTAGATAGAGTTCCGTTTAGGACAGCCCTTAATAAAGCACCTGTATATTTATCTTATCCATCCTATTTAAGCAAGAAAAGTATTTA
The DNA here is from genome assembly GCF_960531495.2 of Zeus faber. Lineage (NCBI taxonomy): Eukaryota > Metazoa > Chordata > Actinopteri > Zeiformes > Zeidae > Zeus > Zeus faber. The sequence continues at coordinate 3,904,028 of NC_137189.1, forward strand.
TCTATTTGTGAAGCGTATCTGTCCAAATAATAGTGTAATACGGTCATAATATGAGTCCTTTTAAATCAAGGCTGTCTTCATAACAGTATGTATGGACATGTTTGTGTGTCCTTTTTTAAAAACACTACTGAGCTCATAATCCCTGATTTTGTCCCGTTAGTCCGTCCATCTTAAGATCCCTGTGGGACTCAAGATCCAATCAGAAGGTCAAGTCAGGGGTGCGTACCTTCAGCTCGTTCGCCTTGTGCTGGTGCTCCAGGGAGAGCTGCTCCGTGGCCATGGAGAGCTGCTCATGCTCGTGCTGCAGCTTGGAGCTCCTCGCCTGCACATGCTCCAGCTCCTTGGCCGCCCGGTCACTAGAGATCTGTCCGCGTCGCGAGTTGCGAATAAACCATAGGATTGGGGGCGGGCACGTTGAGAGAAGGAGGATGTTAGAATGAAGTGTGTCCCAACAAGGTGGACAGCGTGCTCTGAGGTGAAACATTTCCTTGTTTAGTCAATTATTCATTATTATTATTATTATTATTATTATTAATAATAATAATAATAATAATAATAATAATAATAATAATAACTAAAAAATAGATTCAAGATTGAAGATTCAATATGAATTAAAACAGAAACAAATATTTTTTTCATCCACAAATAAATAATGTCTTGCACTTATTTTGCAAATAAATGCAAGTAAGACAAGAAATGCATAATTCATATGTGACTAAATATATTTTATATGTGACTAAATATATTTTTATATGTTTTATCACATACAACTTTTTAAACACCCAAACACACATTTAAATGGTTGATCCCTGGATGGCTCAACACCAACCAATGAGTGAAATCAGTGAATGAGCGGAGTAGAAACCAGATAGTGCCTCAGCTGGTTCTATATTTGTTCTTTCTGGCTTTCAACTGGTTTTCTGAGTATTGTGGTTCTAATGGCTGTAGAACTGTCGTTCTATATCTATTAATTGGTTTGTTTTTTAATACCGTTGCCTGTTGAGATAAATTCAAAAAGAGGCGACGCCCCTGAGCGCTGTTCACCTTCATGTCCCTGAGCTGCTGCTGCAGTCTCTGCTGCTCCTCTTCGGCCTGCTGGCTCTGCTGGCTCAGTGCCTTGATGTCAGCCATCTGGGCCTCCGTGTCGGCGTTCAGCTTTTTCACCTCCTTGTCCAGCCTCTCGCTCCTCCGCTTCTCCCGGGCGATCTCGTACTGGTGGACCTGCAGCTCCTGCTGGAGCTGGATGTGGAGAGCCAGAGCCGAGCAGAAATACATGCTTTCCATAATTATCTTTTTATTTATTATTTTTGATGATTTATATTTTATTTGCATTTTCAGGCAAGAACAGCAATAGCTATTGAACTTGGAGGCAAAGGGTAAACCTATTTAAAAAGGACCCAATGCAATAATAATACGAATGAAAATCTATATTTAATTATATTTAATAATTGTGGTCATTTTATATTAACATTTTAAAAAAGACACAATACTGCAAAATAAAAAAATAAATACTATAAAATGAGAGAGAAAATTAAAGAGGATAAAAATAGAAAGGATATGAAGAAAAAAAATAAAATAGAAATGGTGAAAATCCCTAAATGTTATGTTAAGGTAGACAGGAACTGACTATTCAAAAAAAGTTATGTTTACTTATATTGACTTATATTGAGTTGTGAATTATATTGGTGTTGACTTCCAGGCTCCTCAAACCCTTTCCACGTGGGTGTGGTGTCGCTCCCACTTCAGGAGGTACCAGTCCTCCTCACTGAGTCAACAATTTCTCCTAAAACTCCCCCTTGAAGCACACCATCCTTTATTTCTGACAGGAATTAATGCATGTGCTGCCGTTATTGAATTTTCAAATCTGGACTTGAATTGAACTGAATGCAGTTGGACCACCACCCCCGATGCAGTCACCTTGGAGGTGGTCTCTCTCTGGGTCTCAGCCTGCTCCTGCTGGGCATCGGAGGCCTTGGCCAGGTCGTCTCTCAGGCCCTGCACCGTGCTCAGCAGCTGCTCCCGCTCTGTGCTCAGCTCCTCCTTCACCCTCATCAGATCCGAAAGGCTGGAAGATGCATAATTAGATGAATCAGAATCAGTGTTACTTACCAGGTACATTTACACACACTAGGAATTTGTTCCGGTGAAATTTGGTGCGTTTCTCTACAGACGATTAGCATTAAAAAACAAAAAAAAAGCTTTACAATCTGAAAAAAGGGACTAAAATAAGAATGAAATAACATACAATAAAAAGTGAAGTAAAAATAACAAATAAATAGAAAATAAGAATAATAATTGTCAAATATATACAAATACCCAAGAAATTAAAAAAATTGAAAACAGAAAATAGTCATATAAAATATAAAGAATATACAAAATGTAATACTATGCACAGGATTACAGAGGGTATTGGAGGCAGATGATCCGCTGTGGCGACCCCTAACGGGAGCAGCCGAAAGAAGAAGAAGAAGATACTATGCACAGGATCAATTATTGTTGTGGTCTATAGGGAATAAATTATAAATATGAATTTTACTACGTACTAACTTACTTATTACGGTATGTACGGTGTAATACCAGTGATAAGCAGCAAAGTAATTTACATTACAAAATACTGTTTCACTTTGAAAGTTGTATTTTTTGCACAAACTGAACATTTATGAATGAAGGTTTTAAAAAAATGGTTAGTCCAACATTAATCAAACATCTCTGAGAAATTTCACTACTTTCTGTCATGAAAGCAGAGGTGGAAAGTAACTAGTTACAAATACTCTCGTTACAGTACTCGAGTACATTTTCCTCCTGTAAGGGTACTTTTTATATAAATATAAAAAGTATATAAAAATTTATATAGTTTATATATAATTATCTAAAGTATAAATGCTGAAGTACAATTCAGCATTTAGACTTTTACTTTAACAATTTTTGGACCAGAGACCATTTCTAAATACAGTGGTACCTAAATCATGAAGGGTGAAAATAAACAAAATACACAGCACAAACACAGTCAATATGAAAAAAATATCAATAAGCCATGAACTACGTGCACACACGATATAGGTCGCCCGCTGACTGACTGCTGACTGGTCGCCAACGCGCCGACTGTAAATTTTCACAGTGGTATCTTGGAGCAGTCGGTCGCAAGTCGATACAAATTTTCGCCATAATTTAGCCATAAGTAGATGCAGTCGTAAGTCGAGGTACCATTGTATGTTCATTCCAGAGCCAATCAAAATGTACAGGGTGGAAAAAAGGAACTCGATAAATAATTACTTAGTGTAGTTTTTACTTCATTGGGAGAGACAAGGATGGACAGGATTAAGAATGAGAGGGAGGTCTACTTCACTACTTCACACTACTTCCCAGGTAATTAGAGGGACAGCTCAGGTTGGACAGTTTGTAGAAAAAGTGAGAGAGGCCAGATTGAGAGGGTTTGGACACGTGTGTAGGAGAGATGAGAGTTACATTGGGAGAAGGATGCTGAGGAAGGAGCTGCCAGGCAAGAGGAAAAGAGGAAGGCCAACGAGAAGGTTTATGGATGTGGTGAGGGAGGACATGCAGGTGGTTGGTGTAAGGGAGGAAGATGTGCAGAACACAAGGTATTGGAGGCAGATGATCCCCTGGGACGACCCCTAACAGGAGCAGCCGAAAGAAAAAGGAGTTTTTTAGTAAACTAATTACATCATACATACTCTTATTTTCTTCATCCCACTTCTATTTGCACTCAGGTGAATGATATCTGCAGCAGCAGTACTCTGCCTTCAGTACGGCTTGACGGTGCCTCTGGAAAACATTTATATCTACACACCTTTGACCTTCACTTGTGGTCGAACTGGTTGCTTGTTCAACCAGCTCTGCCAAATTTGCATTTTCCTGTTTCAAAGTCGAAATGGTCTCCTGGGCTCTTGTATTTTCTTTGTGACCCGCATCAATGGCTTTCCAAGCCGTTTCCAGTTCCTAAAATGTGATAGGAGAAAAACTGATGGAGAAAAAATGGTAAAATGTGGATGGCTACACCACAGCCTATGTCCAATCATTCCATACAATGGAATTCCAAGCCCAATTCAACTTTTGGTTACCACCTTTGTTATTCTATACCACTATAAACAAATATGCACCCCATTAAGCTTGTGGCAAGATACCTTTTTCAGATAACTAATGGTTGTCTTGTCTTCTTCGGACAGTTTCAGTGCGGCAGCCACTTTGGTGGAGTTGGACACAATCTCTGCGTTCAGCTCCCGGCATTTGGACATCAGCCTCTTCTCGCTCTGGTGCGATTTCCTCAAGGCGCCGGTGAGTTTCTCGTACTCCAGACGCCACTTGTCCGTGCTCTGGTCCCCGGCCAGTTCATCCAGCACCTCCCGGAACTCCTTCTCCAGGCTCTCAAGGGTGTCTTCATCCTTGCCATCTTTTTCCTGTGAAATGGGAATCAGACTGGGCGTCACTGTGGCTGATTGTGATTCATATATATATATATATATATATATATACTTTTTTAAATTCCTTGCTCGTTGCTTGACGTTGACATGTGTCCTGGCCTGGGTTAACGCTAGTTAGTTGAGTTAGTTACTTTGGATGCAAAGAGTTAACCCAACTTAATTATATAGTAATAATAATGATAAGGATGATGATAATAATAATAATAATAATAATAATAATAATAATAATAATGATGTTTATAATAACGATGATGATGGTAATAATAATAATGATGGAAATGATGATGATGATGATAATAATAATGATGATAATAATAATAATGATAAATACTACCATGATAATACAAATTTAAAAATTATAATTAATTAATAATTATACTAATTATATAATATTATAATCAGTTAAATCAAGCAGTTTGTGGGCAAAACGCTATTTAATTGGATGTAAAGAAAACATTTTGGAGGTTAACTTACGATTAGCAATTACTCAAAGTTTTTATAAAACTGGGTGCAACATTAAACATCGTAATTTGACATACCTCCATCAGATCAGCTCAGTAAAAGCGGTCGATATGTCATTTCTCTATTTGTTCCCTAATGTTCCTTTTGCAGCTGCGGGATGTTGACGCTGGTTACTTCGCAACGGGGGTGGGAGGCGGTACCGGAAGGTGGTTCGTTTGAATGTTCTTTATTTTGGAATTATTTATTTCTTGGTTTAGTTTTTATTTTAACTTAGACCATGTCAACCAAATTGATGAAATACATTTTATATGACTTGTGGAAAAACGTACATATATTAAAAGAAACAATTTCATTTTATAACAAGGTATTATATTAGTGCCTTCATAAAATATTCTGAAATATATCGACAAGTTAGGAAACTGATCAACGTTTGTGAAAGGTATAATCTTTCTGTAAAAATAAAGCCCCAGTTGTTCTGTTTGTGAATTAGGTGTTCTGCTTCTGATAAAAAATTTAATAAAATAAGCAACCTAAATTCTTTAAAGTTTAAAAGATAAAATACTGAACAAATGCATATTCTGTAGATTCTAATTAATATACTTAAAATCATCTTATATAAAAGTTGTTCTAATTTAATTTAAATCTGTCTCTCAAATGAATAAGCCTTAAAAAAATGCACTATTTTATTTCAATTAATTCATACTTTCTCCCCCTATGTTTCCTCCTCATTGCGTCTTATGCATGTACGTTAATATTATAAGAACATACTTATAGACTACAATTTATATTTTACCCACCTGCTCTGTGACTCCCTCAGCTTTCACAAAATATTCTTCCGTGAAAACCAGATTCTAAACAATCAACAAATCAAAGATTTTATTGGTCATAAAAAGTCCATTGGAAGTGTGTTTGCTTACATTGAAGCAGGACCAAGACATTTGTACTGACACTTGACCCTAATAAAACAAAACACAAATAAAACATTTTAAATAGTATGTATACACCAATCATAACCTTACAAAAAGATGGCACTTGAAATGAACATTCAACATTTGCTTGAATCCAAGTCCAGGATAAATACAGCGTCCACAAATTACTTTCTTCAGTCAACCTTGATATTCATCTCAAATTTTCATCGAAATAATACATTTTTGAACTTGAACTCAACCATCGCCTGTGGTTACTCCGATTTATTACTCCCACGGTTAACACCACAGGAGAAATGGCGACTTTAATGCATGATAAACTCAAGAAGTTTGATTCAAAATTTGGGGGAAAAACCCAATGGATCCAAAGTTCCCACCCATTCTCCATTTCAAGATGATTTAAGTTACTGAGCAACCAAAAACTCTGTGGTTGGTCACATTACGATGTCTGCCCTCGGGTTTACAGTCTTCCCATGAAGTTCTCCAGCTTTTCCGGGGCAGCGTAGGAGCCCTGAGAGCAGTGTGCGGTGCTCTGCGGTCTGGGGCTACGCACTCGTGAATGAGCTGTGTGGAGCAGAGGATCCTGGGAAGAAGAAAAATATTCTTAAATAATTCTTATTTATAAAACACAATAATAAGTGTTAAAGTGAGTACCTGGGTGAAACACTCTACATCAGACACCAGAGAAAGTTAGAAGAATCCAAGTTAAGTTTACGGTAGGTAACCAACCATAAAAATAACCGCTATAACTGCCTAATAAAATAGTGTCTCAGAAAGTAAAAGAAAATCTAAACAAATCCTGTACAAGAAAAAAAAACAAAAACTAAGAGTACATTTTGTGGAGGAGAAACCATATTAACTTAACATAGTGCAGTGAAACCTTTCACAATAAGTGTTTTTGACATAATTTCATCCCATCCACATCTTCTCAGCAGACCTTATGAGGTCTAACAGCGCCCCCTGCTGTACATGACACAAAAAGACAGTACCAAATACTTTTATAGACAATTTTGAGGAAGCTTAGGAATTTTAAGCTTGAGATAAAGGAGCTCTTTACATTAGCACCAAGGCGGGAGAGGCACCTGGCGGGGAGTTACCTGTGCGTAGAGAAGTGGTTCTGATTCTGCTTTCTTCCAGTGTTACGAAACACCCGGAGGGTGTGGCATCACCAGGCCGCGCCATCTCACACGTCACCACGGCGATCGGGCTCTTCCCTGCTTTCAAGTTCATCTGGATACTGTCCTACAGAACACAATAGAATCCAAAGTCAAACCCTGATAGTCGATTTGAACATAAGGCTGATATGGGTGATTATTCCGTAGAAGATGTTACAATATGAGATCTGAAAGATATGAAGAGGCTTTATTAAACTTAAATATTATCCCTTTTCAGATACCAGGGATTTCCCAGACTGGCGTAAGAATAGTAGAGTAGTAAATGGGACATTATAGCACTAGGTCTCACCTCCTTGGGCGCCGGGACTTCCAGCTTGGTCTCCTCGGGAGCTTTGACGATGATGACGGTCTGTCCCTGGAAGACCTTGATTTGGCTGATGTCATCGTGGGTGATGTAAGCCGATGTGCGGACGTTAAGGAAGCTCTTTACTCCTCAATCCACATATGAACAAATTCATTAGACACACACCAGCAACAGGATAGGGGTCTGTGATATGACCCTCAGTGGTTATTGGGGCGGTCCCCAAATAGTCGACCAAACGTTAGTCGACCAAGTTTTTTTTACTGGTCGGTTAATCGCAGGGAGAAAAAAAAAAAAAAAAGTCTATCCATAGGCTGCTCTTTGTCAAAATGAACTTTAAAACCTATATGACTGGACTTGTGTATAAAACACTAGAGGACTTTTAATTTGAAACACATTTTTAACAAAAATATTTGATTACATTTCACTGCATATATGTATGGAAGTATGTATATGTATGTGACAAATAAAAAATCTTGAATCTTGAAAAATAAATGTTCACTCTCCTTGATACACATTCAGAAGAAGAAGCTGTAAAGCTTTTGATGAGCAGCTTTTGCCGGTAATAAACAAGGCGGCTCACTTCATGCCTGCGTGCCGCATGAAGTCGACAAGTCTATATGTCTGAAAACATATTGCGTATAATATAAAAAAATATTGCGTTTTTAATAACATTCTTCAATAATCACATTTGTTTTTTATTTATTATTTTTATTTAACGGTTCGGCGGCAGTGGTAAATAATAAATGAAAAGCGTAAATGTGCAAGGATTAGTCGACAAATGGCTTGAACTGACGACTAATAGTCGACTAGGAAAATCTTTAGTCGGGGGCAGTCCGAGTGGTTATGGCTGTTCCCAAAGTGCATAGGTAAGTTAAGGTAAGTTTAATTTAGGAGGATTTAAATGTATATTTAATACAACACAGACAATTAATTCCATTATATAATTGTAGAACCCAGAATCACGATTGTGGCGCTGCCCCTTGCGGCCGCCTGCACAAGCACCTTGTGTCGATTACGCACATTTTAGTATTTTTAGAACTTATTGTGCGTAATCACCGGGTGTCATGATATTTCACTGCATATATGTATGACCGTATGGTTATGTATGCGACAAATAATCTCTTGATCTTGACCTAGCAGAGAAATCCTTTAATGTACCCATTGCGTGGAACAACAGGTCATTCTCAATGAATTTAAAGCTTTTCCCCCCAATAATCCAGAGGCACAGTCTATGGTAAACTATTAAAGAGGGTCTTTACTCAAAATCACATTTTGCTAATAGTGTATGATTGTTCCTTATCTTTTTTCAACAATATTATCAAACAAAATTACAAAAAAATGTGATTGCTTTAATCTGAAATATCAAGGTTTATATCATAGTAGCCGTTTCCATGGTTTCGGCAAATATCTGAAGAATATCTGGTGAAGGCCTTGGTTCTTTTTGGATTTAGATGAAGCCTTCTATCCAAGAAAGTATAAGTAACATTTTAATATGTTTGTGTCTGTTTTAGTGAATAAAGAAAGGATATCCTATGTTGTCTGTGTTGTCCGTCATCTCGAAGAGTTGCTGAGCGCACGTCTTGATGAGTTCGTCCAGAGATTCCTCCACGGTCTTCAGGTTGGACAACTCTTTCTGGAAGTCTCTGCCTCTCAGGAAACTGGACACTGGGGTCTTCCCTCTGGGAGAGAGATACACAACCATCATCCGAAGGAACCGCTCTAAACGGATCCTCTGAATTTTAGAGGGCAGGAAACAGCGGAGGCAGCAGCGCACCAGGGAGAGTCAGACGTGGATATAGTTTTAGTTTATAGGACTACAAGCCAAAGGACCCGATAGGAGAACAATCTTTTTAAAGCCAATTAAACAAATTAAATCAAAGACTGATTCCTAGTTGAAACAGGGTCTTTAATCATCTAGAATGGGAATAAATATTACTTTGAACCTGGGGTCTTCACGGTTCACAAATTTCAGACCTGAACTGTAGTGGACGTAGTAAATTCGTACCGAGATCCAATCGGGACAGGCCACTGTTTCCCAAAAATATGATACCCGGCACAACCTACAATCGACCCGACGCATATCCAAGGGCAACATACCGGATAATTAAAAAAATAAGTACCCCACAACTCTAGATAGAAAATTAAATACCCGAAAATGAAATGTGAAACCATCCTTGAAGGATGTAATAATGACAGCATCCAACGGATCGTATGTCATGAAACAGGACCGTCGGCTCGCTAGCTGCTCTGTACTTACATCCACTTGATCTTATTGGTGGATTCTTTCTCGATGAGGCTGATGCTCGACAACACGTTGGTGATGTCGTAAACCCTCCGGCGCCGGGTCTGGAGATCCGTGACGACCTTCCGCAGATCCAGCACACCATCTGGAGCCGCAACCATTAGGTCCAGCAGACGTCTTGTCAGCAGGGGCAGAGAAACATCTGTCCAGACACAAGGGGGAACCATTCCCGCTAAGGCGGTCACTCACGATTATGCCGACGACGACGGGAGTTAAGAGAATAAGAAAGCTGTATAAATAAAGGGGAACAATAACGTAAAGTCCTGAATTTCTCCCCAGAGAATAATAAAGTGCCATTTTAACATTCATGCGTTCAAAACTCTTGTCATTAATCTGAGAAAAATAGAGCCACCGTGTTGAGGTAAATGAGTGTCGGTACGATCAGGTTCATCTTTACCTGCTGAAATTCTAACATTTTCCCCGGATCACAATTTATTCCGTGGACTCTCCATTACAACGATAAACTACAAATTAGACCAAACCCTGGCACATTTCTCCAATGATCACACAATTCCCCAAAAACCCTAACCCTAACCCCTAACCCTAACTCCCACCATAAATCTCCACCACCTACCTTGTCTGGCATATGTCACTTTCGGGATCCTCGGTTTAAGTCGTTTCGATAGTCTGATAAATAGGAAGAATTAAAAATTCAACATTAATATTTGCTATTTGCCAACTATCTCAACAGGGTGTGGAGCCCCGGCAGGTGCCGTCTGCTGGTCGGGGAGACTTACCTAAATTCCTTGGACTGCGGAGCATCATCCAGGCTTCCACCTTGTTGCTGTAAATCAATACAGCAACGTTTTGGCCATTATGAGCTGAACTAAGCATTTAGATATCTCCATTAACACGTCGAGTTCGCATCCTATATCTTCGGTAAACATGATAACACAGGACAATGCAGTCATGGAGTGCTTGTACTTCGTTACTTTCCACTACACCAAAGGGTCAGTGTACCTGCTGCGGAGGTGCTCCGTGTCGGAGACAGTCGTCCTCAGCTTCAGCCTCCTCCGCCGACGTCTCCTCTCCCTCCCCGGTGGAGGACGCTTCTTCTTCTTCCCCTTCTTCTTCCTCCTCCTCCTCCTCCTCCTCCTCGTCGTCGTCCTCCTCCTCCTCTTCTTCGTCGTCCTCCTCCTCCTCCTCCTCCTCTTCTTCCTCCGCGGCGCCCCAGGGGCTGACCGCGCCGAGCGGCCCGTCCAGGTACGGGGGCATGATGGGGATGGCGTCCTCCCGCACCCCGCGGGCCGTGACGTGCTGTGGCAGGAAGTGCTCCTCGCAGATGACGTGCTGCTCCGCGGGGTCCTGCCGCTCGCTCTCCCGCAGCGCGGCGAGCCACACCCGAACGCGCGCCGGGTCCTTGGGAAAGTTGAAGAAGCGCGGGGTCTGGGCTCCGGGGTGGTGCCACCCGCGACCCCGGCCCCGGCCTCGACCCCGGCCCCGGCCTCGACCCCGGCCCCGGCCTCGTCCTCGGCCTCGGAGCTCCTTCGGACCCGTGCGGTTGGGGCAGCCCGACACCACGCACTTCATCATGGTCTCAGGTGGGAATGGCCGCCGGGGCCGCCAGCTACATTCGAGAGATTTGAGTCTGAATTGAGACGCGGCGGCGGCTTGTTTATTTCTGTGACTTCACCGGAAGTGAGGCTTTTCCCCTCTTCCAGTTCCTGTTTGATTTGCACTACCGCCACCTACTGGACTGGAGTGTGGAGCGTTTAGTAAGGGGGAAATAAACGGATGGATAGATTCTATTTAATATTTATGTATTTATTATTATTATTATTATTATTATTATTATTATTATTATTATATTATTATTATTATTATTATTATTATTATTATTATTATTATTATTATATTATTATTATTATTGCGCTGTTTTGCTGCTGTTTCTTAACATCTTAATTCCCACCGGCATTAATAAAGTGTTATCATAGATAGATAGATAGATAGATAGATAGATAGATAGATAGATAACCTTTAGATATTTGATTGATAAAGCAGTTTATTCAAACTGTTGCGTCAAACACCACATATAAAAAAAATAGTACAAATGTAACAAAATTCAATTGTTTTAAATAATTAAAAATACAATAAAAATAATAATAAAGTAATAAGAATAAATAGTAAAATAACCTGTAGACCTAAGAATAGATTTAAAAAAAAAAGGTTTTATTTTATACCAAATAAATTAACCATCAACTATAAATGAAGGCAATAAAAGGAGGTAATAGTGTTGTGACTTCTGACCAATCAAATGCAGCGGATAGCAGCGGAGGCGGGACCATTCTCCTTCGCGTACAACGTTCAGCTCCTTGAAGCGTTGGTTTGTTGATACTGCCCCTTGTGGTCGCTTATTGTGCTAATTTCCGCCCACTCCTTTCAGTTTAAATATATTTATAATTTAATTTTAACGATGAAACTTGCATTTTATTGACATTTTGTTATCCATCCTTCATATCAAATAAATGATTCCCACAGAAAAGGGAATCTAACATGACATCAGGTTATTTGAATTGCTGTGTACCAATTTGTATTAAAGTGTACATGATGTTCATGCAGGTTGTTGGTTTATAAATTGATTGTAAAGGCCAGAAAGAATGTTTTACAACACACTGCACGAACTTACCAACCATCACACTTGTACTGTCGATGCTCTTAAAAACTGATAAATAAACACTTTATATTTTATATATAAACATATCGGAGTAGCGCTTTTCGCACAGCGTTCACCGGCAACCACGTTATGGGATTCTGGGTAGTGGGCGCCATGTTTTAGGACACGCCCCTTTGTTTACATACATGTTTCACATGTTTACATTGTGTGACCTCTGAGCAGCTTCATCCATCCCTGGTCCTGGTCCCGGTGCAGTGTGGTTCCCTGTGCTAGCTTGCTGTGTGTCCTGGGTGTAATGAAGGTACCCGGTCAGGACGACACTAGCATATTATAGGCTGGTTTGCCTGAAAAAAAAAAACCCAAAACACACCAAATTCCTGTGATTAATTATGTAGCTATGCAGCTAGCTATTTGTGCAAAGTTAGCTGTGTAGCAACAACCCAACAACAAACAACACAGTTTGGCTATGCTACGCCATGTATGCGGAGCTAGCGTTAACCACACAGCGGTTAGACGTGTTTTCATGATAACTCGCCTGCGTGAAAAGGCCGCGAGCACACGGACATGTGTCGGGAAGGTGATAATTGTTTGTCTTACAGCTGCTACCCGTGCCATGTGATGCCTCTTTCTCACCTCGGCGGCCTGAGTTCCATTGTTTTGATTCCAAGCTGGAAAGCTGAAAGATTGCACTCCAATAGCGATTCTTTTCCCACGCCGGTTGTGAGGACGGTTGCTGCACTTGATAATACAGCAAGTGTTCACCATTCCACTGTGTTCTTAAGTTGGATAAGATAGAAAAAAACACCACAACATCTACGTCCACCACAACTACTACAACTACTACTCTTCCATGGCGTCTACCATGACTGCCGTGTCCTAAAATCGCAAGATACCTTGCATTGTGCACTTCCGGTCACGTCACAACGCCGATCTCTATTCGCGGGCCCTGCAGCCATTTCTGGCCCTAACTACAGCACAAAGGTCAGGGTATAACTGTTCACAGAAGGGAAACTTCCGATTCACCTTGAACTCCAGACTGGTGTAGGGATGTAAATGATGTGGGAGCAAGCGTCAAATCACAAGCTGTATGTGCTGATGTCAAGTGAAATCAAGGTGGTGTGCGCGACAGAGCCGCACCTCCCTGGGATACACAACTTACACGTACTACAGCCGCCTGCATCTGCTACAGAGGGTGGGAACCATGTGGGGGGAAAAGCTCCCCTGGCATCCTGAAGAGCTCACATATAGGGCGCCATGCCGTGTATATCAGGTCTGCCACTTAGTATACACATACACACACACACCACACACCACACACACACACACACACACACACACACACACACACACACATTCAGCCAGATCTCTTCAGTTGTTTCACACATATTTGCTTAAGTTCACTAGTTATTCACTTCTCCTTCACCTACATGCATTTAATTATCTTTACGACAAAACCTTCTGTTATTAATATTATTTATTATTTACAAATGAAGTAAAGAATGTATATACAGAGAGGAATTGTCGTTATCGTGATACTGCAGCTCCCACCATGGTTTGTACTGTAAACTGTAAACTTTAAATTAAATTCCATTATTTGTAAAATAACCCAAAAAATGGAAGTAGCTAATATCAATGAGGATGCTGCGGTAATAGAAGTTGACCCCCAGCTTCCTGGGGCCTGAGACTGAATATGGAAGGAAGGGTTCATACCAAACCTGTTGCCTGGTTGATTGTCCTGTTCGCTCTTCCTCAAGATGGAGATGTGGGAAGTCACCCAAACCTGTCGGACATCGGGCGGCGCCTACTGTTTTGGGGCAAGTGTAGAAGAGGCCCCAAGGAGTGTCAGGTAATAGATATGCGCGTTAATAGAACAACAGAAAAAAAGGGGTTCCTCCTATGGGGGAATAGTGTTTCAGAGAAACCCAGTCGCCATGGAAACGCATGGACACATGAAGGGAATCCCCCCCCCCCCCACCATGTGATGTGTTTGGGACGTCACAATTCTCCCGCTATAAAGCTGACTGTGGGCGTGTGTGGCACTCAGAAGAAGACGCAGCCATCAGTTTAAGGCCAAAGACAAAGAAGAAGAATACGCAGACACACACATAAAGTACGAACGTATCAACACAGAATTCTAAACACGGAATCCTCTTTAACTGACGTTTAAATGGATGCCCAGTGGTGACTGTCAGTAAAGGCAACTGCTCCTTCATAAACTATTATACTACAATATGGAAATTAGCAATGATATTCAGGTATTTCTGTATACTCACATAACACACACACAAACACACAAATTAAAGGCACACATAAAACCCATATGTTAATAATATGATTGTTTTATACCTTTACAATATATTATATTATATTCAACATTTTACACATTACAACATTTTGCCTGGGAGCTTTCATATGAGAAAAAATAGAAAAGCAAAGAAATCCAGTCGTCATGTTTCGGGGAGTTCCCCACACGGCGCTGCACATCTAATGCATCCACACGCATAGGTAAACACAGACACACACACACACACACACACACACACACACACACACACACACACACACACACACACAGACACACATACACACACAGACACACACACACACACACACACACACACACACATAGGTAAACACACGCACACACACACACACACACACACAGGTAAACACACACACACACACACACATAGACATACAGGATCAGCAAACGTTGACAATTGCACCAGGAATTGTCTTTAAGTGTGCTGGCAGAGCCGACACACATACAATATATGCATCAATCTACCTGATTGAAAGTAAACGTTTTTCAGCAATTCAAAATTTTGCCAAAGAGGTTTCTTAAAAAAGGAGAGTACTGAAAAGAAATCCAGTCTTTGATGTCACATCTCTCATATAGAATGCAGCATTTATAATTAATCAAATCTATTCAAATCTCATCAAATCGTATCAAATCTAATTTAATCGAGATATATATATATATATATATATATATATATATATATATATATATATATATATATATATATATATATATATATAATATAATATAATATAATATAATAATAATATATATTGTTTTTAATTGTATTGTATTGTATTGTATTGTATTGTATTGTATTGTATTGTATCTTATCATATCTTATTATATCATATATCATATATTTTTTTTAATCTTATTCTATCTTATTATATTTTGTGGGTGTTAGGGATGTCCTGATTGTAGTAGACCAGGTAGACCAGTAGTGGTCAGCAGCAGACAGCAGCCTCCCTGGAGGAGGAGGAGGAGGAGGAGGAGGCTGGACGGACTCGGGGCGGATCGGAGAGCCACTGAGACTCGGAGAGGGAAAGGAGAGCTCGGGACTGAATCATGGCCACTGAGAGGGTTTCCCCGGCGTGCACGGGGTCCAGCCTGCTGCAGCCCATTAGCCAGATCATCAACCTCCCGCTGGACCAGGTACGGATCCGCGGCCCGTCCGTCGGGGCTTCTCCGCAGACATTCCGTCGCAGAGCTTTACCAAATACCATCTTTTTTAGGGGGTGGATGCTGCTGCTGCTGCTGCTGCTGCTGCTGCGTTTGACAGAGAGGGGGGCTGCAGAATTTTAACACAATCGATGCGAATTATCACAATGCAGCGGGTTACGAACGCCCAGGCAAAGAATACCCGTTGCTATTTGGATGCATGCGGTGCATCCATCGCATCCCATGGATGCACAATAAAATACATACATATTCAATAATGTGCGGGCCTGTGCCTGAGTGTGCGGTGCTGCATCAGACCCTGTTTGGTGCCGAAAAGGGCCAATGGTCAGTCTGAGCAAAGCTCCTTTGGTGAAATTGGGAATTGTTTCAAGGCAAAACACAGATGGATTCTTCCTTGGATTCATCTTCGCATTCTGTGCAGGCAAATCTTATTTTATTTTATGTGAAGCAAAGCAATAAAGATAGAAACGCAGTAGCCAGTGCAAGGGGGTGGGGGGTGGGGGGGGCGGGGGTAGGAAAGCAGCACGTAATGTGTTGATTTTTCTGTATGTGTGCATGTGCTTGTTGAATCAAGTGATGTATTCGCAGCTTAAGTGGATGATCATCCAGACAACCTTGGCTTAAGTGCTGCACCTTGTAATGAACTGGGGAACTGATGGTTGTCATTTGCTAGGGAGATGCAACGACATTTATTGTATGTGATGGGGCTGTGGGTGCTCTGCTCTCTGCAGGGCATCTCTGGTCTGCGCCCCACAGAGGGAGCAGGGTTACAGCCTGGACGCTTGCTTACATATTCTAAACCAACAAAACTGTAATAATAATAATAATGATGATGTAGGGTGTACTAACGTAAGTCTAATTTGGCTATTGAACACCAGTTGACCAATTTTCAGATTTTTCTGTTGAAACCAAATTGGTGCAAAACAAAGCAAAGGAATGTGACACTCTCAAAAGCGTTGTTGTATCAGCAGCACATGACTAAATCCATTCAAACAACATGCATGCAGCGGTTGACCTCTGACCTGTTGGCATGTCCTTTAGGGCAGGGGTTCCCAATCACTGGGCCACGGACCGGTCTGGGGCCACGGGGAATTTGCCACCGGGCTGTGAGAAGGTGGCAGGGGTCCCTCATTAGCATGTGCTTTTTTTTTTTTTGCAAAGTCCGATCAGAGCGAGCTCAAATCAAAAGCAAGCCAGCGAAACAAATAAAAACGTTTTTTTTATTGTAGATATATTTATCGAATATCAATCTATTTATACATGATTTATTTTGCTGATTAACAGTGGCGGTGGGCCGCTCTGCTCGCCGGTCCCGAAATCTGGGGCGGAATTCCAATTCTCAATACAGTTGTTGTTTTTTTGCGACGCAAACATTCATTCACTCCACACTCTTGAATAACATTGTCAAATTTTTGGCTTAAATGTCGCTGGGTTAGTGATTTAAATTTTCCTCTGGTAGTATTGGCCTCCATTTGTTGGGTTTGTTTACATCGCAGTGTGTATAACGTGTTGACTTCAGCTGCATGCATGAGCACATTGGAGGCAGTGAGGCTTCCATTTATCATCGAATGACTGCCTTAGTCACAGCTGAGTTCATAATTTAATCAGACCCACTTGCCTGCTTTATTCAACAATGATTTGAAACGCTTTGGGGACAAAGGAAATTAAGACGTAAGTTGTGTTTTTTCTTCCGTAGTGGGCCAAGGACAAGAGGCAGCGTAGCTTTCCTTTAATGCTCCTTTTACCCATAATGTATTATTAACAAAGAGACGCAGACGGCCGTCTAGTTAACTTTGCAGTGCAGAGAGCACGACTCTATTGGTTGTTTTGGTTGTTATGCTGGTGAGGCCTACGGTTCCAAAACATTTCGTACTGTTGAATCCCATTGGGGCAACTTTGATAACCGATAACTCTGAGAATGTTGCCGTCAGACTCTGCCCATTGAGCCACATGGGAACTGGAACCCCCAACCCTGGCAGCCTTGTGCCTTTCTCTACCCACTGGGCACACCGGGAATAGAACCCCCCCCCCTAATTTAGTGCCTTGCTCTTACCATTGATCCACCGGGACTATCCCGGTACGTCTGATCTCTGAGAGCAGTGCATGGGGAAGAGTCTAATTAGATGCCGTGTTCCAGGCTGCAGACTTGAACGTGAGTGATGAGACTGGCTCACGTCACTGGCCTCCGTCTTTATCTCTGTGGATCACCGGGGTGAAGAAGTTTACTAGTAACTATTTGACGACCAGAACAAGCTGTGGTCAACACATTTTGTAAGGCGGCAGTGCGGAGTGAGGGATCTCCCGGGGATGGTAGCTCAGGCGGTAGAGCTGGTCGTCTAGTAATCTAAAGGTTGCTGGTTGGATCCCAGGCTCCTCCTGCTAGCATGCTGTAGTGTCCTTGAGCAAGACACTTAACCCCTAATTGCTCCTGATGGCTGCGTCCGTCGGTGTTTGAACAATTGTAAGTCGCTTTGGATAAAAGCGTCTGCGAAATGTAATGTAATGTAATCTCTCCGCCGGAACAAGGGCGGGCACAAAACAGCAAACTTTAGCTTTACTGCGTGAAGGGCTCGGCTTGCTGCTGCCAAAGCGATACTGCGATTATCGATCCTTCTTCCTTTTGTTCAGGAATTAATCATGGTGACCAGAAACAGGAGGGTACAAATGAACGAGCGTATTTGCTGAGTTTGCACAGCAACGTGTACTTTCAAAATGCCTTCGACTTAACAGTACACCTCGCAGCTCTGGGGCTCAGCGGATGAATGGATGTCAATTGGGTGGGAAGTTTAATTCGGGTTGACTTTGTGGTTGGTGGGAAGGGTATGGCAGCATGTTTTCTTCATATCCCTGTGGTTGGTTGTGCCAGAGGGGGTTCAGGTAGGGCTAAGCAATGCTATAAATGTTTACCATGGCTGGAAATTTTATTGTCACAATAATCCTTGGCAATTTTACACAATCGTATATCAGGATATCAACTAGTACATTAACAATCTCATGTTTAACGATCCAAATGGAACTTCATAGGCAACAGAAAGTTAAAACTCAGGGCATAACTAGTTTTCCTGTAATATACAGTAGCTCCCACAAATATTTCTGACCCCCTTAGGCGAGAATGTTAAGGTGATACTGTACCTTCGCATCATCATTAAGTTAGACCACAAAACTGGGTATTGCTGAAAAGATTCTACAAAAGGACGATGTTTCGATGTCATAATGAGAAGATACCGCTAAAAGGCGCCAAGTTCAGTGTCACGCTCTGGGCAACTCGGACCAGCCCCGTAACATTCATTTTTACCAACTGAAAGGCAACGCAGCAAGCTGTCATTTCTGATAGCTGCAAATTCCTACCCGTCTCGTCTGTGGAACAGTGCACTTTGTGGGCGTTTAGCTACTCGCTCCCCGGATGTTACCGTGGAAACTGTCACCTCAGTTAGAGACAAATGGAAACATACCAAATAAGGAAGCTGACGGATGCGTCTTTGGGCTGGAATGGGCTGGGGCTAGGTGCGTGTGGCAGAGACCGAAGGGCCGGTGTAAACATTGGGGTCGGTCAAGAGAACAGCAGGTGGGACATGGATAGGAGAAATAAATGAACTCTGAAAAGCAGAACAGACACAGCTACTGTCCTGTCGCACGAGGGGTGGACGAGTGAAAGTGTATGTGAGTAAGTAGGGTGGTAAGGAAATGTCCATGTACTTGAGGACCTTAATTCTTTGTCTACCAATACGTAGCTCTTGCGATATACACTATACGTGGTTGGAAACATAGTATCTCAGTATATCGAATGGTGACCCCGGTATTGTGAGGCTTGTGCTGTCGTCAGAGCCCTGCCTGTAAGTGAAGGAGTTCCCCTATGAATAACACTGTGGGAGGCCCCCTGTTTTACAAGGTACGTAAACAGATGCCACACGGTGGCACAGTGCATTGCACTGCTGCTTCACAGCAAGAAGGTCCTCGGTTAATTCCCGCCTGGGGCGCTGTTGGCACCGCACTCCGGAGGGTATCTCCTGATTGAGCAGCCTCCTATCTTCTGATTGATTTCTGTGTGGAGTTTGCATGTTCTCCCCTTGCTCACGTAAGGTTTTCCTTCATATAACATCGTAAGAGCCCCCACTAAAAACATGCACAAGAAACATTGTCTGACCAGCAATGGACGTTGAAGTTGGTCCCCGGGCGCTGTATTGTAAGCTGCCCACCGTTCCTGGCCCCGCCCCCTGGAGGAAGGACAAGCCTCCATCGGAAAAATGTGGAAAAGACGTTTCACAGCGTTCATCTGCATGTGTGTGTCAGCCGTAGCTGCACATAATATATGTTGTGGTGTGTGTGTGACAATATAGAGCTAGGCTTGTCCAGTTTAATGTAATTAATCAGATGTCTTCTTAATGCCCTCTTGTCATGATGAAATGAAGCCTCTGCGAGTGACTTTAAAGTGTATCCGAGTCTTGGATGTAAGACCGCTGGGGTCCTCCTGGGGGGTGTTGACCTAGCTGACGGTAGACCTGCTAAGGAGGGTCGCGGGTCCATTTCACATGGACTGTGGGTGGGTGTGTGGGTGTACATGCCCACCTCTCGAAAAATCCATTAATATTTGTTGATGTGTGTCAAATTTATGATGCCGTGCTTCTATTTTGAAACATCTGCGTTGTGTGGCTGTCATGACCTCATACAGCTGTTAGATCGGCAAATACCATTTGATACTGTGCTCATGTTTCTGTTTATACAATTGAATCTTCCTCAAATGCCTCTCTCACTCTACCTTCTGTAGAGTCGTTTGTCTAGTAGATTCAAGATTCAAGATTCAAGATTTTTATTTGTCACATACATATACATACTTCCATACATATATGCAGTGAAATGTAATGCAACGCACCCGGTGATAGCACACAATAAGTTTAATCGCTGTTTAATCTGAAGGTTGCTGGTTCAGTCCCCGGCTCCTCCTGATAGCATGCTGTAGTGTCCTTGAGTAAGACACCCAACCCTTAATTGCTCCTGATGATGGGTGTACTCGTACTCGGTCTGGGGAAAACAAAGGTATTTTTGCGTTGTGACTTATCTTTCATGTGGGTCATGCAATTAACTTGAGAAGCCTCCCAGGCTTCAGTGAGTCTCCTTGTTGTGGAGATTGTGTTTGGAAAGAGGCAGATGATGCCTCCGTTTGTCCGGTCCTCCCCGCTGGTCCGGGCCTCAAACTCAACAGGGACCAAAACACCAAGGCAGAGTTTTCCAAACTCCACGCCACAGGCTCTGTTTGGATGACAGAGAGAGAGAGATTCAGACAGTACGCGATTGGGGCTACTGTAAGAGATCATTGAAAATTAGTCTCACTTAATGATAAACAAAAACATTTGATATGATGTTCAAAATCTTAATCAAGATGTTTTATTCTGATATGAGCCCCGGTCTGACGCTTCAGCGTGGGGGATTTGCTTTGAACAGTCTAAGCAGATATTGGGATGTATACTTTATCTATATTGTGTGAAATCCGTTTCCCTGCCGAAAACAAAACACCTCACTTAATCCAGGATATGCTGTGGTCCATACAGCACTTGCTCAACGTAAAGGCTGAGCAGATAATGATTGGAGCTCACGTGGTTCGGTACAGTAGTTGTGATCTAAATAAATTTGTCTGTAGATCCCCTCTCGGTTTAGATCTCCCTACTGCTTAACAAGCTATTGCTCTGCTTAAGTGCCTGACATGCTGTCTGGGCATAGAATACTTTATGAAGTGCGGTCTATTATAAGAGATAAATCATCAAGTATCTAATGTATTTGACTGAGAGTGCACTTAGTGCTGATGGGAGATTTAATCATCTGAGTGCAATCGTTAGATACCGCTGGCACACCAAGGCAGATGTTTGAATAGAAACAGGGGATTAATGGGTTAACATGGACCCAGGGGCAGGCCTCCCTTTTCCCGTAGTCGGTGGATATGGATGGAAAAAAATAAAAAATAAAATGCTGATAAGGTCAGTTCGCTGTTTTTGGTGAAAGAGTTTATTATGGAGTTCCTCGTTCTGACAAACATCCTCCTCATGCTGATCAAAGTGAAATTCTGTGACGTCCTGCTCGTGACCTTGACAGCATATCAACATTACATAAAAGTATAACTCCTTCACACGTGTTTGAAT
This sequence comes from Zeus faber, assembly GCF_960531495.2. Taxonomy (NCBI): domain Eukaryota; kingdom Metazoa; phylum Chordata; class Actinopteri; order Zeiformes; family Zeidae; genus Zeus; species Zeus faber. The sequence goes on from NC_137189.1 coordinate 3,925,865, forward strand.
GCTATTCTCATCTTGTTTGCTTTGAAAGTTGTAAGAGAGATGAAGACAGCTGTGCTCTGTTCAAGGTCAATGTGTTTCACCAGTTATTGTACCAGAGAGTAGGATTTTTGATCTGTGGTAATGCCATGGATTTAATCAGAATTGGCTTCCAGGAGAATTGGCCTTCAACATAAAGGTAGACAGCAGTTTACAAATTGATAGTGTATTATACATGTAAACAATGGTCAATTCCTGACTGATTGACTCTGATTGTGACATACAAACATATATATTATATATATAAACATCTATACATGCTCCTACCCATATTTAATACATACACAAGCACATATATACAGTGCAAAAAATCCTTATCCATCCCTTGATAAGTTTATTGTAATTGCATAATAGATGCCGCAGTTGACCTGTAACCCTCGACCTTCCGGGCCCCGATGACATGACAAATAGTAGTATAAGGGATGGAAAAAGTAATTGATAAACGCACGTCATCCCTCCAGCCCTGCCAGCCTCCTCTCGGTTTCCTAGCAACCACTGTCTCAAGGCTTCTCCCCTCTCTGCTTGGAGCAAACAGGCCAATAGATTCTGATGGAGTGGTCTTAACTGGGGATGGATTTCTGCAGATTTTAACCTTCCTTCTATGCAGCCAGGAATAAGGGGGTAAAAAAAAAAAAGTATTTTAGGAGAGCTCTGCTTTTCATTTACTGTATACGGCTGTCACAATTATTACACAAAAGCCTGGTTGTAATTATTGAGTTTATCACAATCCTCAGGTTTCCATTTAAAGATCATGGAATCTTAAGCCAATTTAAAAAATGTCGATCCAAAATACATGAGGTTTGGTGATGATTAGGTTATTATTGTTTCACATGTTGCAGAAATCCGTTGAAATTACTTTAAATGTAAACTGCTGTTCATTTTTGCCGGTTCTAGGGTACATTGAAGCGTACATGTGGAGCGATACAGTGCAACAGAGCAATGTTTATCATGTACAGTACACTCCAGTCTACAGTAGAGTTTGGTATCTATTTGGAGAGTGATATTTGTTATATTGTCTAGATAGAATGATGTATACTATGTAGTCAAGTTTGTGTTGAAAGGTTATTTGTTGTTGTAGCGTCTATTAGGTCTGGGCAATATATGTATATAACATCAATATTGTGATATGAGACTAGATATTGTCTGGAGTTTTGGTTATTGTAATATGTTATAGTTATACTGTATGTTGTCTTTAATGATGCATTAGAGTGAGGTAATAACATTTTCTGAAGTTCATAGATAAGATAGATAATAAGAGAAAAATACTTTATTAATCCCCAAAGGAAAATTCCAGTGTTGCAGCAGCAATGACATACATGACAAAACACACATCATTTACAAAAACACAAACAATGAGGTAGGTTGTTTTTTGAATATATTAGAATATATATATATTTATATATATACACATACACACACACACACACACACACACACACACACACATACATATAAAATAACTACTGTACTAGACTAACTACTAATAGACTGTTCTATATCTATTTCTAATTTCTTCCTACTTGGTCATAACATCCAAATTACTAATGTTTGTTTCTCCAATAATTCCGTTGTGTAAATATCTAAGGAAAGCACCGATAGTCATCCCCCAACTATCCTCAAATTATCGATAGATTTATTTGTCATAAAATACGATGATATTTGATTTTGTCAATATCGCGCAGGCCCAAGCATTGCGTGCTGTATATTCATTGAGTGACACAGGGAATTTAACCCCTAATCCTTCAACATGGATGTTTGTTTTGGGTTGCCATGGTGGGTGTTGACTCAGCTGCTTCTCTGTGAGGAAGCAGACGGTTTAGTGTGTGCTTTCTGTGTTCACATGTGCACGCGCCGCTTTCTTACAAAGATGAGGTGCAGTGTTGGGGTGGGGTAGGTGTGCAGTTCCAATCTGCAGAAGCATTTTATCCAACTGGAAGATTGTGTTTTCCCCCATAAAACAAACTCTGATTGTGCTGTTACAAATATAGGACTAAGTGACATAAACTTCCACTTTGCCACCTTGTTTTAATTGTATTTTATTTTATTTTATTTTATTTTATTTTATCTTGTTTTGTTTTGTTTAGTTTACTTTTATTTTATGTTATTTTGTTTAATTTTATTTAATTAATTTTTATATGTTTAAACATTATATTAAATACAACCCTTAAATATAGAGCAGGCTTTGAATTAATTGAAATCAATTCTTGTGTTTGATAAATAATATCATCCCATTTTAGGGCTGCATACTGTCCCTCTGATCTCATGCATGTATTTCTGTCTCACACCAAGCACATGCTTTTTAAACACTGCGGAACAGATAAGGAAGACGTGCAGTTATAGGAGGGTGGGGGTGTCTGGCACGTCCATGGACTCTAAAAGTGTTTATCCAGAAATGTGAAAGTACAGGGGCTTTTTGTTACTTCAGACCAGTGTTACACCGCCCCAGTAGATGTTAGTGTTTCTTCTTCTGCCCGTTTTTTCTCAGAACTGAAGTAGCGCCATTACGTTGCTCTTTCCCTCACAAATTATGATCTGGGTGAAAGGAGAAGCCCTTAACTTGGCCGTGCTGGTGCCTCCCAGGGAATAGAATTGCTAATCCCAGCATTGTTAGTAAAAATGTTCTCCTCATTTCGGAAAGGAACCTCCAACCAGGACGGTGCTCTGGCGGTAGAATGGAGTCTGGCTGCAGTGCAGTGGGTCCCGCAGGCCGTGTGTTCTGGAGCTGTGGAAGTTATGTTTGTGTGTTTTACATAACAGCCACCCGTGTGGAAGCTTCAAACAGTCGCTCAGCTGTGTCCGTGCCTCCTGCAGTGCGGTCGTTGGTTCACATCCCTTCAAGAGGCGGAGCAGGGTTTCCGTTAGAAAAAAATGCTGCCGGTCAACGTGTCCTGGAAGACTTCAATTTCCCGGACAACTGGGCGAGATTCCGGTCAAATATTATCTGTGTTTATGGAGCTTAAAAACAATTGATAAGCAGCTAGAGAATGACATCATCAAGGCATGTAGATTAATAATATTTTTTTATTGTGTATTTAAAATAAAATAAGTCCCGTCAGTTAACGGCGTTTTAAAAAGAAATAGATCAAAATTACAAATATTATTACTTGAAATCAAATAATTTCCGTTCGTGAAAAACAAGTAACAAGTGCAGCCGCTTTAATTAACATTCCACTGACATAAAATTAAGATTAAATCTGAAACAAAATAATATGGCGAGTAGGTCTAAATAAATAATAACGTTTGTGGTGTTGTCTGTTGTCGTCGGGACGTCCCGTCAACCTATTTTACTTAATGAATATTTACCGTCTGCTTTGGGTCGGAACCTAAGTATCCAAAAAAACGGCAAACTAAGTATGTAAGTGTCCCAATGACATATCATCTTTCTATTTCTCCTCAGAGTTCTAGACACTGCGGCTCTGTCTATACACCATGTGTTTGTTTACTGTGTTTACAAGCACAACCTGTCCACAGGGTAGGGGGCGGGGCTTAGTTCTATTTCGACAAACGTGATTGGTCATGGGTGAACGGTCAGCTTTAGATTGTCCGAACTGATTGGTTTCCCGTCGCAACTTGCCGAGCACTGAAATGAACACCTCTCCAGACTTTTTTATCAAAATGATCCAGCACTTATTCAAATTGTGCTTGGAGGGAATTATTTTCACCGGACATTATGACTGGAGAGATTTTATATGTCAGACTTCAACAGATTTTGCAGGTCAAAAACCGGCAATTACCAGATAATGGAAACACTGAGGGAGAGTGAGGCTTGCCATATAACAACTGGGACTTGGAATTTACTCTGCCACGATTAGGGTTTGATTTCCAACAACAAATATCTCTCCACAAACACAAAGCAGAATATAAATGTAGTTATACCTGATTATAAATCATTGTGTAAATGGACTGGGAGCTACCACTCTACTCTGCTGGACGATACATATCAGCACACACAAAACCTGCATAGACACTCGACCAGTCGTTACAAAAACACTTTCCTTTTTGAAGAAGACAACGACGTGAACGTTAACACCCGCGGCGCCCACTCAAAATGGATCTGCGACCCCATTTCTGACCGGGACCCACCAGTTGAGAAACACTGCACTAGACAATGCAAAACACCCTGACCATGACCATGTGTTTGAGTTCAGTGCTTTGTCATCGTGTTACTTTTTCAGTGTCAGTGTGAACCAAATCCCATTTTTAATGACTATGTTTGTGTTGGGGTTAGGGGGGTGGATGTCTTCTGTTGTTCTACTACTATCTGCCCCGTACAACATGACCGTGTTGTTACTCACTCTGTTTTCCCTTGGGTACCAACAGATTTTCACATTTTGGCTGTGATTTTAACCCCTTACATATCCTGTATACGAACGTATGTCTTGGTTTTTCTTGGCTTTTTTTTCTGTAAAGCACTTTGTAAATACTGTTAAAGAAAGGTGCCTGTGCCTGAATACAATTAGTTGTTATTGCTATAATTTTTTTATAGCAATATAGCAATTTTTATAACAAGAACTTCCATTTTTGGCAGCAAATGGTACAACATAGTATCAGAGAGACAGAGACAGAGACTGACAGAAAGAGACAGATAGGCAGAAAGACAGACTGGCAGAAAGACAGACTGGCAGAAAGAGACAGACAGAAGAGAGAGAGAGAGAGAGAGAGAGAGACACAGACAGGCAGAGAGACAGAGAGAGAGAGACAGGCAGAGACGGACAGACAGGCAGAGGCGGACAGACAGGCAGAGATAGACAGACAAGGGGGGAGAGACAGAGACAGGTGGAGAGACGGAAAGAGAGACAGGTCGAGAGACAGACAGAAAGAGAGAGAGGGAGAGGGAGAAAGAGAGACAGACAGAAAGAGAGAGAGAGATCGATAGTTAGAGAGATGGACAGGTAGAGAGACAGACACAGACAGAGAGACAGACAGACAGGTGTACGGCCAGAAAAAACCAAAGTTAATGTCATTGGCTGCTGCCTTTGTTGGAAGTAATCTGTCTAATGGGCTGTACAGGCGCCTCACTCCACGCAGACTATAAATAGCTTCTTTTGGTCCCATTTTAGTCGTCTGCTTCATCACAGATGTTAGTTCCACACCCAGCGCCTGCTGGAGCTGGGGCCCCGGCAAATAGCATGGTCACAAAAAAAAACGACACTCGATGTGTGTTTGACAGGGTGGGAGAACGGTGGTCGACACGGGTTACAAGTTACCTTAAACACGTTGACAATTGTGATATTGTGTTTTTTTAACGGCTAGTTGCAGCGGGTGATCTCCGCAATGCTGCTGCAAGAGCACACGTGTGATAAAACGGAATATTAACAATCCCTTTCTTCATTTCCTTCTCTGTGTTCTTGCTTTCTCTCTCTCTCAGGTCAACTTTGTGGTGTGCCAGCTGTGTGCCCTGCTGACGGCGTTCTGGTTCCGCTTGTACCTCCACCCGAACAGAACCAGCCCCTTCGTCAGACATGTGGTTGCGACCCTCCTCGGCCTCTACTTCGCCCTGTTCTGCTTCGGCTGGTCAGTCTTCCGCCGCCCGTCGCCACGCGCCTTCGCGGATGGTGCCGTTTTGACCCCGTGTTTAAGCAGCCGTCCCAGGCGAAAAGGTGCCGTACCGGACAGAAATCTCTGGGTGGTTCGGTTTGATGGGGTCAGGGATCGACGATGACCCACCCGTCCACAAAGTCCTGCTCTCGGGCAAAATTCCGGTAGTGTCAGAAATTTAGCACCATAATCTTTGTTATTGTGTGGCTCCTAGGGTCAGATATTCCCTAAATGTCATGTTTTTTTTCTGATAACAGCCCCATGTTCCTTCAACGTAAAAAGAACAACAATGTCCATTCCTCTGGTATATTAACAACAGTGTGTAATCTGATAGAACTTGCTCAGTAAATAATGTCGAAAATTGTGTTCCTGGACAAACTGCTTATGAAGATCTCTCTCTTATTCCAACACACTTAGGACCTTAGACACATAGGGGTGGACCTCTTGTATTTAAACTTATCGCACAGTAGAACAGACTGGCTTCAATATGAGACATGTACTGTAGTAAATGTGTGTCTGCAAGCATCACAGTGTTGGGGATTTAAGACATGGAATTTGTTTATTTAACCTTGGGATAGCAGGGTTTAACTTACTGTAGCATGGTGTATTTTAACTTAAGACTCTTTCCCACTTGCACTGAAAGCCGTAAATCTACTGGCAATGTTCTGTATATGTGTAATGTGGGAACAGGAGCCGGTCTCGTTGTTCCGTAAAAGTTGTTCCGTAGATTTTCCCCATTCTCAAAGTAGTATCATTTCTGGTAAAATGCTGATGCGACTATGAATGGAAATATGTGTGAATGGGAGCAGTAACAAGTACAAGCAGACAGGGAGTGGGAGAACGGGTGGAGAACGTACCTTCTCCAGAGGCAGAGAGTGTAGGACAGGGTGAAAATGATCACACTGATTTAATAACATTGGGTTTAGGGTTATTACGCCTGGGTACAGGGGCTCTGCCCCCCCCCCCCCCCCCCCCCCCCCCCCCCCGTCAGGGGAGGGAACCGAGTCCGTCCGGGAGGGGCAGGGCGACAGGGAGGTGGAAACCGAACCGCTGGTGTCTGGGAGCCAGGGAATGTACAAAACTGGTTCCGATTGTACGTCTGTTGCTGACAGATTGTCCAAACGATCCCATCTACACTGGACATGACATACCAACCCAAACCCATTATGTGGGAACACACTCCATACGGAACTTTTCCATATAGGAGGCTAATGACTACCTTCTGCCTTTGATGGATATGTTTTATCCATCAATGTTACGGCTTCCATGTGGAAAAGAGGCTATAGTGTTAAGCTTATCTTAGCCAGGCTTATCTTAGCTTGGCTTAAACGTGGGGGGTAGGGCAGGGTTGCAGTAGGCACACCAGACTAACCTGGGTTTGAGGGACAGTCCCTGGATTTGATGCAATGCACCCTGTTGATGTCCCCAGATTACTCTACAAAATGTGATTTGTAATTAAACCACATTACACCTTAATATCCCCTTACATACTGTAGGTATTTTGGTATCCACACATGCCTCAAATTCTATCGTAACACACAATAGACTCTTGTGTGTTTGTAGCAGAAGTGCCCGAATCCACCCAGAGAAATCTGTCACTTTGGTCTACAGTAAGGAGCACGAGTCTAGCCTTGCTCTTCAGCCTGCTCAGAAACTAGAGTCCGCTACAGTGTAATCCGGCTCAGGTACTGGTGTGTACTGGTTTCGGGTTCCAGCTCGGCAGAGCGGCGGCCCAGCAGGTCGATGGAACTGAAACCCGGCTCCTGTTTGCAGACGTTGTACAATCACGCTCACAACCCATTCTGTGTCCTCTCCCATCGGAGGTTGTTCTGGAGCCCCGGGAGATCCCCTGCCCCCGCCAGAAACCTGAGACACCCGCAACCGGTGCGACAACTACAGTTGTACATGCTTGTGTGCCTGTGTGCGTTCACATCTCTGCAAAGCACTTTTGATTAGATTGGATTGGAACTGAAGCAATCAAATCAAAGTCTCTCTCTCTCTCTCTCTCTCTCTCTCTCTCTCTCTCTCTCTCTCTCTCTCTCAATTCAATTCAAATTTGCTTTATTGGCACGACACAAAAACTCTTACATTGCCAAAGCATAAAAAGACAGAGCAATTATAGTGTAACATACACTATAAGGAGGAAAAAAACATAAAGACAGTAATGAAATGAATAAATAAATGAATAAAAAATAACGATAGTAATAACAACAGCATTAATAATAATCGGAAATAATGGTTAAATAGACAATAATAAAAAATCGAGATGCAGGCGGTTGGTGTAAGGGAGGAAGATGGGCAGAACAGAAGGTATTGGAGGCAGATGATCCGCTGTGGCGACCCCTAACGGGAGCAGCCGACAAAAAAAGAAGCTGAAGAAGAAGGGGAGACAGTCGGTGAAATGGTTTCAAATCCTTGAATTGGATCCCAAAACATTGAATACAGTCTCTTTCTTTCTTTCTTTCTTTCTTTCTTTCTTTCCTTTTGATTTGATCTTATTGTCCCCTGGTGGAATTTGCAATTATTGCAGCAGCAAAAGCACACACGCACGCACACACACACACACGCACAAAGGTTACTTTTAAAAATATGTTTGCAAAATGGCTGTATGAATTCATGGCACATACTGTATGGGTAGAGAACTCAAAAATTACACCCAAGACAAAGGGTTTTATATATATATGTATATACAAGTAGTTCTCCAAAAAGTAGTTAAAGTATTTTAGCATTGGACAAATAGTTACTCTAGTACTAGTTACTTTGGGTCACATATGTAAGTCAATCTTGGGTTAAGAGTTGAAAGCTGTTTTTTTATTTAAAGGAAAACTCTGGTAAGCCTTATTTTTTATTATCATTGGGTAACTCACTGAAGTTCTTCTTCGGGGGTGCGTTCCATTTCCCATAACAAGGAGGAAACACACAGATTCACAAGCTCTTTCTCTCGTAGCATCCAGAGTGGCTGCCTGTCGTCACAGCCGGTCGTTGGCTCATCTCTGACCACCAAATCAATGTTCATCAGTGGCGAAAAGATGGAAAGAGAGAGGTGGAGAAGAGAGCGTTTTTTGACTCTCAACATAAAAATTGACACTGATTTTATAATGTCGTTTTTATGAGTAGAATCTCCACCTTGCTGTGTAAAATAAGGTTTCTAATGATTCTTGTTGGAATAAAGACCTGAAACTGATGGGTCGTTGGGCTCCCATCACTGTCACTCTTTCTCTCTCTCTCTCTCTCTCTCTCTCTCTCTCTCTCTCTCTTCCATCATTCTTTTGGGTATAATTTGTTGCTTTTGTCATTTAAATGTACCCCACTTCTTGTGTGTTGCAGGTACGCCCTCCACTTTCTGGTCCAGAGTGGACTCACCTATGGCATCATGATCCTGACGGGAGTCGAACACATGCACAAGTAAGGGCTTTTCTGGCCAATGCAGATTTCCCACTTTGAAGAGCAATGGACTTGAACTCTAAGATGTTTTGGGGGTTTCTTGCTTAAAGGGGACATGGCAGGATCGTTGGTCTTCATCCTTCCCAAAGGCATGGGATTCTGAGATTCCATCCAGAGACACGTCCGCGAAAATCAAACCGGGTCATGAGGAAAAAAATGTGCCTTGTCGGTTAGAGGATGGGGCGCGTGGCCCAAGATGGATGGTGTCAGTTAAATGCGGTTAAATGTTTGAATCACAGAGGTAAGAATTTGGTTTTAAAGAAAAGCCATAATTCCTCTGATGCATTCTAGTGGCTGTTTTTCAGAAACAGTTCTTTACCAAGTTCCATTCTCCTGTGAGAGTCTAGAGTGCAGGTCAAACCAACAGGCAACAAAACTATCGCCTCCACAAACTGTTTTTGTTATTTTTATTTATAAAAATGTTAGTTTTTTTTGTGTGTGTGTGTGTGTGTGTGTGTGTGTGTGTGTTCAAACTACACAGCCGTCTTCCAGCGGGCTGCCATTACAACTAGTTCCCCTTAATAATAAGTAAATTTTCCATCAGATAAATTTTCAGATAGAAATAATATTTTAAAAGCCCATTGTCATTGGGTAATTGTGGCTGAGACATGATCACCTCCTGCCTCTACTGTACTGTTCAGTTTCTGTTTCTTTTTTAAAATGTTCTAATTGGAAGCACAAATAACATGGCGGGGGCCAAAATTGCAACAATAATACTGTGGTGTGGGGATGGTGTGGTTTGAGCAGCCAAACCTGTCCTGGGTCCAGGTAATTGGTGGATACAGGATCAGAGTGGCTGCATACCTGTTGCTCGTTGGTTGGTCACTCAGGAGAGGAACCCCTGTCATGACACATGTCCATCTGCTCCTGGTCTTATTCCAACTAGCCTCTCTTCAATAAAGTGGGTCTACAACCCTGTCGTCTGTGTCTCTGTGCTGTAGGTCCCTGAACACGCCACTTGGGTGGCGCATGGTAGGCGAAACTGCCACAAATACATTTAAAGGCACGGGGTGTCAGGGATAGGCAGGCAGGCAGGCAGGCAGACAGGCAGACAAACAGGCAGACAGACAGACGGACACACAGGTAGGTAGACAGGCAGGCAGACAGGACACGGAACCATCTGTCTTCTCGTGTTCTCCGGTTCACATTCAGACATGGGCCGTACACCCGCTCGCCACAACAAATTGCTCCCCCCTTTGTCCTCCACAAATTAATAAAGGAATAAAAAGTAATTTCCGCGGTAAAGAGGTGATGAATGACCGAGCCAGTCGTCGTTAACGCGGGCTCAGTGCTGAGCAGAGCGCCTGTCGCCATCTCACATCGGCCTCTGGAAAATATACAGAGTCGGTTTGAGCCCAGGAAGCTCGGAGACCTGACCACGGTGGTAAAACATCTGGCCGGAGCTCCAGTTCTGTGCAGGTGGGGCATGCCACGGACACGGCCGGGGGACCAGGGGTCAGGGGTCGTAGTCCTGCGTGTGGATGAATGTTTGGGTCGGAGTTCGTTGAGCCCCATCTGCTCTGCCCTCCTTCAGATACTGTCTGGTGGTCGCTCTCGGCTACCTGAGCTTCTGCCAGATTACACGGGTCTATGTGTTCGATTATGGGATGTACTCTGCAGACTTCACAGGGTAAGTAATCCACAGTCAAATTTTATTATTATTTATATTATTTATACTATTTATTTATCTTTTTAACATGTTTCTACTCTACACTGTTTCTCCTTGTATATCCACTCCAAAAATTGTAAAAAAAACAAAAAACATTTATAATAATAACCTTTATTTGTATAGCACCTTTCATAAGATAAGATAAACCCTAGTCCCACAACGGGGAAATTTACATCGTTCCAGCAGCAAAAAGGGGACAGCAGAAAATAAAGACCATATCAAGTACACACTATAAACAATATAAAATATTCATACATACACGAATATTCATACACGACATGTAACTCAAAAGTGCTTTAAATTAATAGAAGGCCACCAAATAGTCATAATAAAAGAAAAGCAAACAAGCAAAATGCATTCACAAAGAAGAATAATAAAATAATTAGGGGGTGTTAATGACGCAGTAGCTCGGCCCAGATCAAACACTGAAGGTGACATGTAGGGCGAAGTTTTCCCTCCATCATGTGTCATACTGTCCCGCGGTTGAGTCTGTATCCTGTGTGTGAGTATTAACTGTGGTACTGGTATTTACTGTCGGTCTGTTGGAGGCCTTGTGTCATCTTGTTCTGCGGTTTAGCCGAACATGCTCTATTCCAGGAATGAATATCCAATCTCTCCTTCTCTTTCAGGCCCATGATGGTGATTACACAAAAAATCACCAGTCTGGCTTTCGAAATCCATGACGGTAAAAGCCTTGTTTATTAAGAGTTAAAACTGTTGAATATCAGATGCATCATTTCACAGGTATAATATTTTTTAGAAATAAAATTGTGAGCACAGATGAATTCAAATTCAAGCTGAGCAAGATGTCGTCATGATCTTTTGACTTTCTCTAACAGGAATGGCGCGTGAAGAGGAGCATCTGACACCGGGGCAGAAGATACTGGCCATCAGGTTTGTTTTGATACGTATCTTTAGTATTTTTTTTGGGGGGCGGGGGTACTAAAGACTGTTATTTGACATCCTTTTGCCATCAAGCTCTAGCTGTAGTCTCTCGTGATGTGCTGTCACTTGAGATTGGACAAGTACGCCGCTGTGTCTGTAATGGACCTACTTTGGCCGTGGGACAGTATCTCTAGAGTCTGGTATTTTGGACTTGAAGTGAGTCTAGGTCCTGGGTCTAGGTAATTGGTGGATCCAGGATCAGAGTGGCTGCTTACCTGTTGCCCGTTGCTTGGTCTACCGAGCAGCAGGTAAAACCCCCATCCCCACACACGCTCAGGAGAGGAGCCCTTGTCATGACACATGTCTGTCTGCTCCTGGGTTTATTCCAACTGGCCCACTCTCTACAATAAACTGTGTCTGAAACCCTGTCGTCTGTGTCTCTATGCCGGAGTTCCCTGAAAACGTCACTTGGGAGGCGAGCGGTGGACGAAACTGCCACAGTGCGCAATGAAGAATATATAATATTTTTCAGCTTAAATTCAGGCTTTAACGCCAACTTCACTAAAAATCACCAACTGACTGGAATAATGGCCGGACGTTCCGACCCCACCACACCACAGAGCAAGAACACGGGACGGTAAACTGGACCTTGAAGTGATGAGTGATCATGCGTATTCTCGGCTGCGTCCCGTGCAGGAGGATGCCCAGTCTGCTCGAGTACTTCAGCTACAACTGCAACTTCATGGGAATCCTCGCCGGCCCCACCTGCTCCTACAACGACTACATCGCCTTCATTGAGGGTGGGCCGTGTCGCCACAGGGAGCTGGAGGCAAACAGGAAAACCAACGGGAAACTCAAACAGAGCGAGCCCTCACCCAATGTAAGTCCGGAACACACCTGATCATTGTAATTTATCAATATCTTGTCTTGCTTCGTCACACGAAAGGTTCCTCATATCGATGTTGACCTGTTGGATGCTTTATTTTTTTTAACTTTAAATACGTAACAAAAGATGTCATTTGTCATCAGATGTCATCAACCATTGAAAATGTGCTGTACGTCTCTCCAAGAAACCCATCCAAGCAAGAGTGACACAGCTGCAAACATGTTAAAACTTTTTCACATTATTTTTACCCCTGATGATTTATACAGCACTAACTGATAATAAATCCAATGTAATCCTTAAACAATAGTGATACCCAGCCGCGCTATGCAGCTTCATTATTTGTACTCTAGTTACTTTCTTGTACATTAGGATCCTACTAAAAAATAACCCCACGTACACCACGGTGACCACTTCTTAAACCTTCTCTCTGTGATTTTTCCTCTCTCTCCTTCCAGACGGCCGTTGTCGGCAAGCTGGCCACCTGCTTCTTCTCCCTCATGGTGTTTTTGTCCGTGTGTAAAGTCTTCCCCGTGGAGCGCAACATTGACAACGACTTCATCGCCAGCACGCCCTTCTACGCCCGGGCCGTTTACCTCTACCTGTCCATGCTGACCACCCGGCCCAAGTACTACTTTGTCTGGACACTGGGTAGGTTTCCTCACTTCACTCTCATTCCTGGTGTTGTTTTTTTATTTTTTAGTAACTTCATGTACATTGAATGATTTGTGAGTTGATGTCAGGTTAAATGGAGTGGGCGTTTTTGTTTGCACCTATTCCAATGAGGCCCCTTGCCAACGCTTCTTCCAACTGGAAATAAGTGTACGACTTTTGGGTTAACAATATAAATGCTAAAACCGTCTATAACCTAATATTCTCTACACATGATTGTGTATTTTTCCCGAAGCCCCCCTGAACCCTACTAATCTGTGTTTTTGAATATACACCAGCGGACGCCATCAACAACGCAGCAGGCTTTGGCTTCAATGGCTACAACATGGACGGCTCCACGCGCTGGGACCTCATCTCCAACCTCAGGATCACAGACATAGAGGTGAGCTTGAGCTTTGTGCTTACGGTGAAAAACAAGTTGGCTGCCAGTAATATTTTATGGGTATAACTTATGGCATAATTGTGGGTGAGGGTGTATAATAAAATAATAAAGACCTTGAGATGGCTGTTGGAGAAGATCGAATCCATGGGGTACTGACACGGGAACTCTTGTTTAATTTCAGTTGGCCACCAGTTTTAAGGTATTCCTGGATAACTGGAACATTCAAACAGCACACTGGCTTAAAAGGTAAGAAGACTCCCTCTTTCTTCTGTTCCTCCAGGTGTGGATGTTGTGTTTATATTTTACAGGATGTCCACCGAGTAATGAAACATCCACCCGTGGCCCCTTTAGGAATAAAACATAACCTGCATTTTAGACATTTCAAGGCAACTGTATTTACTGCGGCTTTACTACGGCTTTACCACTTTGACCTCTAGATCTAACGGTTTTTAAAGTCAACTCTTGAGTTGTCAATCATGAATAGAATTTATTTTCAGTCGTAGGGTATTTGCAGCTGATTTCATGCATCCAGACAGGCTTCCTGGTTCGGAGCACCACTCTGAAAGGTCGCCACCTAGTGGTGGAGAATCAAGTCATCTAAAGCATTATCAGTCCAAAGTTACTCATAAGCAGTGACTCACTGTGTTGTTTTGTCACAAGTTAGTCAAAACATGATTTATCACACAAATAATAAAATAAAATCTGCCTTACAAACAGTGCGAGGTGATTTGAGGCCTGGCTATGTTTCCTTGTCGCAGGGTGTGTTACGAGCGATGCCCCTACAACCCCACGGCCGCCACCTTCATCCTGTCGGCCATGTGGCACGGCGCCTACCCAGGATATTACCTCACCTTCCTTACCGGCATCGTGGTCACACTTGCTGCGCGGGCGGTGAGCTCCCCCTTTCTTGTCTTTGCTTTTTTAAACTGTTCTCCTTTTTGGATGGATCCTTTATGTCAGCCTTTATTTTCTGAGGGAATTTTTATTTCTTTATTTTTATTTTTTTTTAAGCCAAGCTCTTAATCAACATTAATTTGCTTAATTTTAGGCCGTTCACCCTTATTTAATGCTCTGAATCAGAGATTCCTGTCTCCTAAAAGATAAAATACACACTTTTTTTGCCTGTAAATTGCCATGTAGTTTTTAAGTACAAAATATAGGCTACACAAATATAACAATAACATAGCTTAAACATTGCTTACAAGAGGTACAAACCTCACAAGAAATAAACCCAGCCTCACTAATGAAGTTGAATATAATATATATTTATACAGAAATATTCTTTCTGCGGTCCCCTTGCAATACCTTGAGGGACCCGAGGGACCCCCTGCTCTGGAAATACTACTGTTGCATTTGAAAATGATGGTGGTTATTTACAGAATTGTTTATTATTTACAAGAAACATTTTGTTCATTGTTTTTATACCCACAGATAAATGTTAAATTACTATCTTCAACAAAGTCAGTTTCTTTCTCTTTTCCCTTCCAGGTGAGACACAACGTGCGGCCCTACTTCCTGGGCTCGCCTGCCCACAAGCTGCTGTACGACACCATCACGTGGGCAGCCACCCAGATCGCCATCTGCTACACAGTGGTGCCCTTCGTGCTTCTGTCTGTGGGTCCATCCATCAAGTTCTACAGGTCAGTGAGAAACCCACTGTGGGAACGGGAGATGAGTTTTTAGATTGCTTTTAATTTTTTAAAGTTTTAACAGCAGATTAATCATGTAAGTACGCAAGTAAAGTTTGACCCAAACCTGGTGGTGTAAATATTGTATTGTAACCAGCTTGTGGACCCTAATTGAACTTTTCAGCAAATTGAAAGCATCATCATCATGCATGCTGGACTTTAATTATCAGCATACCTATTGCGAAAGGATCCATCTATCTATAAATAACGAGTGATATGGATTGTACCGTAATTACACAAATAGTTACGCAAGAACATTTCAAATTGAAAAGATAATATGGGCTGAAGGAATAGGATTTGACAAATTCATTTGAAGATTGTAGTTTTGGTCGGATAATATTCTTTTCATAGGTGAATGTGATAACTTCAGTTGGATTCTATACCATTTGAGCAATAGATAGATAGATAGATAGATAGTGATATTATTATTATTAATTAATGTTAATATAATCATAACGACATAACACCTCATCTCTCATCACTCCTCCTCCATCATCGTCCAGATCTTGGTGCTTCAGCCTCCATATCTGCTGTGTGCTGCTGGCCGTGGCGCTGCCCGTCAAGCCCCGGCACTTGCGACTGAAGGACCAGCACACGGCCCCTCTACAGGCACCCGACCCGGCCTTAGCCCCGGCCCAGCGCCCCCTGGAGGCCACAGACGGAAACTGCAACCAGAAGGCCAAGACGTCATGAAAGTCGGGAGAGCAGCAGAGACTGATCCCGGAGCAGGGAGAACAGACTTTTCCCAGTCCTGTTTTCCATCCACTTGTAAAGAGCGGCAAGTAAGGGGGGCGGGGTAGACTGTCCCTGTTAAAAGACTGCCCCCCCCTCCTGTCTGTGGTGTTAACAGTGGGAACTTCCCCACAGTATCACAATGGCACTGACACTTACCAGCAGTGAGCAGAAAGTTTAGGGTTTTATAATTAATCTTGTGTGTTAGCAGGGCACTGGAGGCTGTTCAGTATTTTTAAACTATTGCAGTGTTTTCCCAACTGTTTTCTTGTTGGGATTTTGGGGGAAAGATCAGATGCCATTTTTTTCTTTTTGTCCACATGACTTTTGAAAAACTTTTTTTTTGGGCGGGGGGGGGGGCACAGAAGGTCCCGTTGTGGAAGTTTACCGACCTGCCTTTTACTGTGCGGTGTGAGCGAAACCGTTTCAGTTCTGCTCCGAAACCCGTGGGGAGGACTCGGAGGGGAACGGAAGAGTGAGTGAGTAAATAAAAGTTCAAGTCGTGAAATGGATTAATAAATGGAATAATGATTGATTTTTCGGTTTGTTTTGTACGTAAGTGAGTGAAAGAAGTTATCGAAGCGATGCGTGAAAGCAAATGAACGAGTGGAACAGCTCCCATCAGTGTTATTTATTTGTCCCCCATCACACGCAGCCAGTTTTTTGGGTATTTTCTGAAATCCACGTCACCGGACATTCGTGTTTTGAACGGAGATCAGTTCATGCAACCACATAGAAACGACCCAGAAATCCACCATCAAAGGTTTGGGGGGAAAGTGCCAATAATAATAATAACTATAATAATAATTCCACTCAGACGCCTTAGCTGTTATTGTTGTTCTTTTTATTTGTTTGTTTTCTTTCAGAGAAGAAGAAGATACTACTTTCCGGGACTAACTCTGAAATGTTTTGTTGGCGGATGTGAGCACTGGAGAGCGGAACCGCTGTGTTTCCATTTGTAGATGTCACTTTATGTCCTTCCCTGTGTTTGTTCTGTGTGTGTGATTCCACTGGACATGTACTGTAGTTTGATGGATAAGCACTGTTTGGGGGCTGCGGGGGGGTTGGGAGGAATGGAACCGGCCATACTCTCCAACTCGCCGCCCAACCAACTGTACTGTACCCAGGATGTGGATGGTTTCATTTTGTAAATTATGTAATTAAAATAAAAGGTGGACTTTTCTTTTTTTTTTTTTAAACCAGATATTACGATTGTCTGTCTTGATTTCATCCGTGAGTAATGATCTATAGTGGAGATATCTTATAATTCAACCAGGCATAATCAAGGCGGGTATAGGAAGATTCTTAAAGGGGAGCTATTATGCTTCCTTTCAACAAGTTAATATAGATCTCGGAGGAACCCAAAGCATGTTTTTGAAATTTTATTTTGATTCAAAAAACACTCATATTATGCATTCTAGCAATTCTAACATGCATCTTAACCATCCTGTTCTAGGATGCTCTGTTTCAGTGGGTTGCGCTTCCCTCCTGAGGCCCCTAGTTCTGTGAGCCAATGGGGTTTGAGCATGACTTCCGGGTTCCGTTGTATTAAATCTGTATACTTTCACTGATTTCACCTTATCAGTCCACAAAAATCTGTCTGAACAGATGAGAAATTACCAATCCAGTCATAAGATCTACAAGGCCTCATTAAACGTTTGTTCTGACTTTCTTGAAGCTTTTGGGGGAGACTCCGCACACCGGGATTTTTTGTTTCATTCAATTAGTAAACGTCTGACAATAAAATAAAATAAATACATCTACAATTAAAACACTAATGAGCCACAATTAAAATACTTTTTATTTTTATTTTAGAAAGAAAAAGCATAATTATTTAAACATAATTATATAATTCCTCTTTGTTTTAAAAGATTTGTGCTGGTCGGTGAAACAAACAGCAGTTCCTAGCGGCGCTTGTTACAGTATTCTCCAGCTGTGGGTGATGTTTCTCAGATCGGACGCGGTTCTACTGAAGGACCAAGTGACATGCACAAGCACTGAAAAGGTGAGTTTTTTTAATGAAAAACTCAGTGCTTTTCAGTGCTTGTGCACATACATTTGGGCCTCTGATGAGCCTAATAACAGACAAACTGAAATAAGACAACCCAGTCAGTATTTTTGTGAGCTGCCTTTTTCAGAAAACGTGATTCAACAAGGCATCCAGATTTGTGTCTCCTTCATACATCACTTGAGACTCAATAGAATTTGAACCACCCCCCACCTGAGTAACTCCACCCACAGCTGGAGAATTACAAGCGCCGCAGGACCCCCTAAGCATGGGAACTGCTCTGCTCTTGGCTGCACAGACCAGCACAGATCTTTTAGAATAGATAAATAGATAGAAAGAGAATTAGTACCAACTGTCCATCAACTGTAAAGAAACTGCAGTTGATGGAAATTTAAGTATTTAAAAAATAATTTTGCTGTGTTTCTTTCCAAAAATGCATGTAATCCACTGCGTGTTTCTGCAAACAAAAAGGATAATAGCATATTTTTGTTATTTTATTTTCAGATGTTTCCCAATTGAATGAAACAAGAAAAGCCCCATGCGGTGCCCTTGTCTCATGAAAGTCGGAACAAACTTTTAAATTAGGCCTTGCAGATCTAATATGAGTGAAGGTTCAGCAACCAGATTGGTTATTTCTTAACTCAAATTTGTTCAGAAACAAATTTTAGGGGACTGATGAGGTGAAATCAGTAAAAGTTTACAGACTAAAAAAATCAGAACCCTCCTGCTCGAACCCCATTGGCTCACAGAACTAGGGACCTCAGGGGGGATGCGACACACACTGGAGCGGCACGTCAAGAACTGGATGCTTTTGAGGCATGTTAGAATGGTTAGAATGCATAATCTGAGTAGTATTTTCCGTAAAAAAAAACATGTTTTGGAGACCTCAGACCTATATTTACTTGTTGAAAATGAGCATCATAGGTCCTCCTTAATGCCAACAGTCTGGTACTGACACTACACAGGTGCTGTGTAGTGTCAGTTTATGAGGCTGTTAAACTGTGCTGCAGAAACCCGAATTCACATAAGTGTCGTTGGAATAGGACGCCAGGATCAGCACGGCCTCTGCACACTGGTCGCTCTGCACGGTTTTAAAATGCAACAAACGGCTGATTTACTCCCTAAAACACATCAAGTATGGACAAAAGTAAGATTCTAACCTCACTGCATTTATTCACATCTGTTTCAATTCAACTACACACAATCCAGATTCACTTTCTTTTGATGTTGACATTTTAATGCCCAGGAGTTAAAGGAGCATTCCATATCAAATTGAGTTAAAGGCGGCACACACGTGTTATGATGCCCCTGATCTTTGGCAAAGTGACTTCATTTTGCTGCATCTTGTATTTGTTGATTCCACGTTGAAGCTCTGGCACTTCCGCCTTTTCAAATGGAATTCACAAATAAAAAATTAATTAACTTTGACATAAATGTGTTATTGTAATTGTCAGTGGGACCAGGACCAAATATCCCAAGGTAGGTTTCTCACCGTGGCATTCAAATTTTGCAGACAATATTAAAGATCGAAAAATGTGAGCTATCCTCAGGGAAATAATCATGGGTAGTTTAAAGTATTTGTGCTGCCTAGTAAACTGGCTAAAATTCAATTTGACACCAGTATGGTCCATTCGTGGTTACACACAGCTGGGAGAAGAACATGAATATTTACGTTGATTAAGCTACAGAACAAGGCTTTTCAGAGGGGTTTCAGACTTCGGGGCAGCACGTGCGGAGGAACATAGACCACCACAAATCACCATATTGCATCCAGACAACCGTGGTGAATCAGATAGAAATGTCGTGTTCACTCGAAGAGCTTTCCTCTTTTTTGTGTGTGACCTCACAGATCTCCATCACGCATGTTGTGATGTTGTTTTGTATTTCACCTGGAGCTTTGTGACGTCGGTTTTTCCTCCCAGGGGAGTCACGTTTTGAAGGAACCTCAGGAATGTCAGTGGAAAGCCTCGTTTGAAGATACAAAATTTAAAAGAAGACAGCATTTCTTGCGTAGCCTACATTGCGATCATTTGACCATTTGTCCGACAGCCCGTTATCCCGAAAACCAATGCCCATCGCTCTGAAATCCACATTCTCAACCATCTGTTGCACCTGGAAAGATATGATGATGTCATTCTGCATAATAATTAGCCATGTGCTTCTGTTTGTTTGAGAAACAATGGTAAATTCAGTGTGAACAATGGATGGATGAAGAAAGATCAATTTGCCTCGGAGTAGATTTATTTCATTGTAAGTATTATTTGAAATTTTTGTTTAAATTATAATAAATAAGTTAATTTAATTTGTGAACTTCTTACCCATAATAATGATTTGAGGAAAAAGGGTGTGATTTATTTTATTTTATTTGTTTAGGAAATTTTATTTTTATTCATTGACTTTTTCTGGGTTCGGTTTTCAAGCAATGAGCCTTCGGAGCAATGAGCGTTAATAGCGGGATAATGGGCTTTCCGTCCACAATTCCAAGCGTTTGTTTTCAAAGTCTTTCGGACTATTGGAGTTTCACACAGTTTCACCTGCCTTCAAACAACTTAAAGTAAGTAAGAAAAATACGAAATACAAACACAAATAGGGCTAAAAGAAATCAACAGAGCAAAACATACCTTGTTTAAAACACAGAAAAATGCCACAAATCCATTAATTTACATTTTTGAGTCGTGACTCCCCACGATACAACTTGAAATTAGACATTCAAACAGGAATTAAGAAAAAGTCTAAATGAATTCAGTATGGGTGTATTCACATCTTACTCCTTTGGAGCATTTGTTCCGAAACCTGGAGTGCCCCCACAGATCTGTTCATTTGGGAATATGTGAAGACATCAATCGCACTCTGTTCCGCACCAAATCAACCGGACTGAGACGCCAAGAGAGGGTGGTCTCCGAAGGCGTGTGATAGCTCCACGAAGCAGTTCGCGGAAGGGTTCGAGGGCGAAGGGCCTGACCTCGCCACTTCCCGGGGCCGCAGACTTAGTTACTTGCTGCGCCTCATCCCAGGTCCACCTCGTGGACAAGGGTGGGCCCAACCTCACCCTCCTCCGGCATGACCCTCGACCGGGGAAAACTGACCACAGTGTCCCGAAACCGTGTCGCTCTGGGCGGGGACTGCATCACGTACACTCGCTGCAAAGGGTCAGCGGTGATGTTGGCTACCCACCCGATCCATCTTCAAGCACGGACCAAGGAGTGTAATGCTACATTTTCGGTGAACCCACTGGAGGGGGGTGGGTTTCCAGAAATCGTAACTTCCCGGAAAATTCTGACCAATCACAAAACAGTTTGCAAATGTGTGGTGATTGTTTACAAGTCTTGGTCCGACGTAACGCGTTGCTGTGTGAACACAAATCGACAAACACATCGTACCGAGGTCCAAGTGCAACATATTAATTAACATCCATATTAACATATTATTCTCTGAATCGGAACAAAGCAATCGAACTACAGGTCCGAAGACGCCCTAAAATGTCCTTGCATGGGGCTTTATAGAGTGAGGTTCCTCAACACTGAGTGAATTGCTTCTTTCAGTTCATGATTCCTGAAGTGTCCGTCCTGAATCCTCCTCCTAGTGAATCCATTAAAAGCTGCATTGACTCTTCTACTACTTCTCTCATGCTCCAATGAAACACTCGGATACATGTTTAATGATTCTTTCCTTTTTTTTTGGTGGGGGGAGGCGGGGGGGTTGGAATGTGGCGTAGGAAGTACATCAGAGGGACGGCAGGAGTCGGACGGCCGTTCGGGCAATGAAGTCGGTTGCCGGTTTGATCCCTACTCCACCTCCGGGTGAGAAGGGTCGACACCCTGCCCTGCCCCACCTCCTCTGTCTGCGCAGGTATGAGTGAGTGAAGCGGAGGATTCTTAAAACTTTCGAGAAGTTTTAGTGGCTGACACAACAGCCCGTTTACCACTCCCCCCCATCGGGTGGAGCGTAGCAGCCATCCACCACAGATCCACGTCCACTCCCTTAAGTCCGGGTGGGCAGCCAGTGTCGGAGTTCATCAAACACCCGCCGCACGTTCATGACGTAGAAGTTGACGTTGTGTGAGAAGTCCGTGCATATGCTGGAGTAGGTGCCCACCAGGGTGCAGTAGAGGGCTGTGCCACCGACGCTGATCACCACGGTAACCAGACACAACAGCAGTAGGATCAGGCAGGAGTCTCCCCCCACCTCATCTGCACACGGGAAGCCAAACACAATTAATGTGGCCATTCATCCGGTGGAGCTTAATAAGGCCTCTACACATAGAATCAGTAATGGTATAAAGATATTTTGAAAATTTTAAAATAGTCTTAGTAAAAGCAGTACTGCTAATCCATTTGCTTTGCCCAGTAAAGCATTAAATCAATTTAATGTGTTGAGCCATAAACACAAAAAATGATAAATAGTTTAGACACTGACAATGACGCCCTTATACCATCCTGTCTATTGCTTGCTAGGGTAGACCGGTGGTTCTCAACATGGGATCCGGGGACTCCCTAGGGGTCCTTCAAGAGGTTCCAGGGGGTTCCCCAGCAAGATGACTAATGGTTAAAAGTCACCAGCACCATTAGACAATAATGACCGGTTTTGTCTCCAAATAAGATACCTGTAATGGACAAAATCCTATCTAACAATAAAAAATATTCTTAGATTTTGGTTCCAGGGACAAAATCTTATCAAACGGGGTCTGTGTCCTAATGCGTATCAACCTGAAGGTCCTTGCACCTTAGTTTAGGGTTAGGGTTAGGGTAAGGGCTAGGTGTGGCGCGCACCTTGCTCCAGCCCATCCTCCGGCTCACTGAAGTGAACCTTGCGCTTGGGATTCTGTTTCTGTTCCAACGGGCCGGGGGGAGGAAGTCCATCCAGTGACGCCCTCCTCCTCTTCAGTATGGACACCAGACCGTCTGGAGAGGAACTCTGCAGGAGAAGCCAGGAAACGTTTTTGGGGTTGAACACTCAAGTCCAGGATAGTTTGTCCGTTATTGAAAATAAAGTCCCTGTGCACATATGCAATGAACAAACAAATGTACGAGCTCCATATTCATGATTTTAACAGACAAGTATTTAAAATCCATATCCCTATTTCATCAAATGAAACTCAAATGTAATGATTGAGGAGTGTGTCCAAACAACAGACGACAGCCTGCATAAGTCAGCGATAATAGTGATAGTGCAGTGATAGTTGCAGCATAAGGAGTACAACCCCTTTACCCAATCTTAATTTGCAAAACAACCACAAAGTAGAAACAATAAGACACAAAGCACTGTCATATGCTGCCAAATGAAACAGGGTCATTTCTCCAGCTGTCCACTCTATCTGCGCAGAAATATGGGTAATTTACTCTGTGGCTCAGAAGTTGGACCTCGTAGCGGCCGACTGCATACGTTTTATTAGGTATTATCAGCCTGAAAATGGTTAGTTTACAAGGAATAATAAATCCTTTTGACAACTCGCCAGGTGTTAAATTAAGGGTCAATTATATTTGTGAATCAAAGCGAGAGAAATCAAATTCAAAAATGTGACATTGAGATGAGGGTTCATTCATTTTTTTCATTCATCAGGTTTGTGGTGGGAAATTTGGGCCACCTCCCATCCAAGAGTATCTCATTTAGCACTCTATAGGGGTGAGACAATTTAGTGTGTACATGTAATAATTTGTGCTATTTTACAGCTTCAACAAAATGTGTGTGCCCTTCTTGGTTCCATATTATTGAAAAAAAAAAGGAAAATATTTAGAAGAATGAAAGTGAAGTGAGTATTTTGTAACTGTGATTTTTCAGTTTACTTTAATATATATAATTCGTTTTTTGTTTTCTCCGTGAAGCATTTTGTACATTTGTTGTGAAAAGCATAAAAATAGTATTTATTATTATTATTATTATTATTATTATTATTATTATTTTACTACTAAATAATAATAATGATAATAATAAAAAAATATAGCTGGAAGTAGCAATACACAGGGTCCAGGTTAGTCGTGTTAGACATGAATCACAGTTTTCCCAGTTCCCGTAAAAAAACACCATCACTTTGTATCTACACCTCCAAAGGTTCTTAGAACTTCCTGCAGTGCAAAAATGCCTTCTGTGACCGATTATAGTTTTTCGGTGTTTTGTGAAGAGCAGCACGAGTTACAGTTTTCCGAGTTTCCTTTTAACGCAGCATCGGCTTGGGTATTATCTATCTATGCGTAGTGAACGCTACAATATGCACAAGGCGCAGGTCGCTGTAACTGAATGAGTTCAGAGAGACGAAGCTGGATTTATATAACTTCGGACGATGATGTCACAAAGCGCCTTCTTAAACTTCCGGTAAATTTGCAACAGTTCTTCACAAATGTCTGCTCCAAATGTAGATCAATATTGATCAAACTGGAACAAGACGTGTGAAACGTCCCGTTTCCAATGAGACCTCAACCATGTCAGTGAGTAATGCGGTTTCCGTGTTTCAGATACTTAAGATACTTTTAAAAATGCGAAGAAGATTAATAATAAAAATCTGAGCAAATAATCAAGAAAAAAATGAAAAATCTGAGCAAAAAATAACTTATAATCAAAATATAATCATAAAAATCCAAGCAAAAACAATATTGTATGCAACAGCATTCTATATGCTGGTTTGCTTAGTGTCATAGCTTTTCTTGTCATTGAATTACTGGATTATTTCTTGCGCTCAGAAAATAAAAATCTTTTGAAAATCCACTTCTACCCCGTCACAAAAGAAAGACTTGCGTATTGCGTAATGTAACAGCTGCACTGTGCATACTGAATAACAGAGGTTTTAAAGACAGAGCGGGCCCTCTGAGCTCAGTTTCACACGGAGGAGAAAGTCTCGGCTCAACATTCGAGTTGATTTCCCTAGTGACCGACCGCACCCAAGAGCATGGGCGGGGTTGAATAAAGCAACACAGGGGATGATAATGATCTCACCCAGGGACCAGCGGTCTGCTGTGGAAGTGGCCAAACAGCCAGAGAGGTCCATTTTAGTTTAACTCTCTAGAAACAGTGGGAGAGACAGTAGGAAGAAGTACAGAATATTGGAAATCACGTGTGAAAGGGTTTGGATTTATGGGGTTTATCATAATTTACTATCACACCTGTGCTGGCTTCAGTTCAAGGTTCATCCTTGGTCGTATATTATTTTGGGTGTTTTTTTCCCCAGAAAAGGGGTTGCTTCACCTCTGGGCTGGAGTCTATTATATTTTATTGCTGATAACGATTCAGAGGTTTCAGAGTAACAACAGATCCACTATGTTTACCACAAACAGACTTAGACCCTGAGTGCAGAGTCAACAGAACACACAATAACATCTGATGCATAATCTGTTTTTCTTCTTTATAAGCACATGGCATGCTATGTGTCTTATATATATGGTGATTTAGGTTTCTGTATTTGAGATATTCTTTGACACAAAACCCCATTTCAGCAGATAGGTAGAATAGAAGGAAGGAAGGAAGGAAATTAATGATAAGAAAGGATAAACAGGGCGAAAGGTTAGAAACTACCGCAGTGAGCACAAAGATATACACAGACAGACGGACAGACATACGGACAGACAGACGGACAGACGGGTGGACAGACAGTCTTCTTACCCCCTCCGTGTGGGACAGTTTCACCAGGTCCTTGGCCGAGGCCTGTGGCACGCCTGTTGGCCACTCCACCTTCACCTCCTCCTCCTCTGGAGTTCCCCCTGGACTCTCCTCGCACAACTCCTCCTCCACGTCCGCTTCCTGTCCTTCCTCATACACCTCATCCTCCTCCTCCTCCTCTTCCCCCCCTTCTTCTTTCCTACCCTCCCCGTCTCCCTCCTCCTCCTCCTCCTTCTTCTGGCCCGTGTGTGGCGAAGCCGCTTGGGGTTCCAAAGTTGAGGTCGAGCCTCCTCCTCCTTCGTCCGGCTCAGCTGCTACAGGCACGTTGACTGAAACATGGGGCAGACAAAGGGTTTGACCAATCAGCGAAGAACAGCGCCACCAACTCTGGCCCCAACGGTTCCGGTTCCCCTTGTAAAGTACCGCCTCACTCACCGGGACCTTTTTTTTTTTTGGAACTTGGGACCGTCCAGGTGGAACCAATTATTTTGGAATCAGGTTTCTGGTTCCTGAACTGGTGGAACCTACGGTGGAAAGGGGCTTCAGAGTGCCAGGGCCGGAGGTTCCATTCCCTGTGAAACTCAATGAGCCTCACTCACAAAATGTACACAGGATCAGATCTGGTTCCGCAAACATATCGGTATTCACATTTTTTTTCACCTTTTTTTCCCCAAATTTTGTTCTTGGTACCCCAACTGGGGTACCCCAACTGGCTTTTTTCTTTTTGAGAATGATTAACTTTGGCTCTTTGGTCTATTTTGCCTTGGGTTTTACTGTATATACGCAAAACTTAGTCTACATGTTTTTTTATTTGGGGGGGTAGGATACTTCTGCCAACATCAACATGTAAGAGCATGAGCTTCCAGTTTGGGGACAATCGCCGTTCATCATCTGGTAAAGCCTTCACCAAAGCCTTTTTTCAGCTCCTTTCTCAAGAATAGAGGTGAGAAGAATTTAAGGAAAGCTTTGTAAAGGAGGACTGCGGATAAGGAGCCTCAAGCCTTAACCCTCAAGTTGGTGATTATGAATATGATTACATTTGTTGTTCTAATGTTACTTTATTTTTTTATATATAGTTATAAAGGCACACTGTATATTCTTTTTCACCTTTTTTACAGAGAGACTCTGGCTTCCTGTTGTCATCACTCTGCTCCTCTTTGCTCTGAGTCTCTGGCTGCATCACGTCTCCCACGGCCTGTTGACACAGGCAGATGGAACACAAAACTCGGTAAAACATGCAACCCTGTACAGAGAAAGGGGGAGTTTTTATCTGAGTGTATAGAGAGGTTGAAATGCATCTCAAGCTTCTGAAATTCATTCTGAAATGAGTCACCTTCTTCGCTCCAAGCGACGGCCTGTCGTGAAAGAGAAAACACAAGATGGGTGGGGAGTCAATACAAGCGACAGGATAAAACGAGCTGAATGAACAGAAAAGAAAACAGGGAGAGGGAAATACAATATAATTGGTAATTGGTGAAAATCACACATGCGGTGGTGGTCCAGATTCCAAACCCACGTTTCCTTGAACGCTGATCGTCCCGCGGGGTCACCCTGTGGGTCCTCAACGGTTCGTCTCCGACCAGGAAATGAGATAATGTCGAAAAATGCTCAAAATGACAAGGATGTGCCTCGTTTCTGCCAGGCCAGACACTGGCGATATCAGGAAATGAGAAATGCATGAGAGGCTGCACCGTGGTTTACCGAGGCGGCGTCTGCTCTCTGTCTGCCCTTGAAGCACGGGACGCTGCTCTACGAAGCACGGGGGTTCGATGTCACACGCACAAACATGAAAAACGTCACAGGAACTTCACCAAATGTGGGCGTGAATGACCTTATTCACGCTGAAGAGATGTTGAAATCAGCTGCTGTGTGCATTTATAACAGGACGAGACAAGTGCGGCCTTTGTGAACTGTTTCACTATCACTGCCACAATCTGTAGTAACACTTTTTATGCTTTGAGGAATCTGAAGACCATTTACTTACACTCCTCTAATGAGACGGCCGCCAGCATTGTGTTTTTGTTTAATTGCACTGGTATAGGCTGATTTACAATACTTCACAATACTGACAGCGTGGAGATCTTTCGTTTTTGATGGTTCTTTCTTTGTGGAACCACAGAGACATGTCCACTCAAAGTATGTTTTAGAAACATTATTTTTCGGTGTGTAGTCCATTAGGGAGGACGGAATTGACCCATTATAGACAAAAATATCCCGTCATCCCGTTGTTTTACACCCCAGATTCTTCTTCTCTGAGCTTACATGTGGTGAGTCCTGCAAAGTTGGGTGAGGGGCTCTATGTTTTTGGCACCGATATGGTTGGTCTCAGTGGGCGAGCCACTCTCGGTGTCCCTCCTCTCCCTCCACTGGCATTCTGGGAAAACAAAGGTCGGCACATAAGCAAACATGCATGGGGACACACAATCTAGGCATCCATCCATCCATCCATCCATCCATCCATGTAGGGGACAAGTTACAGGTTGCGTGCAGTACCCCAGTTCTCCTGCAGGGCGGCGAGGTTGGCCAGCAGCCGCTCGTGGTAGCTCTTCTCCAGCTGCAGAAACTGGATCGCCCCCTGGTCTGGTGGCGGTGGGGGTTAAAGACCGCAACGCACACTGACACACAAACCACTGAACACATTAAAACAGAACAATAACACGAAAATGTTTAATCCCAAATTGTTCCAAATCTCACATGAGAGAAATGAGGGTCGATGCATTCATACATATTAATGCATTCATGCATTAATATGCATTCATACATATTAATCACTATCAATTAACACTACGCAATCTGAAGGATGGATATGAAACGGTTGAGGGGGAATCTGTTCACTGACCTGAAACAGGCACTGAACCACTGCCCTCTAGTCTCTACCATTTTCACCACAGTGTTGGATGACATAAATGTACCATGTATTAAAAAAGCAAGCGCCGCATGGTCCATTGGTCCTGGTGGCGCTGCCAACAGAAACACACACAGCTGAAATTATACACAGAGCTGCTGAATGAGTGAAGGAGTGAACATGAATGCATTCATTGTGACACGGAAGACTATGGGAGGATAAACAGAAGATGGCTCTAAACTCCCCAGAAAGCTTTTCCAAAAACACTGCCTTCGGGGGCCCAGGAATCCCACTTTTATTACATTTTATTCTATCATGTACCTTGTTATTGAGTCAACAAAGTGAGATTTTTTTAGGATGAGCACTGAAAAGACACAAAGGAGCACTGGCTGTGTAGAGACATCTCTGACACAATATTTTAGATTGTTCTCTTTTATAAAGTCATTCAAAGTTAATAACTTAGTAATAAGTCATAATTCAGCCGTTCATGTATCACCCACAACATTATCTGTGATTATAAGCATGGCGTGTGAGGATCAGAGGCTGTGTCCTGGTGAAAAATGTGGAAAAAGTAAAACGACTGTCTGACCAAAGAACAAACTGCTGCTGTGAAGCGGCGGCCGGGGAGGATATTTGATCTGAGTGGCGAGCACTTTCTAAGTGGAAGCAGAGATAATGACTCTAAATTATTCATCCATGCAGAACAGCCATTGTTATTTGAAGTCCCAGCAATCTGAAATTGCAATAAAAATCCCAAGAGTAAACAAGAGTCAGGACGCCAATACCTCAAACATCTCCGGGGGGGCGGGGGATACTAATTAGAAACATCCGTACAGACTCTCCGGAATGTCCCTCACAATATTCAACGGTGTTTTGGACCATCTGCTTATTAGATCATATAAATATTTAATTCTAATTTGTTATATTGGGAAATTACGTCCTTATGTAAACGGTTTGTTGTGGAAATTACCCCCCGACCCCTGACACCCGACCCCAACCTCTCCGCCACAATAATAATAATGTCTAGTTCAAAGTTTTCTTCCATCGTGTTGGAAATGTTTAGACATGTGCTTTTATTTTGAAAAGCAAGTCTTCTTTACTTACCCTGTTAAATTCCTCCCACCTTCTACTTCTCTCTTTTACATCTCCTGTTTCTTCATCTCCACACACACACACACACACACACACACACACACACACACACACACACACACACACACACACACAGTCTCCTCTGCCGCAAGACAGTTGTCACGGTAACAGCCTAAATAGGCGCAGTCAGGTAACGCCCTTTCAGTCGACGCCAGAGGAAACTACTGCACAGGCCTCGGCGTTCGCAGCCAAACGAGGGAACTCCCAGCGACCGACACACTTAAGACGGACGGACGCGGAGGGAAGGCTGAAATGATTTTAGACGACAAGATTTACAGACTCACAGTCGGACAGATCAATTAAGGGAAAAAAAACACAAACAATGTTCACCCTTTAGAGACTCCCTGTAGGAAATGTAAGTTATTTAGACAAAAACAAAACAATGTTTTGAGCTAAATCAGGTCGAAGATGAACCGCAACGAATGGTTTAACTTCATTGTTGTCATCTACAAAACGTTTGCACCATTAGATCATGAACAATAATGACTGTTTTCATCCTTGTTTCACTGCTTTCTCCCTAACCAGAGGTGTGGAAGTTTGGACTAAATCATGATGATTTAACTTAACTAATGAAATTATTATTATCATATTTATTTAAAAATGAATTAACTTTTATAAGTACCACACCTCACCAGAACAAATTCCTAGTATATGTAATAAATGCACCTGAATAAACTGTTTCTGAGTCTGATATGTAACGATTAAAAATCTCCTCGAGGTCCCAGCGGCCAAAAAACCCCCCCAAAAAAACCCGTATCAGATGGCATCGTCCCTGTATTTCGCTCTCATATAACTCACGGAGGGAAACACCCGTCGTCACTCCCGTCGTTTATTTTGCTGACGAGGCACTTCTAGCATCGGCACAGTTTGGGGAACCGCTGGGAGTGTGAGTGTATGTGTGACCACCACACAACGCAGGGATGAAGTCGGCGGGCTCTCTTGAAAGGATACAGTCTTTTGAGAGGGAGTAGCTCTCTGCAATCTACGAGAGAGAGAGAGAGAGAGAGGATGAAACAAAGGAGACTTGCTGACTAACAGAGGATCACACTGTACTTACTGGTTTGAAGTTTCCCGGAACTACAAACATACTTTGTGTATGTCACAGAGATAACGAGATGAGAATCGAGTTGAGGCCGAGTCTGTGGTCCCTTAATGTGTGTGTGTGTGTGTGTGTGTGTGTGTGTGTGTGTGTGTGTGTGTGTGTGTGTGTGTGTGTCTAGTCACATGACCAACATCGTCAGCCCCATTCAGGCCGCTCCATCAGGTACAGTAGAGATGTGAAATTCACCAAATCCTTTCAGAGACCTGAAGTCACATGGCAGCCATTTTGGAGGGGTTTGTGGACCCTGTGATGACCGACAACGAGTCACATGGCACTCCTTGTGTTTGGGATTATTCCAGTTTTTTTATTTTAATTCCCAGACACAGCCCTCCGTGTCGTTTCCCTTGAAACGAGTGTGACCAGTCTTTAAAATTAATTATTGACGGCTTTTCTTGTGCTAAAGTGAGTCCATGTATTACAGTATGTGCTATGTCAGTTTATTAGCAGGAAACCTAATACTATTACAACTACCACCACTAATAATAATAATAATAATAATAATAATAACACATTTAGCTACAGGCTCCAGTGCATGGGGTCCAGTTTAGTCATAGCAATTTGTTCTCCTGATAAAGGTATACAGTATAATCAAATTAATTGTCAGTAATGGAACACACCCTTGTGTTATAATGGCAACACATCTGGTAGCGATGCGGTGACGACTCTCTGCAACGCATTACAATTTTCCGACTTGCGCGAAACACACATTACTATTAACACGAGTTACAATTTTCTCAACCCAGCCCATCCTCTTAACCCAGCACAAATCCCGCACAAAGCAACTGCTACATACAGATGGGGGTGTATACCGCGCAACTCGCCCCATGTTAAAGTACCCATGTCAAAGACAAAACCTGCACATAACAAATTGGATGATGATGTCACAAAGCGCCGCGCTTCGGTCCGGTCGATTTACAGCGGTTTTTCACAAACTTCTGTTCTAAATGTGGATCGATGCGGATCAAACTTGAACCACAAGATGTCTGAAACGCCTCGGTTCCAACGCGACCTCGACCATGTCTGCGGGTTCGGCGGTTGCCCTACACCAAACACTTTTAGGCCGACAAGTGCCAAGCAGAAAACTAATAACAAAAATCGGAATAAAAACCAGACCTGCGGCTGTACCCCGAATAATAAGGCCATTTTTTAATTAGAAATGTTTCACAAGGCCATTTTTAATTAGAAATAGTCCATGAGAGGTTTTCATATCAAATACCTGGCTCTTTACAACACAACTTAGTATGCATCAAATAATGGTATAGTCACTCTTTAGTCGCTTGTTTTCCATTCAATTGTGCACTTTATGAAGTGTTTGACCCAGAATTCGTCCATGTCTCTTTTTTCAACATGCTAGTTAGTTATAATAAGTAATAGTCCTTTTTTGTAACCATTGTTGGGTTAAACACCATGCAGACGTGCTGTACCTCGCTGTGTGTGGTTGCGTGCTAATGCCGCGGCGTTCTGGGCGAGGGTTCCGTAATCCTTGTGTGAAGAATGTTCGGCACTCGCTTCAAGATTGAACTCGCACACGACTAACGAACAGTAATTCATCCCACTTGTCCTGAAGTCAGAGACAGACTCTCCATTCCTTCCCCACTGCCCCCTTCCGCTTCCATTACACGATTCAACGCAACAACATTAACCCTTACAGCGCAGATCGGCGCGTCGAGGTGTGCTTTGGATTATGTTTACAAACGTTGAATAAAGGAAGCAAAAGTGTTTCCACAGTGTAATCTTGGCGACAGCGGATTGCCATTAGGAAGCAGCGCAACTTCCTGTTTCTAGTCTCTTACGTTATGGGGGATCAAGCCAAAAGAGCTCTTTCGTGGGAGTGCAAATGAGATTAAGAATTACAGAAAGTGGAGAACCTTTCCTTTGAACAGCATGTGTCTATCAAACGTTAAGCACACAATGTCCCTAGTTTGTTGAATAAAACCAACTGGATGTTATGAACCTCTTGTGTATTGGCATCAGATAACTGTATCCTCTGTACAACTTTTATCTGACGTTTCCGGACTGATTTTTATCTCGAAAGAAATGATGACACACTCTGCAATTTGCCGCAGAGAAAACAAAAAATTCAGCGGCACTAATCTGCCATGGAATTGAGGGCGAGCGATTTCTTTGAAGATATGACTAAATATGGACCTCCATGTCGAAACAGCTATGGCACGCAAGGCAATAACCACGCTCCGCTGCTTAAACCATAACTGTGTAACGTGAACGAATGCAACGCCTTCTGTTGGACTGCCTTGTAAACTAGTGTCAGGTTTCAACAAATTAAAAATAGTTTCTGTGTTTCCACAATGTTTCTTTTATACTTACCCTGCAAATAGGAAGGAAGAGAGAAAAAATAAGAAAAATACTATTAGTATGAGGTAAGATCACGCTGTGATGTGCAAGAACACTGACATTGAGTGTATTTCATGCAGTGGTGTAACGGAACGTGGATGATCCGTACGGGTCGCCCCTCCGATCAATTGCAAAATTTAACCATCATCGTGTAATACAGTTTTGCCAACACTGTTACTTTTTGAAGTAATAATTCCCTAAATATGGATGCAGAGTTGTAGTTAAAAGAAGAGACAAGACAGATGCTGCTGTGTTTTACTCTGAAGTGCAGTGATTGGTTCAGGGTCTGTGGCGCTGTGTTGCTGTTACTTCACCAGATATCGTGAAGCAAATGTGCTCAAGATCCGCTTGAAAATAAATACAATGGGTAGTGAGAGATGCAGACTTTTCTACAAAATCCACTAAAACTTGCATAATACTGAACCGGTTTTCATGAAATTTGGTTTGTAATAAACGTGAGAAATTAAACACGATACTGATCTAATCCGATTTTTTAATTCACTACCATGTTTAAAGGAAGAGGGTATCATGCTTGCCTCATATTGCATTTTAATTTAACAATTGCTTATTGAATATTTAATATATATTAAGATTTTATTTGATCATTTGAGATTGTTTTCATTTAAGACCATGGGCAACAGTTCTCTGCTTTATGTGTTTTACAGAATGAATGGAAAGCAAAGTTATATTTGTCTCTTTGTTTTTGTGATCCGAAAAGTGATCCGATCCATGACTCTGTTTTGCGATCCGTTACAACCTAAATTTCATGTTGTATCTGTGTAAAGGGCCCGTGCCGACGGGGTCAGTACTTTGTACAGCTTGAGAGATGATACATAATAAAGGCTCTGAGCACATCAGTGACTCTGGCATCACCGTGCCCCACCCACTGCAGCATAACGACAACTGCGACAAATGAGGGGGCGTGGTTAGGCTGCTTGTCAGCAGGTGACAACGCCGGCTTCTTCCTGCCATGGGCGCAGCTGCAACGGCTTCGCCCGATCACCCTCATTAGCGCTGATTGGTTGGATGCGGCCGGGAGAGCTTTTTCTTATGTGTTGTTTTGTCTTGCAGTGGGGATTGCGTGATGCAGCGCGTTGAAACCGACCGAGGAGAACCAGAGACACTGCTAATTCCTTTTATTTCATGTTCCTGTTTTGGCGAGCCCTTTTTTTATGATTATTAATAAAAACTCTCGCCATGTTGGCGCCCGGCCACCAGAAAGACTCCGTCTCCCTCCCTAAACCTGGTCCTGTGGGTTGAGACTCCCACATTACCTTATGAGCCTTAAATGTTCTTTTACTTTCTGAGAGGCCAACAAGCTAAATTTACTATCTCCAGGGAAAAACGGGAAGCTAAACCCAATAAAAGTCCACAGTCATGATAAGGAATATGTGATTTACGATGTGGTACAACAGTAACACACAGACAGTTGGTTGAGACTGTGATACTTTTTTTGTTCAGCTAGCAAACACAACATTGCATCCACAATGCATTGTGGATGCAATACACAGAGAAACAGTCCGATCAATGCTATAAAAAATACCTTACATACAGAAACAACACACTTTTTAAACAACATCTGAAATGACAGAGGGACATGACAGATGACGGGGACATTTTCCCCACAGACACATTTCCCAGAATTCTATAATATAGACGCTTAAATATTATTTGTGCAGAGGTTTGAGCTTGGTCAGACATCCGGGGCCTGTTCACTGAATAAAAGCACAAAGGACGTTTGCCTTTGATAATATTGACTGAGCCGTTTTTATCCCAGCCCCTGTCTCTCTCACACACAAACACACGTCACACACACCTGGTGCAGGGACTGTGGCAGCAGTGTGTGGTCCTCGTGCTCCAGTAGTGAATGCAGCGAGGCCAGCAACTCGGGGCTGGGGCCCGGGGGCCCCTCGTCGGGTCCACTTCCTGGAAAAAGACATTCAAGTGCAGACAAACACCATGACATCATATAATGAGAGGACGGTGCCGATGCTATAATGAGAGGATAATGAGAGGACACCGACGTCATTACACAAACACAAAATGTGATGCAATTTCTGATGAACATAATTTGTCATTTTGCAAATAACAAATAACCCATTTTTAATCGCTGTAGAATAATAAGACCACATCATACGGCAGCCATGATATGACATAAATATATATACACAGTAAGCTTAAAAAAAAAAAACATCTTGCAGAAACATTCTCGACTGCTCATTGTTTAGGAGGAGCAACCATGGGCTGCATGTCAGTGTGTGTGTGTGTGCGTGTGTGTGTGTGTGTGTGTGTGTGTGTGTGTGTGTGTGTCTCACGGCATCTCAGCAGATGGCTGACGCCTGAGCCAGCTGACAGACCACGCTGTGGGCTCAGCGGGTCCTGTCAGTGACAGCCTGTCCTCCTCCCTCCAGCCTCCAGCCGTTGGATAGGTAATAATTAGTCACCATTAGCTGGATTTTGCAATGCTCATATAACGCAGCTTCCCACAGTGCCTGCCAGTGCTTCCGCAAAACTCTTCAGTTATAATGTCACTTAAAAAACAGCTTTTCCACATCCTGGAAGGTGCATTCCCCTGATTTTCACAGGAGCTAGGCTAGTTGCTTCCCTCGGCAGCCATGCATTCCGCTAACACCGTTTGCCTTCAGCCGATTGCAATCTCTGTGCTGGACACACAGCGATTGAAAAAAGTATAGACTTTCTCGTCAGAATCTAAGCAACATAGACAAAAAGTGAATTTCCGAACAAAAAATTGAGTGTCCCTGCTATCACTATCATCTGGCTAGTTAGGCCTCATAAATCGATGTTACGGCTATTGCAGCCTATGAAAACAAATGGATAAACGTAAAATACCCCTTTTCCACCGCACCAAACAAAACACCCGCTGACATCCAGCATTTTCCATTACTGGAACAGGTGAAACCCGTGGTTCAGTCGCAGGTCAAACGACCCTGCAACAGACACGGTTTTTTTATTGGCTCCATTTTCGCCCCTTTAAAGCGTGTCGTATCGCGTTGAAGTTCTGGAGGTTGGCACGTAAAAAGACGTGTCATTCAATCATTTCATATCCCTTTGAAAATCCAAAATCAAAATCAGAAGTTAATGACTTTTTTCCCCCACACTGGGCCATGAAATGTTTTGAGATTAGATTAGATTAGATTGTGTAGGGACCGAGAGTGATGCTGAGAGTGTCCCGGTTATGCACGGTGCTTTTTTGTTTTGTTTAATATAGAAATTGAGTCAAAAAAATACCTAAAAAATAAAATCGAATCCAATTATTTCGATTTTTTTTTATGAACTAACCCCATTTGTCCTGAATTACTTTTCATAAACTTTTTACATGTTAACAAATAACTGAAATAAGTTTGTATGAACCGGACATTATCTGTTGTGAAAACTCTTACGACCCGCCTCTTTTATTTGATTGGCTAAGGAACCATAATGTGACATCGATGAGCCCTCATCGATAACACTTTCAGAGTGGATGGAGGGCGGATCTTTCAATCGGTGGCTCGGACATGCCACCAAAATTAGGCACCAAAATCTGCGATGTCATTCGGTCCGGTGCATACGATTGTATAGGAACCGGTGGCATAGTGGTACCGGGTTTCGGAACCCAACGGGATGTTTAAAACATGCATGATCATGTTTTGATGCAGAGTGTGCACGGAGAGGAGGGGCTATTCACAGACAGGTCCGTTATCGAGAGCGAGAGAGAGAGAGAGAGAGAGAGAGAGAGATCAATGTACTGCAAAATTGTTAAAAAATGTGAAAATCAAATATGTGGCGGTCAATGTTGATATTTTGATTAAAAAAAAAAAAAAAAAAAAAAAAAAACAACCCTTAAAAATACATTACAAAAAAAATAAAGGCTGATGCTTAGGCCCAGCGGCCGCCACCGATGCCTGAGGGAAACCCTGCAGGTTAAAAAGGAAAATAATTATTCAAAGAAACAAACCTGTGGTGTCATTCTGGGAGGACACTTCCTGTTTCTGAGGGCTCCCAGCGTCTGGGCTTTTCGGTGGGCTGGCGTTCTTGTTGCCCATCGCTTCTGACACCTCGGGTGTCTCTCTCCTGGTGGACGTGTCTCAAAGTGGGGGGGCTCCTCACTGGAGAAGAATAACACCTTTCGGTCGCTTGTTTTGTCCACAGAACTCTCCCCTTCGGCGTCTTGTAGAGGCCCCACTCCGCGCTCGAAAAAAACGCTGCGGCACGGGCTTTATGTCTCCCAACGGATCCCGAGGTTTTAATCCCCTCTCTCTGCTGGGTGGCCGCCGGAGGAGAGGGCTGAGGTGTCCAGCGTGTTCTCCACCGGCACAACTAAAGGATTGCGATCGATGTAGTTATCAGAGCTCAGCACGTCACGATTTTCCTCTTCTCTTGTATATTCACTGTAGCTTCACAACCTGTTGGCACACACGTTTTAACACAGTATGAAGTCAGTCCCTTGTCATTTTTGGGGGGTGTTTCAGGCATGCAACACTGTACAGTATGTATTCTGCAGAAATGGCACTGATTCTCAGTATCTGTATTGGACAATACGAACCATAAATATTGGATCAATCAAATCTAGCCTTAAATTGCATTAAAAAACACTTTTGCAACATTACTTTTGTAAAAATGTAAATGTTGCAGAAAATGTCCACTTTAAATGCTCTTTCTGGGTGTTCTAAGTGTTTAAACTTGTTTTTAGCAGCTCTTATGTATCAGTCTTCTGTAAGGTAGTATGGTGTTTGACCAGTTTAAGCGCTTTTAGACAGCCATCTTAAGCAAAGTACATCAATAAAAATAACTAATTTAAGCTCAGAGTTCATTTCGGCATCAGAAAAGAAAAGGTGCTATTGTGCCATCTTGGCACTGAGTTATGGGCGAAAGAGAGAAGGGGGTTAGAGATAGAGATAGAGACAGAGAGAGAAAGAGAGAGAGAGAGAGAGAGAGAGAGGGACCAGTGTCAGGGAAGATGAGAGATGAGAGGATGAGAAGAGAAGTCAGTGCCTGTAACATGGGTGCTACGTTGTGGAACTGAAAGGCTTTTCTTTGTGTCCGAACCCCGGCTGCCCCTTCGGCCACGTCGAAGTGCTCCGCTCTGCATAGCGCCGGGTTTGAAAACAACTTGGGAGACTAATGATGGGATGTGTTACATCACAGACCGCGCACTCCGTTGCTTCCTCTTCATGGCTTTCTTCCGCCAAAGTAAGAGGAACTCATGGAACGTGGAGGCAGGAAGCGGGATAAAAGCATCAAAAGGGGTTAAAGCAGCTTCAAATTGGATGGATAAGAGGAAAAAATTTAAAAGTGGATCAGCAACAGTATTCAGCAACACAGAGATGATGTGTTCTTTCCCTTTCATCCCAAAACATTGCAATGAGATACAACGCCACTTCCCACCGTTAGCCTCTCCAAAAGCCAATGCCAAGCCCCATTTAACTATAGTCTGGGCATTGAAGCCATTTCCACCTCACCGAGCCCCATGTTTGCAACATGAAGGCTCAGAAGGCGTGCAAGGCGCATCTTGCTGCCTGTCTCAGGGCTGCGGCTCTGGCAGTCAAGTGCAGGCCATGTATGGTACAACGTGAACTGTGGCATGGGGTACAAAGCCCGCGAGCAGTGGCTGACTCACATGATGTGCACCGCCAGAATAAGGATCTTTTGGAGCCAGGCGAGTCCACAACCTCGTGGATGCAGATTCAGCCGATTATTTTACATTGTACTTTGAATAGAAAAACAATCTGTAAATCTATCTATGTTTCATTTCGGATGCCACATATCTATAAACACACAATTCTAGTTATAATAATAATAACAATAATAATAATAATAATAATAATAATTTTCATCTGAAGATTATAAGATTGCCTAAAAATTGGAATAGGTCACTCATGGGTCAGAAGGATTACAGACTGGGGGGGGTGGGGGGGGTACTACATTGTTCTGTCCCTTTGCATTTTTTTTATGAACATCAGAGGATCCAGGTTCAGAAAGTAAAAGCCTACTCCAGGGTTATGAGTCAACCACGTGGATTTTCTAATAAACAGCTTATTTTGATAATTGACTTCCTCAAACTGGAACCTTTACCCTCTATTCGACGTGGAGCCTTCCAGTCCAGTGCGGCTTGTCGCTCAAGTTGATCTCATTTAAACCGTGCAAGGGCTCGGGAAAATAGTCTGCATACAAAAAAAATGACATACATTGTTGTCACCAAATTGCACACATGCGCTGTACATGCACATGCGCAAATATATAAATCGCAGGAGAAAGGAAAGCCATAGTTGCATGCCCGAAAGTTGCACGGCTGTGGATTGACCTGGTGCACGCTGCCATGCAAAGTGACCTAGTGGGCTGGCTGCAGCTGACGGGGGATAGAATAGAACACACTGCAGCTGCAGCTTTTACAGCTAAATAGGTGATCCTGCATGCATGCCACCTCTCTGCCATTATATGCATATGTAAATACAATAAAAAAAAATAATAATAGTCAGTTGTGCACGATATGTGTCTACATCATAACGTTGGGAGCAGGTTTCCCTTTCGTCTACAGCACATCCTCACAACTCACTCCAATACTTACTTCAAGCGATTCAAACGGCATGTGACGGCTACGTACGTGCTCCTGGAATCCGGGTGTCCGGGTGTCCGCCGGTTGACGGCCGCCCGCCCACCGAATAAGCACCGATGCGTCCGACTCACGGAAAGGCAGCACCTCCTCCATCCGTCGCCCCGCTCATCTGCGGTCCCATCCCGGTTGTTTACGACCTGATCCGGGCATTTTCTCCTCCGCTGCCTGAGAAATGTATTTCTTTATTTTTATTTTTTGGTCTGGAACCACATGTGTGGAGAATGTCGCCCCCTGCTGGCGGGTGATGGGTGTTGCAGCCAATGCGGAAGTGCCCCGAACTGCAGTTCAGCCGATGGCCGCTAGATGCCGCTCCACTCAACACTCCGTCTCAATGCAAAATCAACGGATGCGCGCGAAATACCGTCAGTGATTTTTTTTTTTTTGCGTGATTTTGAGCATTATTGTTCTTTTTAGGAGTTAAACATCAGTACATGTTGTCCTTATGGATATGTCTATTTATTTATTTTTCAACCCTTTTTTTGTTGACCCAAGGATTGTTTGGGGTGAGTGGGGTGTTCTGTGTGCTTGGCGGGAGGGCGGGAGGGAGGCATACAAAGGGTGCTGGGAAAGTATAAAATATCTATATGTAAAAAAATGGAAAATTCAAAAAAATAGTATCTGTACATGTGGTATCGTGGTTGCCTTGATTGGCTTTGATATACATATGTGTGTGTGTGTGTGTGTGTGTGTGTGTGTGTGTGTGTGTGTTTATTAAAAAAGAAATTGTAATTCGAGGCTTCAAATCGTCACTTCCGAAACCGATGTGACGTCACAAACGGTGGTGACGTCACCCTCACCAATGAACGCGAAGGTGGCGTTATCTAGTGCTTGTTGTTGTTTATTTGACGGATGATTATTCACAATGTGAAGGGGGCGTTCCCTCAGCCAGAGATTTGAGGACGCGTTTTTTTTAACCCCCGTGTAATGTAATAATCACAGAAAATAAGCAACGATCAATGAATAAACATAAGAAATGTATGTTATTGTATGTTCATCATTACACACCAAAAAATGAATATTCCTTTACAAATTAGGAAGCCCTATGTCTGATTCTGATATACTGTGCTATACACACACACATACGCACGCACGCACACGCACAAACGCACACACACACACACACAAAGGGCAAATGGTTGTGTATGTTCTAGGTAAGGTATCCCCCCCCCCCCCTTCTTCTCTATCTCTCAGCCCGTCTCTCTGAATCTATCATGTTTATAATGTTGCTGTTTAGCTTGGACTTCTGGGCCGAACTCTGTGACATTTTGTCCTCGTTCTCTCTGCTTCACCCACAACACAAAATCCACCTCCACACACATGCACAAAATGCACACTCCCCACTCAATCAATCGTCCACTCTCACTATCCTTTGCCGTTACACAG
The DNA here is from genome assembly GCF_960531495.2 of Zeus faber. NCBI lineage: Eukaryota > Metazoa > Chordata > Actinopteri > Zeiformes > Zeidae > Zeus > Zeus faber. The sequence goes on from NC_137189.1 coordinate 3,966,836, forward strand.
AAACACACACCAACGTACACACACTTCATTGTCTTAAAGCGTCTCAGACATAGACACAAAGGTGCACACCCAACACGCACTCTTAATTATCTTAATGTCTCGGTGAACACTGACACACCTTAAACTGTCCGTCACACATAGTCACAGTCCCCTTACAGTAATACACATGGACGTACACACACACACACACACACACACAGACACACACACACAAACACTTTTTTAAGATAGTTACAAAAACATCACAGTGTTACAACTTTATTATTTCATTTCAGACGACAAAGTTTGCAACGGGTCAGAGAGGAACAGGGAAGGGTGTTGTCCTTTATAGATCAGTACCTTACACACACACACCAACATGCCGACAGCAAGGATTCACTCTAGAAATATGTCGTGTGTGTGTGTGTGTGTGTGTGTGTGTGTGTGTGTGTGTGTGTGTGTGTGTGTGTGTGTGTGTGTGTGTGTGTGTGTGTGTGCCTGCTTGTTTGTTGACATTTGAACGCCCCAATCCATTACCTGAACAGATCTGTGCGTATTGATTCCTATGCGTCACTTTCATCCCCTTGTTGCTGGCTCAGCAGCTCAAGAGCTTGGAGGCCATTCCACTGCGATAGAGCTGGACAGTCATTTGGAAGCACTCCGGAGTAGTTTTTAAACTACGAAGTAGGTTTAGTTCAATAATAATAGGGCATTTTAAATAAATTAATTTTCTTCACTTATTCATTTAGTGTTTTTATCCAAATAAATCCTACAATTGCATGTTGCAGCAGTACCACAAAAGACCAACAATAACGATGGAATCTATTTAGGGGAATAGATGGAAGGTTTTTTCAAGAATGTAATTTCTGTTCAATATATTAGTGTTGTACAGTGCAATATAATGTTTTGGTGTATATATTTGATAGAATATTGCCCAGCTCTACAAGCCACTAAGACCTCCACTGTAGGTCCGATCCTATTGGCTTCCTCTTTCACTCCACTTTCTTTCTGCATATTATGTCACTCATGGTGCTTTTGGCTTCACCCCATTCGTCACTGCACGTTCATCTTCTATTCCCTTACACTTAAGGACACAGAACACTTGCTGATTCTCATAGATACAGAATTGCCAAGTGGGTTGTTTTGTTTTTTACATATTTGGAATATCTCTCGACAGGGGACAGTTCTTTGATTCCCAGTTTTTCTCCATCGTAACCTCCTTTATAATGGTTTTCACAAATTCCTGCTTGGCCAACCATCGTCTAACGAAGCCCCTTTGAGATGTTGAGACCACAAGACACTTTCCACAGAAGAGATTTTGTGGTTCAGTGAAACCCTCGTTTGCATCCATTAGTGGGTCCGTGGACTGTGGTCGCAAGTGATCTCAAACAGACCTCTCAGTAGTTGTCATATCTTTTTTAGATTTCACGAGAACATCCTTTTTTACTAATCAATGGAAACAGTTTAGACAGTTAACGAAATCAAACATTTTTTACACTACAAACAAATATTTAACAGAGATTACTTTCCTGGTCTACTCTCACTGCACAGTCCGTACGATAGTTTCAAGCTGAACCTGTTTCATCTATACGTCAATAACACAAATACACAAACATAATCAGGAGGGAATTCATATGAGCACCAAAAAGTGACAGCAAGATAAAAAAACGACCCTGAGGGTGGAAAGGTATTCCTTTTTACAGAACTCGGGGAAATTGCCGCTTTGGCAAAAACTTCCAATTTCATTTCATGAATTAAAAAAAAACCATATTACTTTTTTTGCACAAGAAAACACGTACGGGAAACACACGACTGTTAGTGTGTCCTCACTTGCATAAACCTCCTGATCTAATAAAAGTCTGAGAATCATGGGGGACAATGAAAAGATCCATTACACTACTCTTCCATATGAAAATCTGTAATGAATGACGAATCCAATGAAAATGCCTCAATTTAAACGAAACTTCCAAACTCCTCTCTGGTGCACTGTTGTGTCCAGCTGGTCAACATCGATAAGAGGAGTCGATAGTGTGGTGGCCTCTTAGAATCAAACTCATTTAGGAATTTGAAATCAGAATTGATTTCAGTTACTCAACTTCTGTCCCCGTGCTCCGACGCATTCTGATTTGGAAGCAAATGTCCCTTTTGCTTATCAAAACACTATCGCAAAACAGAAAACCAATTGACATTAACCCAGGATGCTTCCACCTTTAAATCGAGGGAAAATGTGGGAGTTTATAATGTAAAGGTAAACTATTAAGGACGTGTGCGTGCATGTTGATGTCATCACCCTGATATTTGCATCGGTATTTAGGCGTATAGGTGGTCATACCTGGTGCAAAACAAACACCCAACACAATGAAAGCTTTTTTGCCATGTCCGAACTCCCGTCCCTCAGTCTACAATCTACATGTGCACGATCGTCAAAGCTTAAGTCAGTATGTGCGTCAAAAGTACGACGGCTTTTCAGACATATTACCCCATCATAACACCACTCTACTTAGTTAAAATGAACTCTCCTACATTGTTGGTAGTGAAGTATTGTTGTCACGATGCCTTTTGGGATACGCCGAACCAGCGCAGTGTCTGCTGTTTGTAACTTTGCATCCTACGATATCTCACCTGATACAGTGTATCACCCTGGTTCTGGTATTAGTGCAAACTATAGTTTCGGACACACTTAAAAAACGCTCACATACTAACTGGGTGAACCAAACAAAGTAGGCTTGTATCGATGACATGACCATGGTTGTAGAGAGTTGTAGTGACGACATGGCTGCCATCGCTGAACTCAGATTCCCAAAATGCCGTGCTGCTGCCGCTGCGACGCAGTTCTCCGCCGCTTCTTCTGCCGTCGCTTGGTGGAGACGTCGAAGCAGGTGACCATCATGACGTTGGCCTTGCAGAGGCTGACCCGGCTCTCCAGCCGCGCCGTCACCACCTCCAGGGCCTCCAGGTGCTCCAGGGAGTCCACCTCGAACGTCTGCCACAGGTCAACTGGGGGGGAGGATTACCCCGGGACACTTTAGTTCAAGGTTGGAAAGGGGAGATTTACAACTCTTTGTCAGATGCCGTCAGTCAGGAATTTAATCAACATCAGGAGAGGTTGCATCCATCTACGCAGGTCTTTACACAAGCTTTGTTTTCAAAGAAAGGGTAAAGACCAGAGCAGCTTGTTCTGAGAGACAGACACTGTATGTTCACTATACTGTATATTCTAGTCTTTTTGTGGATTGAATCAGTAAAATTGTACTGGTACAACAGTTAAATTCTGAATTTACATTTGAGACAACAAAGCATTTAAAGTGAGAGCGCATGTCTCTCTAATACTGTTTTTACACCAAAATGAGCATGTATATGCTGTTTTTAAACGCGAGTAAACCCGTTAAAAACAGACGATTGACTCCATTCACATTGCCAGAAGACAAATTTGGCTTTTCTTTTTTCTTTTTCTGGTGTGTCACGTTCAACGTCACAAACGTGCCGGAAAAGGGTCGTGTCGGGGTTCCAGTGTGATTGTGGAAAAAAAACGGTCCCCACGGAGCAGTGCCCACACTCAAAATATGAAATGGTCCCACATGTGAGGAAAAAAAGTCACTAACTTCTGATTTTGATTTTGGATTCTAAATCGGAGCTTGAACGTGCGTCACATAGCGTTGGAAAAGGGAGGGAAATTAGCGGGTCGACGGTCATGTTTCCATCACTGCAGAGTCATTGGTCCCGGGAATGACGATTGTAACCTTTCCCACTAAAGACAAAAGACAGATGTTAGCGGGTGTTGGAGGGGTTTTTGTGCATTGGAAAAGGGGCTTAACAGTGTCAGCCAACTGATGATGTAGCGGGCCTTGATTTTAGCTCCTCCCTACAATTCTGGGCCTCGATTGTTGAGATTTTTGGCCCCACCCAATTTTCAGCCCCTCCAATCCCCTCTGCCATGGAACAGTGACATTTGATGGACAAGGGAGGTTGGAATATGCCTTTGCTATTGTTAGAGACAGTTTCACAAATTAAATCTTTACATATGGACCACTTTCACTGTAAAAACTACAAAAAATTAAAGATTTTATAGGATTGTATAGATAAATACAATTTTGGGAACTCACACTCTTGGTTCCACTTGTCAGGCTCCAGCATCAGGCTCTGCTTGGCCTTTCCCAACTCCCTCATCAGGTTGTAGTACTTGGCTCGGACCTCTTCGATCCTCTGCTGACGGTGCTCCAAGAACTTCAACTTGGCACTGAAACACTTAGGCAAACACATTGCCTAAAAATGTGTAAACACATTTTTTTTAAAGGTTTGATTAACCCCTCCCTAATTGAACCTCTCCACACGCACAAAGAATAAGAAGGATGCAGTGAATTAAGACCAGACGGGAGGCTGCTTCATGACTATGTGGACAGAAAAACTGAAATATCTGGTCAAGTTTGTAATGATAGTCAGTGATATGATGATAATTAGGAGGTTAGGAGGTTAAATATGCATATATCAAAATTTTGAAGTGACTTTTATAGCACCGGCCACTTGTGGCCATTGGTCAAACATTGAAACATAATACAAGGATTAACTATCACAACAGGCATATTAGATACCTTGGTAATGATATCTCCACCAATCTGTCAGATTTGTTTACCCTTATTATAGAACCCAGAATCGCGATTGTGGCGCCGCCCCTTGCCGCCGCCTGCGCAAGCACCGCGTGTCAATTACGCACATTTGAGTATTTTTCGAGCTTATAGACCTTGTGCGTAATCACCGGGTGTCATGCCATTTTACTGCATATATGTACGACCGTATGTGTATGTATGTGACAAATAATTTCTTGAACTTGAACTTGAACTTGAACTTTATGCACATTTTTTGCAAAAAGAGGAAGTAGAGAAAGACTTGATTGGGACAACAAATGCATTCATTCATAATGCCACAGCACATTTATGTGATCAAATTGTTTAATCCTATTTTATCTCATACTCCTCCTCCACCCCTCCATACAGTATGCAGGAATGGAAGCAGCTATTGAGGTTTATGAGCATTTTGTGTAATTGTAGTTTTGTGTGATTGTAATTCCACTCTTAAGTATTCATAAAGTGACGTAATGTACTTTCTCATCTGATTTAAATTTAATCGCTCTCTGGACTGCACTTATTTTAATGCATGGGTAGTCTAATCTTATCTATTATCTTCTCTTACTTCTCTACTTTTTTGGACATCCAATCACTTTTGAACAATTTTTACATTATCAGAAACAAAGCCTCGAAACAAAAGCCTTTACCTGTTTGCCAGCACCTGCTCTTCTCTGCATCTTCTCCACGTCATCGATCTCATAGACCTTAATCTCAAAGGCCTCTGGGATGCCCCGGTCCACCCAGCGAGCCCTCGGACCACTGGCCGAACGTCTCATGGACGAGGGCGCATCGTGCGACAGGCGGCGCTGGTGTGAACCTGGAGCAAGTGGAATTAAAAGAGTGGAACGATGCAGAAAAAACATTTGATTCCTTCTCAGTTCCTTTATTTTTCCTCTCGACAACAGTGTGGTAAAGCCGCTTACATGATCTTAATTAAGAAAAATATGACTAATACAATTTAACATTCCCTCAATGCAAATTGTCATAAGTACTAGAAAGATCACAGTCCGTTATTTGAATCTTTGTTACAAAGAAACAAAACCTTTCTAAGGCTTGAAAGAGGACATAATTTATATAACACACAATGCAATTATCAATTTCAAAAATTAAGCAAAGTCTTGGCAATGACAGCAAGAATTAACATGTATTGGTGGGTATACTTATGTGTTTGCAAGCACAGACGTGAATAGCTACATATGTGTACATAATACAGTATATGTTAAGACTTAAATGGAATTTGCGCAGGAACGATTTTCCTGTGGGAATAGAGGTAATGTATGAAGTGTTTAAAAGGAGCTGTAAACAGCAATTTCCAAAATAGAAAGGAATAAATTGTTCCATGGGATTAAAAGAGATTAAAAATATATTTTAGATTTTTTTTAGGATGTGTATGAAATTTACAGCGGTATGGAAATGGTATTGTTTCTTTGCTCCTTGAAGCCACATAAGTGGTAATTATGACAGAAATTCAGTTAAACTGGAGCTTAAAGAGCAAATAATGTCAGTGGTATGATTATCTTTCTATGGCTTAACAATTATAAAGCGTGCAAGCACTGTTCTCATCCTCAATCTTTAATCATATTTTTAATCTTTTCTTTAATGATGATGGCTTTTTCCCATGATGGCTTCATTTTTTTAACCAGGAAGTTGTGGCTGTTTCCTCTATGTGTAAAATGATAATGCAGAAGAAACCTACTTAAAAACATTTTACATTCAAATTGGAGTCGGAAATAACTGCATAGAAAGCAGGGTCTATATCACACAGGGAACTAGATGGCAGAGAAGACCAGGACAGGGCCTACGGCACACAGGGAATTAGGGGCAGAGAGGACCAGGACAGGGCCTACAGCAGACAGGGAATTAGGGGCAGAGAGGACCGGGACGGGGCCTACAATAGACAGGGAACTAGGGGCAGAGAGGACCAGGACGGGGCCTACGGCAGACAGGGAGGGAATGAGGAACTGGATAGACAGGGCACCAGGGGAGGGCACAAACAGCATAAATCTGTCACATATGCATCTTCTGTCGTTTTGGCTAAATTGGTATCATTTGCCATTCTTTGGCCAGGTGATACAGCAGATACAGTCAAGATAATTTGCCATTTGCAAAGGGCACTTTTGCCAAAGGTACCATGACAAAAAGGCAAGCAACAGTCGCCCTCCCTTGGGGCCAATGCAGAGTCTTAAAAGTAATATTTACAAATGCTTAAAGAGCATTAGATGAGGTCATTAGAGCGTAATGATTGTCAGTCGTTGCGCTCTAATGATTCAGTGATTGACATAATACATTTTCTACATCAGAGACATATAACGTATTTCAAAGTGTCAACAAGGAAAATCAAGTCACTTTTCTGTGATATCTGACAGGTTGGATATGGCTCTTGTTATTACATTTTTGGGTTCTCAATTTTCTTAGATACCGATACTCTTTTAGCCTGGCAGTGTACCTGAACAAAATCATCATCAAAATTGAATAGATTTTTGTCCCTTGACCCTGATATGTTTTCATTAATAACCTCTCGCTTGTAGCACATGGAACACAAGGAAAATCACTGGCGAAAGCCTGGATTCTAAACTTGCCGAACAATACCACATTTATGCCTGTATGTGGAACTGTCATGGAGATTTTATCATAATTCATTGAATTCATATAATGATTTCAATGACAAATTCTTGCTGCACGTTAAATCTTGTTATGCCCGAAGAAAAACATCACAAGATTTGTGTATTTCCAAAAATGTTTTCGTTTTTCAAAAATTTCCATACCTGGCAGCTATAGAGATTCTTGACAAAATGATGAATCGGACTTATAGCTGAGTTTGCGCTGACAAAAAGGGTTCCATGCATTAGGGGTAAGACAGTTTATTTAGGTGTTAAACAAAGGCAAAGGTGAACAGATAGCAAAAGAGCAAAAAAGACTCCAGGGGGTCAAATTTCACTAAAAGTCACTCCAGTTTTTGTACCTGTGTTTCCTCTTCTTCTGGACATTCGGCTGCTACGGATGATGTTGAGAAGAGAGGAGCTCTTGTCACTGACTGAATCTCTATTGGAGTTGCTGCTTCCTGTGGCCTCACTGTCCCTCACCAGGCTTTCATATCCACTGCTCACCACACTGTTCCTGTTCGGAAAAAGCAGACAAGTCTTCCCCATAGCTGGAGGCAACTCGCCGCTCAACACACTGGTGGCATCACTGTCATGCCCACTCATGTGGCTGGGATTCCTAGGGGTAGTCATTTGACTGTAGGGGGAGGGGAGTGGGGAATGGTTCCTGTATAATGGATGGGCGATTTGGGATCCTTCTGGGCTGGTGCTGGATTCCCTGTTCTTCATGAGGTCGGACAACCGCCCATGGATGACCCCCTGGATGGGTGATATGGTGTTCAAGCACGATGGGCTGTAACCCTGAGTAAGGCTGAGAGAGTGAGTAGACCAGGGAGGGGAGGAGGAGAGAAAAGATGCTGTCCGCTCTGTACTGAAAGACTTCCCATCTGGTGAGAGACTGGCACTGCGATTGATGGATTGTTGCAGAGCTTTGTGGGAGAGGGTGAGCGTCTTGGTGCCAGGGTTAGATAACCGGCGCACTCGCGGGCTAGCCATCTTAAGTTTCCCGATAGAGGACAGCTTGGAACGGTTTGGCTTCGGGGACTGGGATGAAGGGGAGTTGTTTGAGGTGTTGGAGTGGTGACAGGGATCAGTGCCAGGTACTCTGGGACTCCTCTTTGGGCTCCTCCCAACCCTAGGTAAGGTAGAATCCCCCTCATAGCTTTCCTTATACTGCCCCCTAAAGACATCATCATAAATCCCTTTAGGGCCTCCCTTAGAATTGCCCTCAATACTTCCTTTGGAGCTCCCCTTGAAACTTACTGATGTACTACTACTGCCTCTATCCAGAGATCGGAACTCAACAGCGGTTCTCCCGAGGGAATTTGTCCTGCTAGTCAGTTGCTCTAGCTTAGCACTGAAAAGCCTGCTGCTCACCTCAACAGGTGAATTTGGCCTCTCACTCAAACTGCCTTGTTTTATGCTAGGACTTGAAGTTCCTGACAAACTCACCATGGCCTTTTTCTTTGGGGTGGTATCTTCCTGTCTGTTTTCTGAAGTGTATTTCTGGGAGGGGGGGAAGGCAGGGCCATAGTTGGCCAAGGAACGCTCCTTGCTTTGTCTCCTCTCCATGGTGTCCCTTGGGCTGCATGGAGTGAATGATGTCACCTCTGCTGGATCCCTGTGGTTGCCTGCCACGTGACCACCACAGCAGCCTTCCCTGTGGTTGGCGTTGTGCCAGCCTCTTGGCAGACTATTTGTTTTGAGGGCATTATGTGAGGTTGCTTGGCGACCAGGTGAAGCAGCAATATTCTTGGGGGAATTCCCAAAATCTTGCCGACCAACATCTGCCCCCACCAAACCCCTTGGGGTGTTAGTGGGATAAACATGCTCTCTTCCTCTCGGGTGACTTGTGCCTGTGATTCTGTGTCTCTGTTCAGTGATATTGCACTCTGCTTCATCATAGAAAGCTGTGTCTTCAAAGTTCAGTCTGTCATAAGAAATATGGCTTCGGGATGACATAGATATACTGTTGGACTTCTTCTCATGACTCTCAAATGCAAAAGACCCTCTCTCTGCCTCAAGAGCTCTCCTTTCCACAAGACATTGTTGATTATCCTGCCTGAGCTCAGCCAATAATTCCCCACCTTTATCGTTATTGTCAGAACTACCTATTGGCTCAGTCTCATCCAAGCTACAATCACAATCAGTTTCGATGAGCGTGGGGTTTATAAAAGAGGGTAATAACCTCTTCTCCCTCCTAGATGGCAATGATGGCTTTTGAGTGGTGGGCTCTCTGGGTGCAGCTTGAACTGTGGGGTTCACAGGCATATTAGAATAACCAGCAGCTTCTTCGCTGACATTGCTGATGATTCTTATTCGTTGGGAGCAAGCAGAACCTTGAGTATGTGATGTTGGTTGGGAAGTGTCCCTAATACGAACAATGCTGTGTCCCTTGCCATCTCTGTCAAGTGCTCCACTAATGGTCACTTCCTCCACCATAGAAAAGACTAGTTCATCATGACCATCTCGGTCAAGCGGCTGTTGAACAGTTACAGTGATAGTGGCCTTCATTTCCTTCAGCTCCTCTGTATGGAGATGAGGCAAGATTTCCTCGAGTATAACACTCGTAGCAAAGGAAGGATGCGGAGAAGAGGTGGGGGAGGCCTGGGGGGGAGATATTGAGGAACTTTTTCCAACCGGTGAGGTCCTACCTTCAGGTTTGACCCAATCACCACTTTCAGGAACCCTCTGGCTTTCAGCGGACTGAAGCACAAGGACAGGTGGACCAGGAACCGCAGTGTTCTTAGGATCCATACTACAAGTATTGGTGGGTGCTTTAGAAGTACCAGAGTCAGGCAATTCGGAGCGCTCTGTCCGGCGGATCAGACCACGATTGAGACTTTGGTTCCCGGGTTCCTCAGTAGAGCTGGCCGCACTGCCCTCCTCACAGTCATACAAACCTGAGTCTTCCCTCTGAAAAGCATCACAAGGGAACGCGCCATCTGTTTGTTTTTCCGCCTTAGAACTCTGACTGCAAAAGAACTCCTGATTCAACAGACGCTGCGTCTGTGGTGCTTCTGATGATTCAGTCTGTCCACCTGTCTGCTTCCCATCTTTCTGGAGTGGCACTTTGAATGTTGTCTTGTCATTGGAAGGGTTGTTAGAGCAAAGCTTGGGTACATCTGTTCCAACCTCACTGCCATCAATGCAACCCAAGCGCTCCTGAAGTTCAGCAAATGTGTCACATTTGAGACAGTACCTCTCAGTGTGTCCCAGTTCTGTCCTTTGTGTCTCTAATTTCCCGAAAACAATTTCCTCTTTTTTCTGTTCTGACTGAGGCTGGGGGATTTTCAAAAGTTCCTGAAGGAGCTCAGTGAACTCTGGGTCATCCACGTCAGGCTTGCAATGGTGCAGAGAGGGAATGATGGGGACAAATTCAGGTTGGGCCAGTGTTCGGCGGGCACTGGGTTGGACAGAGCCATCTGAGTCAATGTGGATGACTGTGTCACAGGACTGATCGCTGCTGGAGGGCTCGTCAAGCTCTCCACAAAAACGTAGCCTGGGTACGTCCATATTCACCTCACCCGAGGAGTGGAACGAGCGCAGGGACAGTAACTGATGGCCTCTCCTCTCTTTACAAAGGCTTCTGCCACAAGGAGAGCACGAGGTGGACTCCTGTTAGAATGGAGATAAATATTCATGTTATCTTTAACTTGAAAACTACAATTCAGGTGATGATTCTTCTGAGAAAGATAGTCAACAATGACTTGGTAGAATATGTGTACAATCAAAAAAATGGCAAAGATTATCTTTATTGTTATTATCTTTGATCTACAATTACCATTTAAGGGTAAACAAAAAAAACTCACAAAAAAGGTCTACTCTCAGTTATGCAAAGAAAATGTAATAATTAAATAATCACGAGACATGAACTTGACTTGTACTTGTATGTAACCCATAGGTCACATACAAAATATACCAAGTTCAAGTTCAAGAGATTATTTGTCACATACATAAACATAAGGTCATACATATATGCAGTCAAATGTCATGACACCCAGTGATTATGCACACTAAGCTCTATAAGCTCAAGGCACATTTTTGTGCAAAAAAAATGTAAAAGCCTTGGTTAACACCTTGACACATACTGTATATTACCTCATTATAAAACCTGTCATGCAGAAAACAATAGAAATGCACATGAGAAACCTATACCTTTGCTCTCTTCTGTGCCCTACGGATACGAGAAGCTAGCTGGACGGTGGATAAGGCCTCTGGGAGATACGCTGGAATATCGGACACCTGTGCGATCACTGTAGTGAGACTGTTCAGGTTACCGAGAGATTCTCCCAGGAGCAAAGCCAGTTTACTACCCCTGTACACAACATAAGAAAACGAAAAACAAACAAAAATCCATACATCATTATGGTCAACTATATCGCCAAATATGAATGTCAAATAAAGACATTCTACCACGGTTTTGAAATGTTTGTCTTTCGATAAATCAAATTAGGAGATAAAATATGATATGGAATAGGTCGTTTTAGTGGCCTCAATAGAAAACCTAGAAAACCTAGAGCTCGACCTAGAGATCAAGCTCAAGAAATCTACAGCTCAGTCCACCGGTCTTATCAAATTCTTACTTTCTGGCCACGTTTTTGTGTCCATTCAGGAGGGAAAAAATTACAGATCCCATTTCAAACGGAGGAAATCCACTTCTGCTCTGGTTAGTGTCGTTAATCAGCTTTACACGACTGCAGACGTCTATCATGGTCAATCTGGAAGGGCCACGGGAAGCTACAGACAGAAGAGAGAAGAGAGGGTGGGAGAGGAGAGGATAGGAGATTAGTGGAGAGAAGAGGAAGAGAGGAGAAAATGTGAACCAAGAAAGAAATGAAAGTTGTTTATATAGAGTGTCTTCTTCTCCTTCCTTCGCTGCTCCCATTAGGGGTCGCCACAGCAGATCATCTGCCTCCAATACCTTCTGTTCTGCGCATCTTCCTCCCTTACACCAACCGCCTGCATGTCCTCCCTCACCACATCCATAAACCTTCCACTTTTCCTCTTGCCTGGCAGCTCCATCCTCAGCATCCTTCTCCCAATGTAACTCTCATCTCTCCTACACACGTGTCCAAATAATCTCAATCTCGCCCCTCTCACTTTTTCACAAAACTGTCCAACCTAAGCTGTCCCTCTAATGTGCTCATTCTTAATCCTGTCCATCAGTGTCCCTCCCAATGAAAATCTCAACATCCTCAACTCTGCCACCTCCAGTTCAGCCACCTGCCTTTTTGTCAGTGCCACCGCCTCTAAACTGTACAACATAGCTGGTCTCACTACCGTCCTGGAGACCTTCCCCATCACTCTCGCTGGAACCCTTCTGTCAGCAGGACATTCTTAAAGCATCATTGCATCTATTTATATACAGTGTGCATACAGATTATCTATCTATCCATCCATCTATCGATCTGTCTTTCTATCTATCTGATGTGTAAACATGCATTGCAACCTCTGCCGATGGTGCCGATGTCCGTTCGGGGGGGCTGGACATGTAGTGTGAAGAACATGACGGAGGTGTGGTGGGGAGTAGACAATATGACATCAGCGCCCATTCCTCCCAATCCTCTCTTCGTCTGGCTGCCGTGGAGACGCGAAGCTAAGGCGGAATCCAGGAGGGAGGCGGCCCGCTCGGCTGTGGGGGACTTCACCCTGTTGTGGTTACAAATCTGCAGGGCGAGGGAAGAGGAGGGAATGGGGTATGTCAATATCGATGGATCTCATGAGACTTTCTGTGTGTGTGTGTTTGTGCTTCAATTTCAAAATCCAGAAGCACTACAATGAGTAGTTGCAGTTTCTAGTGGGGGAATATACTCACGTATATACTCACAATACTGACAGTGTGAAAGAACAGAGTTAATCCAATACTGAAAATCGATTCCGGAGGCGAAAACACGTAGAAAGTATCAAAAAAAGTTGAGTTCACCAGATGTAGTTGTGTTTGTAGAGTGTATTTTAGGGCTGGAGAATACATACACCGATCAGCCACAACATTAAAACCACCTCCCTAATATTGTGTAGGCCCCCCTTGTGCTCTAAAACAGTTCTGACCCGCCTAACAATGTTTAGGTAGGTGGTACGTGTCAAAGTAACATCTACATGAATGCCAGGACCCAAGGTTTCCCAGCAGAACATTACCCAGAGCATCACACTGCCTCCACCAACTTACCTTCTTCCCATAGTGCATCCTGTGCCATTTCGTCCTCGGGTAAACAACACACATGCACCCGGCCATCCACATGATGTTAAAGAAAACGTTCTTGTGAAAACATGCTCCATGGTACAGTTCTGACCCTCACGTGCCCATTGTAGATGCTCTGACCCAATCGTTTGGCCATCACAATTTGGTCCTTGTCAAAGTGGCTCAGATCCTTAGACTAGCCTATAATTCCTGCTTCCAACACATCAACTTCAAGAACTGACTGTTCACTTGCTGCCTAATAAACCCTTGACAGGTGCCTTTGGAATAAGATGATCAATGTTATTCACTTCACCTGTCAGTGGTTTAAATGTTGTGGCTGATCGGTGTAGATATAATGTGGATATCGTGGAATGAGACTAGATACATTTATAACATAGCTTAGACATTATTTTAACGCCCTTGGCTGGCCTAATACCCTTTATCGTCTCCTTTTGCTTCAGTATGGTACATATGGTAGAAGTACTACGCTCCTACTGCCTTGCCAATTCCATCACACGCACACCTTGCTCATGTTTTTCTATTATCTTGTGCTTTAAGTCAATGGACATCATCCGCTTCTTCTTCTCAGCACTTTTTTTTCGGACCCATGGTTCGAAAAAGAAAATGGCAAAATAACTGCACAAAAAGCACAAATCGCGAGCACAAAAAACAAAAGCGATGCTTCCACGCTCAGGTAACTACGTGAAGTGAAGGAGCGAGACGCGGGATGCCGGCCGCATTCGCTCGCCATGCCCACCAGCGGCGGCACATGAAGCTCGCTCCTCTTAACTCAAATTTTTATTCGCAAATCAATACAAAAAATCGACGGAACGACGGCTTGTAACTCGGAAAACTCGTATGTTCGTGCAATCGTAACTCAAGGTACCACTGTATAATTAGCAGAACTTTATAGACTTTTCTAGATGTTCTAATCAACGCCTCTACCTGCTTGGTCATAATATCCACATTACTAATGATTTATTGTGCGTAAACATCTTAAGAAACCACCAAAATCATCCCCAAAATATCGCCAAATTAGGAATATTGAGGTATTTGGTCAAAAAATATTGTGATATTTAATTTTGTCAGTATCTCACAGACAGACAATTAATAACAAAATAATGTAGAACCAGAGTATCTATGAAGCACAAGACACTTCTCATCCACTTAAGAAGCCTCATTGTCAGCTCTGACCTGTATTCCATGGATGGGGTCCTTGCTGAGGCTTATCTGGGCGGCAGGTCTGTCCAGGCTGTTGCCTGCTGAGGACGGTGCCACCTCCGCCAGCAGGTCTCTAAGTGTCTCTGCCTCTCCACAGTGCAGCTCGATGGCTGACACAGACACAGTGAGGTCGGTCCAGGTCCGCTCCTTCCTGCGCTCGATGGTGGCGTACAGCCAGGAGATGGCGCAGGGAATGAGGCCGAGCTTCTGGGGACCCTGATCAGTCCCCACCATGGTGGACCAGGACCCTGGGAGGGGATAAGATAGAAACACAGATATAAACATATTCACAGGTGGCAAGAAGTCCAATTGGACACAAGAAAATTCTATGCACACACACACAATAAACATTGAATAGTTCATAAAATCAATAAAAATCAATCAATTTGTGTATTGTGAATCATATTGGAAGAGAGTTGCTATGCTATGACATATATATATATAATAAGATAATTATAAGGATATTCAATTATATGCAAGTAAAATTATTTATATTTATATTTAGGTAGTAGTAACATTACATGACAAATATTTCACCTAATATTAACCTAATTTTACCAATTTTACTCCAGAATGAGTCAAACTACTATACTATACTATACTATACTAAGACTTCTCAGAGGATTAATTCCTTTCAAAAAACACTGTATAATTCTCTCTATTAATCACAGCATTCAAAGGAAAGGACATGGACTCTTTATTAATCATTTGAGTCAGTTAATAAGCAGAATTACATTCAAATAAAATGCAATCAATTAGCAAATTCACCCTCAAGACTTATTAATAGAGTCGAGTTATGAGCGAGTTCAATTGGTGAAGATTAAATAATGATTAAAGAACAATGTGGCCTCATACGCTAATGTTCAGATGTCCACTGGAGAAATAACATAGAAACCAGAGAAACAAAATGCATTGCTGTGATACTGTGTATACACATCCTCAAATTAACACACAGAAAAGGATTGATTGTGTGTCTGTGTTGTGTATGTGTGTGTTTGTGTGTGTGTGTATATATAGCACATGGATGTGAAGACCCTGTGTGTATACATGTGTATTTTACTGTAAATCAAAAGCATGTGTATGAGTGTATACTTACGTATGTACTATATGCATATGTATGAGTATCAGTGCGTATCGTTGTCTCTACATGTGCAAATGTGCAAGCAAGCGCACATGTCTGTCTGTCTGTCTGTCTGCCTGTCTGTGCACTTACATTTCACCTGAAGGTGCACTCTGGCCGCACATGGATATTAGTACTTAGCAAAGGCCCTGCATCCACTCTTGTCTTATCCGAAATCTAATTGAATGAGGATAAAAGAATTGGTTTACTCCAATTAAAGGAAAGACCTGCTCGCCATTATTGGAGGTGAATGGAATTCTGCGGAGGGAGATTGATATCCCCTGGCAGCGGGCTGCATGGACTCCGTATCGGCCCCCTAATTCAATTAGATTTACGGTGAGTGGCGTCATGTGAAAAAAGCTTCTCCAAGGAGACCCTGTCCTTACAGTATGTGTGTGTGCGTGTGTGTGTGTGTGTGTGTGTGTGTGCGTGCGTGCGTGCGTGCGTGCGTGCGTGCGTGCGTGCGTGCGTGCGTGCGTGCGTGCGTGCGTGCGTGCGTGTGTGTGTGTGTCTGTGTTGGTGTGTGCGTGCGTGTGTGTGTGTGTCTGCACGTGAACACCAGGGTTATTTGGGCCACATCTATTAAAACCCTTCAGCGGCGCTAAGTGCAGGGCACCATCTCTGTAATAGCAACATATTACCGTCCATTTGGTTGTCTGTCCCCTATGCACCGTAAAAGAAAAAAAAAAAAAAAAGAAAAACAGAATACTTTGGTGTTTGCCGCTGCATATTGACACGTCTCTCCGATGGGAGGACACTTTACTAAAACACTGTATAATTGATGAAAAGGCTTTTATTGGCAAAGTAACAGGTGAATGATGAATGAGTAAGAGGGATGAAACATGGACAATAAAACAACTGTCTGTCATGAGCAGAGAGAAGGAGAGAAGGAAAGAGAGGAACACAGGAATATATATATATATATATATATATATATATATACAGTATATATGAATATATACATGTGCATCTACAATGATATACTGTGTATAAAACGTCTTTCTGTAAAAAAAAAAATATATATATAATATATACATACTGTATATATATACTTTACATATATATGCAGTATGCTGCAATTATAGTGTGCAAGCTGTGTGCAATGTATTGGATGTGATGGTTGGATGTAGGGAACATTGGAGAGCATCAGATGTGAATAACAAAGAGAAAGTCAGTAAAAAAAAAAAAAAGAGAAAGATACAGAGATGATCCTGGGAGAGGAAGAAGGGGTGGAGGGACAGACAGCCCATAAACGTAATAAAAGTCCTGCGCCCAGTGTCCCGCACCCATCCTGAGGTTTCACCCCCCTCCCTCCGGCCTCTGGAAGCAGGAGATTACTCACCCACATCAGTGCTTCCCAAACCCAGAAGGCATCCATCGCCGCCGCTGACCACTCTGTGGATGACGTCAGCCAGGACGCCTGCGCACACCTCGGCCTGGCCGGAGAGCGGGACAAAGAACAGCAGGGGCCTCGTGAGTCATCACCCCACTCCCGAGACCAAAACGCCACGTGACGAGAAGAAATATCAGAGAAGAAAGAAACGAGATACAGAGAGAAAGAGAGAGAGAGGAGTGCAAACAGAGAAGCATCCTAGCTTGCACAGCATGCAACAAAGTGGTAATTGATATCGGAAGGGGTATTTTGAAAGCCAGATCGGTTTTCAGGGCACCAGACAGAGGAGGCTAATGAACCGTGGTGTGTATGTGTGTGTGTGTGTGTGTGTGTGTGTGTGGTGAAATGGCTGGAAACATTAATACTTAAAAGCACTTGAGGAAACGTGCCGTGCGCTTGGTTCGTCTGATCCTGCCACAAATTAAAGCCTGTGTAAGTAAGTACAGTATGTGTTGAAAGTGTGTTGTAGTGCAGTTGAAAGGAGCGCTGGGCGGTATTATGAAAATGAGCGCTACAGTCAGGCTGAACAGCAGGAAAAATTATTCTGGCCACATTTGGACTCCAAGTCGAACGTAAACTGTGTCGGACGCCACCAATGGCAAACTCACCCCTTAAAAGTATAGACTATAGAGAAATGAAAAATCTAAATGAGAGACTATGTGGCCACTGGTAGCCCAAGGGCAAAGCTGTTTGCCTACCCATTGGCCACATGGAAAATTGACCTATTTATCTCAACACACCCTGATGAAGACTGATTTCAGTCTCAACATTTTTAAACGGGTTAAAAGCTTTTTAAATTACTTTTTCTTTAACATCCTCCTTAAATGCCAGTCAAAATCCAATTGGGAGTAATCTTTTATCCGTAGACGTTTGTTCCTGTTGTTCTATGAGTACCTGCTACCGTTTTACCCACACATTTTTCATGGCAGAGGACACTGTTTCTCCTCCATAATTAACCGTAAATTTATCTACATGAAGGTAAATCCTTCAACAGATTAAATGATGACGATGTCACAAAGCTTCTAACTCCACAAACTCATCCTGGTTCTAATGACACCTCAACCGTGTCCGTGGGTCCAACGGTTGTTGTGTTCAAGACACTTTTAGCCCGAAAAACGCCAAGAAGAAAAATAATAATAAAAATCCGAACAATAACAATAATGAAGGCGAAGGTAAAGGTAAAATGTGAAATGATCGCACGATAAGCGGCTCTAGTTGGAAACGTTATCCAAAATGTCATCTGTGTGACAGGGCAGCAGACCTGGCCTGAGTCTTGTGGGTAGGCGGCGTCGAAGGCATAGGTCTTCAGCGCTGCCTTGTCGTCCAGACGCTGGGTGTGGCGGGCACCGCCGCCGGGAGGCTCCATGACGCTGACCCTCTTCTTGGACGCGTCGACTCGGAACATGAGGGGCTGCGCGGGGCCCTCGGAGGGAGGAGGACAAACCCTCAGCACCACCTTGACCTGAGTGAGAGGGAGGGCGTGGGGGGGTTGGAAACAGGCGGAGCCTTTGTTCTTCACTTGGGTTTCCTGCGGGTGTCACAGTTTTTACTCCCCACACCAAACGACAAGCACGCACTGGAAAATACAGATACGTGTAAAAGATTTAGTTAGAATGTCATAGATAAGTGTGTATGTGAATAGGTGTGTATGTGCATACGTGTGTATGTGCATGAAAGCAAAGCAATATATGGCGGTGGGAGGCCAAAACATTTTAAAGGCATTTCACAGAAAGGATTCCATTAGTTATTCACTGTGAGGCGTTTTAATGCTTTTAAAGCGACTTATAGTGAATATTATTGACCCCTTCAACTCGGAACGTGAGTAGCGTAACTTCAACATTCTTCAGAAAAAAGCAACAGATACAAAGGGATTCTATTAAAGAAGAGTGAGATGAGGATCTGAAACGGGCTCATATTGAATTCTCCATGTTGATGATATCCAGGTCTATCGGGACTGCCATGAAAAAAAAAGAAATGTAGGTCACAAAAGCTGCTGATTTCATATCTTAATGCGATGACGGAGACCGTATCCCGGCTTGCCTCATCTATTTTTAAATGCATACTTTTGAAACACGTGCAGCAGCTAATGTTATCATATCGTACATTAACACATCCAGGAGTAAATGACATATAAATAATAACAATAATAACAATAATAAGTTAGATTGTGGTTTGAGCCCCTGCTGAAGCAGATGGATGGATTGAAAATGTCTGCAAGAATCAATAAAAGCTCTGGTTTTGACTTTCTGAAATGATAAACTGGACAAAGTAAAATGCTCATGTCCAACATCAAAACCTAATGTTTTGTCGTGTCCTCATCATATTTTGACACTAAAATATAAATGAAATGAGAAACTGACATGAGTCACATTAAAGTATAGGTATTTATATTTATTATTATATTTTATATTTTTACGGCATATTTTTGGAAAATGAATGACTGTTAAAAAAATAAACTGATGTGCATATACTGTACTGTACTTTTTTTAAGAAACACAAATAATGATTTATTATTATTTATTTAAAAAAATCATTATTTCCCTTGCTTTGTAAAAGTCCCTTTTTCTGCTTTTTATCTATTAAAATGTGAACATTGACAGTTATCATGACTAATATATTGTGATCATTAATAATTGGAAGAATTGTTGATAATATGGTAGCCATGCATATACTGCACTTTCTGCTTTATTTCGACTATCATACTGTACAACAGCTCGCCAAGTGAAATTAGCGACACTCTGAACACTGTTTTTTTCCTTACCTCTCAGAGACGGATGCTTCCCGCCCCCCATGTCACAGCATAAATCCCTTAATGCATCTCTCTGTGGGAGGCTGGAGGATGTCAGGGTTTTGAGGTCTTAGGTTAAGTTGAGTCTGAGACCACAAACAGCCTCTTAACAGCAGTGGGTCCATTCACAGTGAATATTAAGGTTCAATGAACCATGAGACAGAATAACGAAAAAGGCCACTGAAGATTTAAAAGAAAAAACAAAAACATTACAATTTGAGGCCCTGCTTGAAAAGTAGGGATCAGGTGTGTTTTTTTTTTACAAGCTTATACAAGCTGGATGACTAGAATAAGAGTAGAGCTCCACCAATTGCTTTAGGTTAATGCAGGAGTCCTCGAAGAAATCGGCACGGGTCCGTGGTCATTATATATGTACAGTTATTCCTTTATATGTATTTCATTTTATTCTTTTACATGTAAATATCTTTTGGCACAAAATATATTTACTCCCCCAATGATGGTGATTGTTATTGTGTTTTGCCACTTTTTGTCAGTTTAAGTTAATGAAGTTAGTTAACGTTGAACCCCACAATAATTTATTATAGACAGAAAAAGTATATATATATTTATATATATATCATTTTTTAATTTAAATTGGGTTTTTTTGGGGGGGGGGGGGGGTCTTCAGCCAGAGCATAATTTTTCATAGCCTCGGTTGGGTTAATGCATTAAAGATGGGATGTGTCTTTGCACCAAAATACAAAACATAGTATCATCCAATGATGTTGAAAATGTGCCTAGAATTGTAGAGGAGGAGGGGGACTTTTAGCCAACTTTTTAGCCAAAGCCAACCAAAGTTTGGTCTAATGTCAAACATGATCATTTGATGAGCTTGCTTTAAAACAACCCAGCAAATTAACAAAATGAATAATAAATAAATACATACATTCAATTATAATAATAAAAATAAAACAACCCTGCAAAAAAATAATGCAAATAACAAGGACACCAGATGCCAGGACACCGGATACCTCATTTGAAGTGTCTTTTTGTCTAAATCATGCAGGACTCCATTATACCGCCGTGACACCCTCCATCACAGATGCTTATGAAATTTGTAAAGCGTGTATGGGACAGCAGGTTTCCCTGTGCGTGTTAGGGATTTATACATCTTCCTAATTTTAATTCCTTACGCATGAAGTGTCTCCCCATAGCACCATTCAGCGTGTGACGAGGTCCAAGGGGGTTCAATTATTCATGATCACTTTTACAAGCTGTGAAAACCCCACTCAGTTCACGCACACAAGCATCCACATCCAGCATGGAGAGAACGGAGGCAGTCACACACACACACACACACACACACACACACACACACACACACACACACACAGAGGAGTCTATCTGAGCAGTTATCTGTAACTCTAGACTAAACCCACAAGTCCCTGTCGCAGCGTCGAGAGGGCAGCCGCCCATATTGATCCGCCCACCATCTCCCGTCAGATGTGAGGGGGAGAGACGTTAAAGATGGAGGCATTAACGTCACATTACAGCAGAACATAAAGGGCACAGGTGATTTGG
Organism: Zeus faber; assembly: GCF_960531495.2. Lineage (NCBI taxonomy): Eukaryota > Metazoa > Chordata > Actinopteri > Zeiformes > Zeidae > Zeus > Zeus faber. Next base: position 3,988,261 of record NC_137189.1, read on the forward strand.
ACTCCCCTCCAAGTGACACAGGGTGGGGTGTGGAAAAAAAAAAGGGTTTGCTGGTTATAGTTCCTGATATGATTGTATTGTACAGTGCATTAGTGCATCACTGGAAAGACAGATTTGGGGTATTTTCAAAAGGTGATGGGGGGGTAAGAGGAGCTCATTCAGATAATAAGATAAGAAAACACATTACTCATTAGCCATCTGTGATTCTATCCGACATTATTTGGTATGGAGGCCTTTGGAGACCATTTCACTGCATGGCGTTTCAAAAATAAATAATAAATAGTACTGAATAAATAATAAATGAATCATGTAAAAAAATAATGTAAATTATTTTAATTGTTTAGATCATTAAAATAATTTAATAATGAATAATTTAAACAGAAACATGAACAGATTAAAATCAATATCTCTCAAACATTTTGTATAATAAAAAGTAATTATTTTTGTGTCTTCAATACTTACTAATGTGTGTGTGTGTGTGTGTGTGTGTGTGTGTGTGTGTGTGTGTGTGTGTTTGATAAAAATCCTGGACCCCATAGACTTTCTGTAGGTATTTCAATCTTCTAAATTATTTATGCATCCAAACCTTTTTGTACAATGTAATATTCAACCAACGCATTTCTCAAACACAGTGGGCACAAAGATCTAAACAGTAGATTCTGCCTTGGTAAAGTCTACCTTGGGGGCACTGGGCTGGTCTCTGGTTCTGGTGGCGGCTTGGAGGAGGCATGCGGGGACGGGTGGAGGGTTCTTCTCGATGACGGCCCTGAAGCAGGTCGAGAGGTGAGGTGGTGAGCCGGAGCCGGCGGATCCAGAACCCAGGCCCTTCCTCCTTGCCGCCAGGTTCAGCTTCTGAGCCGCCCTGCACGCACAACGAGGGAGGACGTTTTATGCAAATACCAAGTTTGCAGATATGAGAATGATAATTTAAGTATTAGTTTTAGTTTAAGTGGTTGAGTTGAGTTTTGTGGCGTATTAAAATTATTAAAATGGCACGGCTTGTTTGAAAAATGGCCGACTTATCTCTTCTGATATCAGGCAGTTAATGAGATTACACTCTTGGTTTCAACAGGGTTATATAAGCTGCAGGGCAATGAACCACACTCAGCAGACTAAGCATTACACTTAAGGTCTTCAATGCAAAAGAGAGAATTGGTAAAATTACAGTTCAGAGAGGGGTTTATCAACCAGCAGCAATTGCATTATATTCAGCAAATTACACCATATATAAACAATGTTAAGATACATGTAGGATATTGTTATTATTATGATTATTATTATTATTATACAATATTAATTATAATAACTTAAATAATGGCTCATTTTCTTCCATTCAAGTTCAAGTTCAAGTTCATAATTCAACATTAAAAATGAAATGTCTTCATCTGCTTTTAGTATTTTACCTCTATGCTTTCATTCTTCCATGCTTTAATATAATTATTATAATGTATTTTATGCCTTATGAAAAGCACTTTCAATTGTCTGTGTGTATGAAATGTGCAATTCAAATACACTTTACTTGCTTTGCCTGATTAGGTAATTGGAGTTCTGTTTTCATCGTCTGCTGGGTGTTATGGACTTGCACTTCTAAATGCTATGATGTCACCACGTCACTTACTTGGCTAAAAAGGACATTGCAGTCGAGTTGGCGATCGTCGCCACCCTGGACATGTGAGCCATCTTTGGGCCGGCCTGCAGAGTCCCAGCGCCACCACCGCGCTCTGCGGCCTCGTCCTCAGCCTGGCAGAGGGACAAAGCTCATAGTTTAACTCCTCCAGCCTGCGACTGCAACATGACACCAGCTGCAAGCGACAAGAGCCTCATGGGAGCTCTGCGGAATAAGCAGCCTGAGATCAGTGTGCATCTGTGGGGTTTTAAGTAGGCCGATTACACCTGGGGCACACAGGGTTAAAGAAGCGCGGTTAGACACGTTAGGCCTTAAGCAAGATGCACCGCAAGGAACACTGTTGATCATGATGTGGCGGTGAGTCGGAGGCATGACTCCGATATAGTTCAAGTTCACGAAGATACAGTAAGCATACTGGCCCTGCCTTTGTCTAATGCAGGCACACACACCCACCCACACACACACACACACACACACACACACACACACACACACACACACACACACACACACACACACACACACACACACAGATGTTAAGAATCCCTCAGGCTGAAAAGTAAGAATGACAGTTCGGGTTAAAAGGTTCCAATGCTTATTCACACTTATGCCCTAATGTGTGTGTGGTTTTGTGTAGATATGAACGTGTGTGTGTGTGTGTGTGTGTGTGAGCGTGTGTGTGTGTGTGTGGGTACGTGCGTGTGTGTGTGTCTAAACTGGGGAGAGTGCATGGCCTGTTCTCCATACAGCACATCTGCCCCAGCTCAAAATAAAGTCACTGAGGATTGCCGTCAGCCAGAGAATAAGGCAGGAATTTGTTTTCCACTGCTCCTGCATCCCATCAATTTCTCGGGCATTTTTAGGTCAAGATAACAATGCCAGCTCTCTCCTCGACCACCAAATGCTACATCCAACCATGAAACACCAATTAGTGCCAGAGAAGAACCCGGGGTCTGGATTGAGGGGGCAGGATGAGGAGACGATGGCACTGGGGTATGGAACGCCATTTGAGTCCATATTAAACAAATAAATACATAAATAAAAAAATAAATATGCCTATTAAATAAATAAATGACACAGTAAATATATAAATACATGTAAATATAAATATATAAATGAGTAAAGTTCAATAAATAAATAAATATTTTTTTTATTTTAATAAGGATATTTATAAAAAGACAACATTTTATTTATTCAAGGGGACTTTTATTTCATCATTCCACATTTATTTATCTAAGGGGGCTTTTATGTCAATAGGAGTAGCTACTTGGAGCTGGTCTTCAGCTCTCGATACTTTCTTGGTTGGAGCCAGCGGGCGGTATGAAGCCAGTCGGTATCGGTGGGAGACCCGGTGTATTCCTGCAGCGCATATGTTTGGAGACAAACACCGTACCACAGTCGACTTGGTGTTTGGGCGGGAGGTGCGGGGGGAACCCGGCCTGGGCTACCTCCACAACCTCCATGAAAGGCTACGGGAGGTGCACGGGTTGACCAGGCAAGCCTTAACGGTTGCCGGGTTCCGATAGAAGCGGGCCTACGATTCCCACCGACGGGGAACAGACTTTGCATCCGGGACCGAGGTGTGGGCCTTACTCTCCGGAGAGAAAGAAGGGCCTCTCCCCCAAGCCGTCGAGCCAGGTGGCTGGCCCTTGCATTGTGCTGGAACAGCTGTCGGACATGGTGTACAGGGTGCGGCTGGTCAAGCGGAAACGGGTAGTGGCCCTCCACTGTGACCGGCTCCAACCAAGAATGTATCGGGAGCTGAGGACCAGCTCTGAGCAACCACCACTCCTACCACTGTTGCCATGCCACCCCCTCTCTCTGCTGGGTCTGAATCTGTGAGCTACTGTAACCACGCCCCATTAATTTGCATATAAATATTGGAAACGTGGCATTATGAAATAAAAGTGCCATGAAATAAATAAATATGGCATTATCAGATAAAAGTCCCCTTAAATAAATAAATGTGGAATTATGAATAATATTATGACTATAATTATAACTATATTTACTCATATTTATATATTAATATTTACATTTATTGATATATTTTTGCTTCATTTATTATATCATTTATTATAGTTTTTTGTTTATGTATTTATTTATTTGTTTAATCTTGACTCAAATGGCGTTCCATACTGGGGGTCTACAACATGCATAAGCCATAAATTTACATAACCCAAGCAGATACATGGTCTAGCCCACACCTCCCCTTTCTTCAGTCGCTTCTTCCACCATTTAGTCTCTCTGTCAAACTCTTTATGGTCGCCTTGCTGTGGTCAAATGGTTTTCTGTCATCTCTCTGCTCTCCAGCCCTTTACCCACGATGCCCTTTCAAGGTTCCTCCACACACACTCATCCTCAACCAGCCTGACACTCCTCTATCCCCCCCACATCTCCCCTGTCCTCTTCCTCCTCTCTCCTTTCCTCCCCCCAGTTCTTTCCTCTGACCCCAATCCTCCCATCCCCTTTTCCCCTTTTTCTCCACGGGTAACCTCCCCGTCCCCCCTCTTTTCTTTCTCTATCTATCTAATTCCTCTGCTCTCTCCCTCTGTCACCTTGTCTCAATTAGCATCCATTGTAGATGAGCTGAGATTTTTGACAGATTTTTTCCATTAGTCTGACCAACAGGTCGGACTAATGGCCCGATAGCTTCAATGTACAGCAGCTTCCCTTGTTATCACTGGTGTTTTGGAAACGGCAGAAAAGTCATGGATTTACATTATGTCTCCAGAGGTCTGGACCAGCACCTTTAGTCTTCAACAACAGCAAACAAACAGTCAAATAGCAAATGCATTCAGTAAAACCAAAGCACTGTGATAAAATCGGAACATTTCTGCCAAAATATCCGACCATGCAAGGGTCAACAACCACTTCCCGAGGGGAAAACTCTTGAGTTTACAGTGACGCCCATCAGCATTCATGCATTTTGCAGAAATGTTCCCTGTTAAATATGACCACCCACGTATTGATCACAAATGCTTTTTGACTGGCTTGCTTTTTATGACAGGGATAAATCACGACCCACTTCTATCCCATTAGCTATAGCGCTTTTCAAACGACGTCCTGAGTCGTGGAATCTAAATTGGGTCTGATTGGTCGCCATGAATCATTGCCTCGCTGACACGTGCACCCGTAAGAGTGTATTACATTAAAAAGGGGGGCTGTACGATGAGAGAACAGGGGTGCTTGTGTGTGTGTGTGTGTGTGTGTGTGTGTGTGTGTGTGTGTGTGTGTGTGTGTGTGTGTGTGTGTGTGTGTGTGTGTGTGTGTGTGGGCGTCAGGTGGGTGGGGGATGCTAGTGAAAGGCTTTTAACTGTACCTGATGATAAGGGTAGACGGCGGCACCATTACCGCCGGCTGCTGACACAGATTTGGCCGTGGCAACCAGCTGCTGCTGTTCCTCCACCCAACGGTCCATGTCTGGGTTCTGGAGTTTTGGACCCCTCCGTCTGAGAGTCTGAGGGGTACCCTGAGGGGTGCCCTGGGGAGTTCCCTGGGGGGTCCCCTGGGGGGTCCGTTGAGTCGTGCGTTGAGGAGTCCGCTGAAGTGTCCTCGGGTTGTGAGGGCTGTACGTCAAACTGTGCAGTTGAGAGCTTGAGACGGATATGCCAGTCTCCCATGGAGTTTTGTCTCCGCACTTTGTGTCCTGCTGTCTCCGCCACGTCCCAGCGGTTGTAGGGACGTGGTTGTGAGCGGATTCTTTGTAGGCGTCATCAGAAGAAAGCCCGAGCCACCTGGAGTGTTCTCCGGACAGAGCCAGGCGTATGGCCTCCTGCTTGAGCTGGGCCACGTGGGAACCGCAGGACGCACACGCCCCCTGGTCCCCGTCCTTCTCCTTGGAGTCTAATGTGGAGCGGCTGCTGTGGACCCGCAGGTTGTGGTGAAGAAAGGCCGACATGGTACTCAAGTCCTACAGAATGGGAATTGAACGGGGAGCATACATAATGAATGTTCTGCATCACTGACTGGAAATAGACTGTGATGATGTGAGTCATGACGTGTGTCATAGTCACTCATTCATACCTGATGCAGTGTGATTATAAAACACAACAAATCTGGCAGGAATGCCTGTGGTTAATGGTAGATTTGGAAAAATCACCAAAGCCTTCTCTCACTGTAAACTATGTTTCCATAACTTTGATCAAGAAAGTCAAGAAGTCACTATATGTACTGGAGGCATATCCTTGTTTGAAATTCAAATTTCTACATTTACGAACATCTATACTTGTGACAGTGAAACAAACTTTAGTTAAACCACTAACCACCGAACAGCCACTGAAGCACTTGATGGTTAAGTGCTTTGCTCAAAGGAACTGCAGCTACTGGCAGACAAAGGAGTATTACCGCGTTCCCTGCAAGATTATTTACGTTGAACAAATCGATCACTGACTACACCGCTGAGACAGTGGGTATACTGTGACTCACATCAAGGTTAAAAAGTGGGCCTATAATACGATACACCCCAGAGAGATGGAAGCTGATGTGTATGGAAAGCCCTTTCAACACTTAATCCATAGGAAGAACCAGTCACTTTTTAAAATTAACTAGTTGCTATTACAACAGTTACTAGTAACTACTTTAGTTTTACTAGTCAAACTATATTAGGTACTAGTACTTATTCATTAGATACTATTACTATTCCAATTGTTAAAAAAAACAATTAGTAAAACTAAAATAATAACTGTTGGGAGAGCAATTAGTAACTAAAATATAAGTAGGCCTACTAGTAACTTTTAAAAAAGTGACTAGTTTGTCCTATGGATTAAAACGGCCAACCCGGGCTTGTCCAATGACCCATAATCAACCAGATGTGCTTTTGAGTTCTGTGCTGTGCTATTATGTTTGGTTGGAGTTTGGAGATCTGGTTTGAGACCACATCTCCAAGCACATAATACGTAAATACGTAAATACATAAATGTAAAAAAGTTGCCACCCCTTATTCTGTTAAATACAAAAAATGCTTAGTAAATCATTCTATTTGCATATGTTTCTATGAGGGAAAGAATATAAAATATTCAGCAGAAGACAGATGGGCAAATGTCTCTGTTTGCTGGTTGGCAAGAACATTTGAGCCTTGCTCAAATCAATAAACCGACTAGAGGCTCCCTTATCAGATTTCCTCTGGTTTTCTGTGGCCAGAGGTCTCTCCCTGGCCCACAGCTCATCCAGTGTTGGCGAATTGCAGTCTTTCTCCTAAAACACGATGTGATCCGTGCCCTATCACTCCAAAGGACAAAAATAAACGCTGTTTCCCCGTGGAGAGGACTGACAAGAGAACACTGCCTCGCCATGATGAAATATTCATGCCCATTTGAAAACACTCGCACAGGAATGGCACTGGTTTGCTTTGCTGATTTGAGTGTGTGATGGATGTCGTTGGTGAGACTGTAGGGGTGGAGTATGGTCCCTCCTCAAGGATCCAGTAACATATGATGAATACAAGGCGTCCATTTGAACATGAGATGAAATGAGATAAGATAAGATAGACAAGACAAGACAAGACAAGATATGATAAGGCGACATTTCATTGCCATATTTTTTTATATTTTTCATAGACTGATGAAATACAATAAATATAAATAAAATATATATAAATGCAGTTTTTGTTCATTCAATTCATATAAATATCTGTTGTTCAAGCCTCATTGTTATGCTTGTGTTATGAATTTTAAACCTTCTCTTAAATTCTCAGTTTCTGTAAATCAAATTGTACACTATTTTGGAATTATAACCAAGACAAAGTGTTGGGATATGCTTACATACAAAATATGCATAACAACATGTTGTAATTATCCTATGGAAACATTTTGTCCAAGAACACGCTGAAAGGTTTTGACGGTTTTGTCATATCATTACACCCCAGACATTTGAATATGTAGATGCTCAGAATGACCCACCTTGGAGGAGAAGTGGTGGTGCACAGCCAGGCTCAGAGCCTGCTTCTTCAGCCCCACCAGGGTCCCGGAGCACTTGTCACAGCACGGAACTTTTCCCTCAGACATGATGCGGGCGTCTATCACCAGCCCTTACAGCGGCAAAACGGGGACTTTTGGGGTAGGACGGTGTCAGTCCTCCGGCACATATTCCAGCGTTGTAGACACATGCGAGAGGCGTTATTCTAGGGAGAAGGGAGCCAGTTGGCTGCCAAGGTGGGGCATCAGAAAGTCCGCACATGAGAAATCAAGAATCAAGTGGCGTTCAAACTATAATAAACCACGCCCAAATAATTAAAATATATATATATATGAAAAAAAAGCCAAAAAGCACATCAGCTCATCTGCAATACTGATATAAATATTTAATAATTCATTACCAGCCCTTGTGGTTCGTTCCTTCGTTAGTTTGGACATTTCTCCTCTTTCCGCGTGGGAAAAAAACATCTCAACTTTCAAGGTGGTTGTTGAAACCCGAGAAAGAAAAACCCAAATCTTTTTCAATATTCCAAAAGTCCTTCCAGGGTAGAAGGCGGATTGTTTCCCGTTCCAAATGGTTGAAACAAAAGGACGATGGGGAGACAGACGCTCGGGCGGAGCAGCAGCACTGCTCGAAGCGCACTGAGCGAACCTGCTTATTAAATTAACAACGTGCCGTTCTTAGAGTAGCCCGCAGGGGGCGGCAGAGAGAAACCTCAGAAAATAGTCAATAATTAAGAGTAATATTAAGGGACGGTGTCTCACGTTCCCATTCTTACTAAAACGATGTAAACCATCCTTATTATTAAACCAACGATGTGCCACTGTAGAGATAGGACTGTATCCTGAAATATAAGGATATTCAACATTTTGTGCGTTTTCTTGCAAAAGGCTGTCTTCCAAAATGAGGATGGGTGTGGCTCATTTCTGTTTCAAAGCGATCATAGTTTGAGGGTCCTGTTTACTTTTGACAAGACCTGATCATCTTAATGATATTTTTTCAATTATTGCATTCAAGTTCAAGTTCAAGAGATTATCTGTCACATACATATACATACTGCATACTGCACACTGCATGCAGTGAAATGTCACATTCTTGTATATTGGCAATCTTTATTTGGAAATATTGTCAATCTTATTTTATTTGTTTCTATATTTGGATATGTTATGACTTTTTTACCTTCTATTTTTCCCCCCAATATTTGTTAGAACATTTGTTGTTAATCTATGTTGGCACATGCACCCAGGGAAATTCCTTGAGTATCTTCCAGTTGGCCATTAAACATTCTGATTCCGATCATTTCCCCAGCTTCGGGCACACGTGACGTTTTGTCCTTCAACAAATTACCACTTCTCTATTTAGTGATTTATTGTACGTGGTTTCCACCTTGGCAAATGTTATTGGCTATAAACCTATAAACTAAACACATAGAATATATATATATTTTTTTTTAATCCTTATATGGCGATACAATTTCGTAGGAGAAGGACATGTTAATGCCTTTTATACAGGATATTAAACGAATTAGGCAAGAGGAAAGTCAAGAAAAAAGACATTTACTTTGCAATACATAATAGTGTTGTGGGAGGGGTGGAAATGCTATTGTTTAGTATTTTCACAAGTAAATGTGTAAATAAGTATATGTGTTATGGCTTTTATTCAAAGCTGTTTGAATATTTTGAATATAACGTAATGTTTTCATAACAGACCCGATTCACTGGTAGTATTTTAAGATCCGGGGGGCACTGGAAACTGAGCAACGGCGACCCCTGGTGGCGCGCAGTAGGTACAGCAGCCGCTTCGTCTGGAGAGCGCACACTGATGGTCGATTTAACCACAACCCTTTCAATAGAATAAAAACATATGAGGCCTCGTTTTTTCATCGATATCCTCTGACATACGTGTTGAATTAGTAAAGTGCTGTGACAAATGCATTCATACCGACCAAACCACTTCCGGTGGCGGGCGGCGTTCCAGTCATCACAATAACGTCGTTTTACGTTATTCGACCCAAACCGAAAGTCGATGTTTACTCTCTCTCGCTCTCTCTCTCTCTCTATATATATATGTATATATATATAATGTACTGTCGTTTAGTGGCGTATATATATATATATATGTATATATACACACACACACACACACACACACACACACACATATATATATATATATAAAATGTACTGTCGTTTAGTGGCATATATATATATACACACACACACACACACACACACACATATATATATATATATATATAAACACACACACACACACACACATATATAGATCAATAAGTTGTAGTTCAAGGTCTCTCTTGTAAAATAGATGTTAATCGGTATGAGACTGATTAAAGGTTAAATAAAAAATAAGTTCAAGTGATTATTTGTCACATATACCTGTTGTCATACATATATGTAGTGAAATGTCATGACACCCGGTGATGACGCACAATAAGCCCTATAAGCTCTAAAAATACTAAAATGTGTGCAATCGACATGAGTCGCTCACGCCGGCCACCGCAAGGGGCGGAATTTGAGTCCATATCGTCATTTATGTTCATATCTCTACACATTCGGTTATTGCTACGTGGACATTTTTTTCTACATTTATTTCGGGGCGTCTCGGCGTTTCTTTACTTATTTTCAGGCGTTTTTTGGGTAACCAAGGGAACGTCCCCGTCCCCCCGCACGCGCGCCGCCTCTGGGGTGATTACGGTAGGCCCCGCCCCCGCCGCAGCCCGCGGTGCGCAGCGGCGGCAAAGCTCTTCTTTCAGCCGCGGAGCAGTGCGGTGCCATCCGGCGCAGTTTGAGCAGCGACAGCGGTGTGTCCTCCGTGTATCGTCCCATCCGCTATTTTAACGCGTTTTATTCGACGGCAGAACCATCGCGGACGGCCAGCATGAGCTCTATCAACGTGAAGAAGCTGAAGGTGAATGAGCTGAAGGACGAGCTGAAGCGGCGGCAGCTCTCCGACAAGGGGCTGAAGGCCGAGCTCATGGACCGCCTGCAGGCCGCGCTGAACGAGGAGGCGCTGGCCGGCGACTCCCCGCTGGTGGCGGAGGCCGAGGCGGAGGCGGAAGGGGACGATGACTTCGGCCAGCCCGCCGAGCAGGAGGGCATGGGCGAGGAGGAGGAGGGCGACGGAGGCGCGGCGGAGGAGGCCATGATGGAGGCCAACGAGGGGGAGGAGGAGGAGGAGGAGGAGGAGGCGGCGGAGGAGGAGGAGGAGGAGGCGGCGGCGGCGGCGGAGGCGGCAGCAACGGAAGAAGATGGAGGTGAGAACGGAGATGGCGGCCACGACGCCGTCGCCGAAGACGAGGAGATGGGCGACGGGGAAGACGACGACGACGACGAGGACGAGATGGATCCCATGCTCAAGGCAGACGTGGACGACATGGAGAAAATCGACGCGGAGGACGGTGAGCCCGGAGACCAGGCCGCTGAGGGTGAGTCTGGACGCCGGACTGGATTTTGAAGTGTTGCCGCCTGGAAGGCTCCGGGGTGTCGGGGTGTCGGAGAGCGAGCGTGACGTCACTAGGCTAGGCAGCATGAGCTACACGTTATATCCCGGCATTCTACGGTTAGCATGCTAACTTCCGGCTAACGCTGCGGCCTTCGCCGGCAGACTAGCATTCCTTTGTGTCCGACGTGCTAGTTAGCTAGCTCACCAGGGCGGTCCAGGAGATCGATGGATTACACACTTAATTCACCCCGAAGGCATATTGCATATTGTTTCGGCAGCTCAGGTCAAGACAAAAGTCACAAAAATTAGTTACAAGAATAAAAAATAACTGGCAATGTGCAATAAATGCTTAAAATGAATTTAAGCCGATATACAATAAACAAATATTATGAATACACGAACCACCGTATCAACAATTCACTGTTAAAAAAAGGAAATTGTGCAATTTCGCCTATTTTTTTTTATTTTTTTATTAGGCTGCACGTTTTTAATCAACTTTAATCTCGGTCAGTTCGTTCTAGATTTAAATATTCTCCCATTACTATTTCACCTGGTAATCGAGGAGGGTTTAAGGGGTCAGTGCAGGTCTAGTGTCATTATTTTAGTGCATGATCCATGTCCCATACAAAAACACACCATAGCAACAAACAGTGCCATAGCCTTTTAAAATATTCTATATTTTATGCCCATTTTTCATACAATTGCCTTCATACCTTTATTTTGTTCCCCATCCCAGTAAATGCTGTTTAAGCCTCGTGTTAGGACCAGTTTACTTTCTAACTGCCATCTGGTTCATTAGAATTGTTGTCATGGACTTTGGATGTCTTTTAATATTAAGGGTGAGGTGTAACTGTGAGATGGTCTTAATGGTCGACGCATTGTAATTAATGAACCGGGCTTCGTGGGCCAGAACCCCCACTGCCAGTCCGACCTCTCTCTCTCTCTCTAAAAAGGAGCACCTCATTCTATATCTTTGTTTTATTTCCAAAGGGGATGCGGACAAAGACACGAATGCTGATCAGAAGAATAAGAAGGGTGTTAAGAGACGCCGGGAGGAACATGGAAGGGGCTACTTTGAATTTATTGAAGAGAACAAATACAGCTGGTAAGGATGGGACAGAGCAAAATGGCCTTCGGCATTCCCGAAGCGCCATCCATAGCTTTGTTTAACTGTATTGGCTTTAAGTGCCAATGCACCTAACTAGTGAAGAGAAAACCCTCTTTAAGTATCATGACATTTTTATCAGTAGCTTTACTTTCACACATGTTTTGAGGGTCATCCCTGACTACCTATAGAACCTTACCATTTACCTTTTTGCAGTGGCCACTCACATTTGTGTCTGTAACAAACTGCATTCTGTAGCAGAAGCACATATTTTACGTCTATTGATGAATTATGACATCTGTTCCTTATGCCACTTATTGTTTGAAAAGCCCATTGTGTCCTCAAGGTGAATTCAGTCTGCTCTAAGAGAACCAGGAGGGAAGTAGCAGCTGTGCACTTATAAAGGGAGGGAGGAAGATAAGGGTGGACGGGTGGGGGTGTCAACTGCTGCAGAGTAGCTCACACACGGGTGTAGCAAATCTCCAGGAATGTTTTGGACCGTCAACGGAAGAATTCGCTATTCTCCATCGTTCTACCTCGCTCTGGTTTATTTATATTTTTCTTCTTTGTGTGTGTGTGTCTGTGTGTGTCTGTTCTCCCCCTCTGCGCAGGAGACGTTGTTTGTTTGGATGTGTGCGCATGTGCTTAGTTCCTGGTCGGTGTTATGTTTTTCATTGCTGTCTGGACTCGATAGTGTTTGTAAGAAGTAGCCTGGTTGGTTTATTTACATTATATCGCCGCAAAGAAAAGCTGGCACCGACAGCAGCTGTCACCAAAAGTCATAACTGGACCAAGAATTTAAGAGATTTCTTTTTTTTGTCCAGAGCCCTAGCTCTTAAGTTTCTTTTTTTTTTTTTTTTTTTTTTTTGTCAGATCTGTAGAGCTACAGTGTGTTTGACTGGAGGCCCGGCTGCATTGACAATATGCTCCAGATTAGTCTGGCGGTCCCTTTTTCCGCCTTCAAAGTCGCCATAAATCGCGCGTCGTGGCCATTTGTAGCCTGCTCCAGGCTGTGAAGACAAACAAGATGACAGATGTGCAAGCACTTGGAAATGTTTTGCCACCAGCAGATGTAAACAACATGACGGTCCCATCCATGCCTCACTGGCCAGTGGTTCACTCTGTCTCTGTATAATACAGTCACAGCAGTGATTTGTCTCACTACTTGGAGCTTTAACACATTTGACCTTTGAGTTGGGGCAGCAGTTTTATCTTTGAGGCACCTTCTTACTTTTAGGCATCAAACTTTTTTTTCTAAGCCGCAGAGTTGGTAAGTTGCTGTGGCGGTAATCTTAGATAAATCACAGCATATTTTTATCTGCCCATTGATCTAATTTCTCAACAAAAATCAATGTATTGTGCATGAAATGTTAGCACTTTCATTGTATATAGAGGTCGGTAGGATTGCCACACAGACGTATGACTATGGCTGACCTCGGAAAACTGTAAACACTGAGATAGGCGGCTGGTTGACCTGACTTGAGTTTAATGGTTTAAACCTACTTTTGGCCTTACACATTATGGCTAGCAGAAGCTGTTTTCTCTGTCTCTCTAGTTTTAGATTTCGCTGGACTCTGCAAGGTAAGTGCTGTCTGCCAATGGCCGACAAATCTTCTGGCTTTTCTAAGTAAAATGATTGATTTATGTCTGGATGGAGGATGCATTACCTTTGTCTAGAATTTTCTCTTTTTTTCTGTCAGTCCTTCCTTCATGGTTTCCACCCACAAATCTCAGAAGAGCAGGTGCTCTCCCAAGTCGCCTTCTCAGGCCCCTGGCGACTGCTGTGACCCCTGGAATGTCTCTCTGACTGGCTGTGCTGCCTCTCTTTCAGGGCGTCGTTTAAATCACCTGTGCCACCGCTGGAGGAGGAGGATGAGGAGTTTGACGATACAAAAGTCTGTCTGGATACCTGTGAGTAATCCTAGCATGGGAGACTGTTGGAAGTATTGAGCACTTGTCAGATATTTGACAATCTCTACATTTTGCAGACAACTGCGACCTGCACTTCAAGGTGTCGAGAGACCGTTACAGCGCCTCTTCTCTTACCATGGAGAGCTTCGCCTACCTCTGGTCTGGCGGCAGAGCTACTTATGGGGTAACCAACGGCAAAGTCTGCTTCGAGATGAAGGTACATTCACACAAAACACCCACCAATTGTTTCCCAGACTTATTGGACAGGTGTAGTCCTTTTGTTTCTGTTTATTTGTTTTTCATCATTCTGTCAAGTCGCTTACAACTAACCTTGAATTAATTTATTTATGCCTTTTGTGTCAATAGATCACAGAAAAGATTCCAGTGAAACACATCTCCAGCAAGAACATGGACATCCATGAGGTGCAAGTCGGCTGGTCCCTGGCCACTGGCAGTCTGCTCCTGGGTTAGTGTTTTATTCTGGCCCCTTTATTTTCTTTGTATGTTTTTATTTTTTTTATATATATATATATATATATATATATATATATGGCTTGAGAAGATCACCAGTGAAGCCTCAGATTCAGTGTTTGGTAAATTGAAAAAATCGGACTGGATGAAGGTAGCGTCCTCTAGTGGCCATGGACAAGATGGCATTGTGTAAAATGGCTGCAATTACACCCCACCCCCCACCACATTAGCTGATGGAGGCTGACCTACATTTTATTACAGACCTTTCTCTAAGCGTGCCTGTCCTTTCTTCCATCTTTTTGATGTAAATTTTAAGGGACGTATACACAAAACACTTTTCTGTATAGGCGAGGAGGAGCACTCATACGCCTACTCTGGAAAGGGTAAGAAGACCACTAATTGCGTCACAGAGGATTTCGGCGAGACCTTCGAGGAGAATGACGTCATCTGCTGCCTCATTGTAAGACTAAGTTTTTATTATTGGCAAAAGGATACAATGTTGGATGGGACTAAGTTTAAAAAAAACAAAAAAAAAACAAAAAACTAATTTGTCAATGGGACAACAAATTTAATTCAGATGTCCTTAATTTAAAAGGGAAACAAGGACATCTTCTAGGTTCAGACATATATACTGTCCACAGAATAATACCGATAGTATTATTCTGTGGACAGTATATATGTCTGAAAGCCTAAGACTGCTGACATATTGTACTTTTATTAGTTTAATTTTTACTATAATGGGTTTACACATAAGCCCTATCTTACCAAAACATGTCACTACCAACGTGTTCAAATCTTTCATAATAATAATTTTAAAACTATTTAGAATAATAATAAAAAAAATATATAGCTTCAGGCAGCCATGCAGGGGGTCCACTTTAATCGTTATTAGTACGTATTACAGTTTTCCGGGTTCTGTGAAACCCAGCACAAGTTACCAAATTTACAAACGCTGTGGACTGTCAGGACCAATCACTGTGCACTTATGTCATTGCATGTTGCTTTTCTGGCGTTCAGTTTAAATGCCCCTGTTTTTTTGTTTTTTTTGTTTGTTTTTTTCCTGGTTAACGCAGTGCGGACACAAAAGAAAGGGTCGGTTCTTGGAACTTCCTGTGGTGCCAACACGTCTTCTTTGAACAATAATCGTTTTCAGGGTTTTGTATAACGCAGCACAAGTTAGTTTTCTGAGTTTCCTTTAAACGCAGCCCCAGCTCAAGCTGTCTGTCTAGATGTCGTACTCCCAATTAGCTGGGGGGGGGAATGACTTCTAAGAGACAAGGCTTGGACTTGTCTAACGTCGGATGATGATGTCACAAAGTGGCCCACTCCTGAAACTAATGAAATTACAACAGCTTTTATTGACCTAACTCTGAAGACATCGGAACAGTCCCACTTTTAACGAGACCTCAACCACGTCTGTGTACTGCCATTGTCGCGTTTGCGATACTTAGCCCGAAAAATGCAGCAATTTTTACAAAAAAAAAAATATATAATAAAATAAATTTGTCGGCGAGCAATAATAGGGATCCAGCTCTGCAGGCTAATAATACTAGTACACTAATACATCCAAAGCTTTGAGTTTCAGTCGGCAGTGTGTTAAACGCTGTGTATTGTGTGATGGCCTCTCTTCAGGACTTTGAGGACAATGAGGTTCAGATGTCCTTCTCCAAGAATGGCGGCGAGTCGGCGGTCGCCTTCAACGTCAGCAAGGACTCCGTTGTAGACCAGGCCCTGTTCCCCCACGTCATCTGCCACAACTGTGCCGTGGAGTTCAACTTCGGCCAGCTGGATGAGCCCTACTTCCCTCAGGCGGAGGGCTACACCTTCCTGCAGCAGATCCCTGTTGACGAGCGAGTCAGAGGGCCCAAAGGGCCATCGACCAAGGCTGACTGCGAGGTAAAGGCATATGCTATAGAATGAAGGGCCAGAACTTTAAAAATCTTTAATATTTGGAGGATTGGTTTGGCCGCCCACCTTACTCAATATGCCCTCAAATATAGCCTTTTAAGGCTTAGTATCCTCTTTATCAAATAAGAATTTTCAAAATCTCATACCGTACGCCCATTAGAAAAAGTAAACTTGGATATTGAGACCCTTAAGTCTTGAAGAAAATGGTTATTGACTATTTCTGCGAGATGTTAATACTTTTTCCATTGACTTGCATTCAGTCATTAGCAGACCTGCAGTTTAAAGCCCCCGGATTGACTTAAATTTTGTGCACCATTATATGTTACCAATATCCACATGTCCCTCTTTCACACTATATTTTAGATGCTGGTGATGGTGGGCCTGCCAGGCTCAGGGAAGACAACATGGGTGAAGAATCACGTCCAAGAGAACCCCGGCAAATACTACATCCTGGGCAGTGACACCATTGTGGAGAAGATGATGGTGAGTGATCAGACTAAAACACAGGGTGTCCCGGGTCTGTGAGAGGTCTTAATATATCTTCAATATTAATGTTTAAATGTGTTTGTCATTGGGTAGTTGTCCTGTATATGCTTAAAATTATTTGCTGTTGGTTTGAGTTAAGACTTGACTATCACTTAAAGTAAGGATTGGATTTAATTTGAACTGATTAAAAAAAAATAATAATAAAAAGGTCATGAATAGAATGTTCTGTACACCCTCTGGTGCACATTTTCACCTGTTCCAAATTGCGATGATTTATTAATTTCTCGCTTCTGTTGCACTCCAATTATCTGTGTGTGTGTGGCATAGCACAGATGGTATATTATCCTGTGTGAAATAATTAAGATTTCCCTCTACGTATTTCTTCTTTCTCATACAGATTGGCAGCCTGAAGCGGCAGGCCAAAGACACTACGAAGCTCTCTGCCATTTCCCAGCGTGCCCCACTCTTCCTGGGAAAGTTCATTGAGATCGCTGCACGCAAGAAGAGGAACTACATCCTGGATCATGTGAGTCGCCAATCTAATGAGACAAAGGTGTTAATTATGTCTGGGTAACCAAGTCATCTTTAAATAATAATTTTCCCGCCCCCAGACGAACCTGTCCGCCCCGGGCCAGAAGAGGAAGATGTGTTTGTTTGCTGGATTCCAGCGAAAGGCCGTGGTGGTCTGCCCCTCCGACGATGAGTACAAGCAGAGAGCCCAGAAGAAGGCCGAAAGCGACGGCAAAGAAGTCCCTGAGCACGCCCTTCTCAAAATGAAAAGTAAATGGTTTTTACTTTAGTGTTTTTTTAATTTTTTTTATTTTACTGTCTACAAAGGCACCATTTGACTGTCTTGTGTCACAATATTTATATTATATCTATTGCCCGGCTCTAATGCAGCAATTTTATCTATGCCTATTGGATCTATGTCATTATCGAGGTTTAGTTCAAGTCTAAATGTCAATCTCAATGTGGATGGTTGCATACAGTTTGTCATATTCCATCCATGGGGATTTTAGTTTGATTGGAGGCCATTGAATGCAGATGTGATGTCATTAAACCTGTGTAACATGACCGTGCATGGGACGCTACAAGTTCAGCCACGTGCTTCTCAGTTCTCTGGCACAGGAACAACAACTGCTGCTTGCCTCCAAACCTGTCACCCCCTGCCCCCTTACGAAATCACGTCACACTTGGATACCATATTCGAAAAAGTAACAGAACTTTTATGTTAAAAACATTCCTGGATTGGGTGAAGGCAGGATCACTTTTTTTAATAGCCCAAAGTCATAAATGTAAGAAGAATGGACATTTGTAGGGATTTCTGCGCATCCCAGAAAACCCCAAAATTGTGTTTTTTATTTTTTGTTTGTTTGTTTGTTTTTTTTTCGTTATGGAATTGTCCTGGCCTGGGGATGTTTTATTCAGTGTGCACTCTTTTTGTGCAATAATATTTATTTGTGCAATAATTATTTCTACTTGCTTCTCTGCGAATTCCAAAACTGACAGTCCGGAAGATGGCAATGAAAGAAGTGTGTACACACTCAGTTTCTCTTCAGAAGAGCTCCGATAAGTTATAAAGATAATTATTTTAAAAGCGGTGTCTTGATTATGAATAATTTGTAATGTGGGAACATGCTTTTTTGAGTGGAAACCCTGATGTAACCTGCGCTTCCTCTTCAGGCTTCTACGCCATCCCAGAGGAAGGCGAGAGCTTCAGCGACGTGACCTTCGCAGAGATGCAAAAGGAGGACGTTGCCAAGCTGCTGGAGCAATACAAGGAGGAGAGCAAGACAGCCCTGCCCGCCGAGAAGAGGCCCAACCAGGGGGGCATGACGCCCAA
Source organism: Zeus faber (assembly GCF_960531495.2). Classification (NCBI taxonomy): domain Eukaryota; kingdom Metazoa; phylum Chordata; class Actinopteri; order Zeiformes; family Zeidae; genus Zeus; species Zeus faber. The sequence goes on from NC_137189.1 coordinate 4,006,990, forward strand.
GAGAGGCGGCGGCCCGCGCGGAGGCACCCGGGGCGGCAAAAACCAGTTCAGCCGTGGGGGTGGACCAGGCCAGAGGGGCGGTGGTGTCCGTGGGGGCTTCCAGAACCGAGGCAACTTCAGAGGAGGTATGAGGCTGTCCTCGTTGGGCAGCCATTACAGGACAAAATGTGCATTTTTCATCAAATTTGACGTCTCCCGAAATGAAAATAACTTGCCCATCTTACCTCCAGCTCCCGGCCCACGTGGCGGTTTCAGCCGCCCCCCACGGGGCTTCATGCCCCACCCGGCCTTCAGGGGAGGATACCCCAGTCGTGGAGGATTCAGCCGGGGCGGCGGCCCCATGCCAAGCCTGGGCGGATCTCCCAGAGGAGGGCCAATGAGGGGTAACATGGGCCCCAGAGGTGGGTCCATGAATAGAGGCGGCCCGATGAACAGAGGGAACATGGGCAGAGGAGGTGGAGCCAACTCTAACCGTGGCGGCTCCAGTAGGGGAAACTTCAACCAGGTGGGTCTTGTTATTATGCTGCTTTCACTGATTTCACCTTATCCGTCCACCAAAATCTGTTTCTGAGCCAGTTGAGGCGAGAAATGAGCAATCCAGTTGCTGAATTTTCACTCATTAGATCTACGAGGCCTCATTCTGGCCTTAATTCTGACTTTCGTTGCTGTTCTCCAAGCTTGTGGGAGACACGGACACCGCACAATGACGCACCGGGACTCTCTGGGACTTTTTGATTCAAGTGAACGCTGTAAAATAAATACATCTAAAATAAATAAATAATAATAATAATAAAATTCATATATATATATATATATATATATATATATATATATATATATATATATATATATATATATATATATATATATATATATATATATATATATATATATATATATATATATATATATATACTATTTTTATTGGTTTTGTTTGGGGGGGGAAACAGACAGCGGATGGCTTTATTTATTAAAGAAACACCTTTTTTCTCTTAATTTCCTTTTTTTTTTTTTTTTTTAAACTGCTTACATTTCCATCATCTGCAGTTCCTTCATGGACAGCTGGTATTAATTCCTCTTTTAAAAGATTTGAGTTACTCGGGTGGGTGTGGTTCTAATTCTACTGAAACCCGACATTGGCTCGTTTCAGGACATGTTTTCTGAAATAGACTGTCATGTGTTAGTCGGTCCATCAGCCCCAAATGTAATGTGCACAAGCACTGAAAATTGAGTTTTGTATAATAGATCTCCTTTAAAACTGAAGTTTGTCCTTCTCCTGAACTGCTACTTACACAAACCACGTTTTTTAAATTGACCCTGTGTATTATGAATATATCGATAATAAATGTCTCTTCTCCTTTATTTTGCAGTACCAGCAGAGAGGAGGAGGCGGAGGTGGCGGAAACCGTGGTAACTACGGAAACAAGGATCGCAACTTTGGTAACAACAGGAATAGCGGTGGCTTTGGCAACAACAGGAACGGCAGCTTTGGCATGGACAAGGTCCAAGCCTTCAACCAGAGCTGGCAGCAAGGGGTCAGTCGTCCTGTGCTTGTTGTGTCTGAAATCAAAATGTGATTAAAAAAAAAATACAAAAGGCTGCATCCCTTTCCAGGTTGTCTGCAGGTCCTTAATGTGTCAGTTTTACAAATATTGGAACCAAAAGTCATAAAAATAGTCTTAGCATTTGAATTTGAGGTCTTAACTTCAACATAAACATCTAATCAGATTTTGATATTTTTTTACGTGTTCTGTAAGAAAAACAAACAACTAATGGTTATATTCATCCAGCACCTAATGACTTGCTATCTGACATATTACCAAATTCTTACCCAGTGGTTTAGCAGCAGCATCATCATATAGCGGTTGATTGGTTAACAACGGTCGGCAATTGGTCAAAAAAAAAATTTAAATGTCCATCCCTAGTTTGAATGTGTGCTTTAAGTTGCCATTATTCACCTGAGTTTGATTATGTTTAACTTAATAGTAACAAATTCTACCGCTTGTGGTGTCATCTGTTTAACCGTACAAACCTCCTGTGTTTTTCACCTTGCAGTTCTGGAATCAGAAGCCATGGAGTCAGCAGTACCAGCCGGGCTACTACTGAGAGACTGTTGAAACGGACTGGTGGCCCCAACAGACCCACCGCTAGCCACGGAACATCCAACGCTCTATTTTCCTTTTTTCCTCTGCCCCACTTTTAAAATGTACAACCTTCCGACAGCGATGACTTGAGCGATATGGATCAACAACATTCCACATCAGAGGCGAGGAGAGGATGGCAGAGTCTCGTTGAGGCTTTCTATGTATTTGTGTGAAACATGGGTTCAACGTGTCCACTTCAGTTTTAATTTCTCAGTTGTTGTTTTTTTGTTTTTTGTTTTTTTTTTATATATATTTTACAATCTGTTTCCACTACTTTTAACTCCCAACACTTTGAAAAACAATATAACAGTGTCCCATGTTTTGGTATATCAGGAACCAGAAACGATTTCCTGCAATGCAGATGTTGGGAATAATTTTTCAGGGTTATGCGTTTTTATCCGCGCTGTGATTTTATTTTTTGCATTTTTTTTTTAATATTTCCAATTGTAAATATATTATTATTTTTTTTTGCTTAGTTTTGTTGGTATGAGAACTTTATGAAACACGCTAATGAGTAAAAGGAACCTTTGCCTCCTAACCAGATGCCTGGTAGCTAACCTAGTGTTGTTAGGTTGTCCCTGTAGACCACTTTCAGAAAACTGTTAAACGGAAGCAGCAGATTTGCTCGAGCAATTATTGTTTTGTTTTCTTTTATTTGTGATTTGTTCCCACTTTCAAGCCTGTAATCTAAAATCCATAGACTTACAATAAAAGACCGGTTGGCATTTTTTACATCTCCTGCTGGCTTGTGACTTTTGATTGGGTTCAAAGGTGTGTAAAGGGCCTTTGAACGGGCTATGGCCTGGTTTGCTACTTCAAACAGCAAGGACATCAGCCCTGCGATGGGCCACAGTTGGCACCTCATTCGCCGTAGAGTATGTCCCACCTCTGAACAGTTATTGGCATTCAAATGCGTATTGTTTTGAGAAAGAATTTTGGCCAAGCCACATCTCTAAAAAGGTAACTATTAAATGCATTTAGACTCTTCAGTCAGTTTGCCCTTAAGCCATTAGGTGTGCTTTACTAATATGAATATTCCTCACAAGTATCACTCAGCTCTATGAAGAGGCAGCAGTTCAAACTTAATTTATTCTTTTAAAAAAAAAAAGTGCAATGGAAGGTCTAGAATATAGTAGAAAAATATAAAAGAAAATTGCTTTCATTGGGAAGAAAAAATAAAGTGTAGGACTATAAAATAGAACTTGTGTTGCATGCTTTGCTATGGTTTTCTACTAGTTTTTATTTTTTATCAACAGGGTTTTTAGAAACTACCTTGGCGCATGGGCTCTTAATTGCTTTTAAGGTAAATGGTTTTGGTAAGGAATTTGGGTGGCTCTCATTTTCACCAGCAAACAAAAGGGCTACACAATGTCACAGCATGCTCACGATCAGCGCTGCCTCGGAGACCGGCGCCTCAAGCACATCTAATTCACAAAAAAAAACTTTTTAGTGCCAGCTGAATCCCTTTGGATGATCGCGTGGCCCTGCAATAACGGCCGCGCCTTGTTTTCCGGTGGGATGTGGGCATGGATGTCATCGGGTACAACCCGGATAGTTTACGAAAAGGGTTTTTTTGTTTTTCTTTTTAGCTGTGTTGTGTAGTCTTTTTGTTTGTTTTTTTCCTTTTTCTAACAACCCCTGTTGATATTTAATAAACGTGTATATGAGTCATCCACTTTTTCAGCCATGCATGAATGTTTTATGAACTGATTTCAGGTGATGCTGTATTGTGATACTGAAAGTATTAGTTTTACCAAACGACCCGTGTGTGATGAACTGTCAATATTCAATATCTTTCCAAGGTTTTCCGCCTTCTCAGTGTGTCGTGTACTGGATACATAAATGTTGTAGTTACTGCATCTGAGCTTGTGTTTGCAGTATAATCTATGATGATCACAACAAATACCAGACTATATTTTTATTGCTTTATGTTGCAGATTAAATACCAGGTGTGTGTAAACCAACAGCCCCAACAGCTTTCATTATACTTTATTTGAGAATGTTTTGATATGAGTTAACATCCATGACCTGACTGTAAGGCAGCTTGATCCTGTCCAATCAAAGCAAGGAATCAGTGAACAAACACCACGTTTTTAGCTGATTCCTGACATTATTCGACAGAATCGAGCCGCTTTGGAGCCCAAAGGTGAACCACGCCTCGCTCTGTTCCCCTGAGGACTTCCATCCTGTCGCTGCCTTTGATTTGCAGACTTCCTGCTCCGCGGTGAGAATCCACTTTCCCGCCAGACAGCCGGCTCGACCAGGCTTTAGGGAGCGTGTTTACCTTCTCCGACGTATTAGTGAAAGACAGGGGCCCCCCAGCACAGACGGCAAACAGGGCCTGACATGTTGGCTCCGATTATTGATGGCCGGCCCGGTCCACCACGTTAAGCCCGATGTAAACAGAGGAACTGTTCTAGTTTCCAACAGATTGATGGCATGTTTCTCCCCGTGTGGCCGCGTGGGCTCATCCCACTGTAAATATGCCCACTCACTGGGGGGGAGGTACTTACAAGTGTTTGCAAACCGTTGCCGACGCAACAAGTCACCAGTGACGAGTCATTAGGCAAATGTGCTCTCACTGTATGTGTGTGTTAGAATTTACTATCACCCCCACAGCACAGAAGGTGGGGAAAAGGCCACCTGTTTATGTGTGAATTTAAACTAAATATGAATTTCTTCCTCTTCTTATTATAATAATTAATACAATTATTTTGTCAAAAATCCCATACTTATCCGGGACCTCAATGTATTGCGTTCTCTATGTGCTGCTTCCATTTCCCGGCATCAATGCACCAACTGGGCATTTGCAAGAACGTAGCGTATTAGATCAGACTAAAAAAATCTGTCAGTATGGCAAAGAAATAACAAAAAATATCCCCAACGCTTAAGTGACCCAAGAATACGTTGTAAAAAGTGGATCAATCAGAGGAATGCCAACTTTGCAGAGAAGAAAGTGACTTTTCTGAGAGCGAAGATGAGGCTAAACCTGTTTGAAAACCTTGCTGTTCCTTATTTAACTCGCAGTGTAACGCCACCCAATATCCAATTGAGAGACGCTCAACCGTGAGAGACGGTTGAGGGTTGGGGCGTCGTCCGTGTCCAAGGGGACATTTTTCCGACTATCGGCGTTTCGGGATAATGACAGGGCGCCACACCCGAAAATGTCATGGATTTTCACTTTAAATTTCAACCGGGACCAGGCGGCTGGGTCTGTTCAATGAGGGAGGGAGGGAGGGCGGAGCCGGGATGTAAATGAAACAATTTTTTAATTTTTATTTTGCAAACATAAACTATGTCAAACATTCATACTATATACAAATCCAAAATAAAAAGTCATCTGCGATCCAGACTGCAGAGTCAGAATCCACTCGGTGTTCAACACAACTATACAACATGTCCGAAGGAGGAGGAGTATCAAAACTAATCTGTACAAAATACACGACAAAGTGCCAAGTGCTTGTGGGTCCGGGTCCGGGTTTGGGTGTGTCGCTTTTTAAATAGAAAGTACTCCGGCGTCGGCGCCGCCCCGCCCCGTCACACGACGGACACGTGGTCCATGGTGCAGGCGCAGCGCTCCACCACCATGTTGGGGAACTCGGCCACCTCGATGTCGGTGTGGTCGCCCTTCTTCACCAGGTACATGACGGGCAGCGGGGCGCTCTCCGCCACCGTGCAGCGCCGCTCCCCGTAGGCCGGGCCGCGGCGGGGCTGCCTGCAGCCGCCGGCGCAGCGGTGCGCCTGGTAGCCCGCCGGCTCGAGCACCCAGTACTGCGTCCAGGTGAGCGCGCGGAAGTTGACGTAGTGCTGCTCCCGGCAGCACGTGTCCCGGTTCTGATTGGCCGCGCAGTCGCCCCGCGAGCTACGGAAGTGGGGAGAAGGAGGCGCGTGAGGTGGTTGTTGTTGTTGTTGTTGTTGTTGTTGAAAATATGACTGATTTTTGGGGGGTTATTGTTTATTTATTCTTATTCTTATTATTCTTATTGTCAGTTTAACGTTTGCAAAACCAAAAATAAAAAAAAAACATTTTGGGATGGTTATAGTTTATTTATTTTACTACTACTTTTATTATTATTATTATTATTATTATTATTATTATTATTGTTATTGTTGTTGCTGGTGTTATTATTATAGTTGTTATTATTATTCCCCATTGTTTCGATGTGTGCTTCTCATACATAACCATAAATATCAAAGAAAAAAATAAACCAAACTTATTTTTGAATTCCACTAACAAAAAAAACCGCGAATTAAGGTTTGTAAAATCTGATTTTTCTGTAATATTGTACTCCTATCAGCTCTGTTTATTTATATATATATACACACACACACACACACACACACATTTTTAAGACATCAAAAAAGTTGCCGCCATGCGGATAATTAATGCAAATGCAGGAACCAGGGGACACTTGATTGTCACACAGACGCAACAGCCCGTATATCAAAGCGCCCTTACCCGTAATCCTCGAGGCTCAGTGTGTAGAGCACCAGCTCCGGCTTCCCCAAGGTGTTGGAGTCCGTCTGCTCCGGGGTGGTAAAGCGGACACTCCTGGCCATCTCTGCCGCGTAGCTGCCAGGTCTCTCGCCCTCGATCCACACCTCCAGGTGCATGGGGGTCTTCTGCTGCGTCTTGGACCAATAGTGCACCGCCTGGGTCACATCAAAGCTCTGCCAGCCCGACTCGTGGATCGGCACCAACCTGGGGAGGGGACACCGCGGGTGGAGAGACCATTAATTAACCAATTAGGGGACCGAGGGAGGGGGGGGGGGGGGCACGGGAAATCGAATTATCCGGTAGGTGTTCGGGGACACCGTCTTACCTGGAGTCCACCAGCGAAGTCCTGTTGGAGCCGCCTGGCAGCACCTCCACCCAGTAGACGCTGACCCGGGCGTTGCTCACCGGCCGGTGGCTCTTCCTTTCAGCCGCGGGGCGCTTGTAGTGCGGGGCCCGCTTGTAGAGCTTCATCTCCGCCATGGTCACCTCGCTGTTGTCCGGGATCCGAGCCTCCATGTCGAACACCACCCGCTGCCGGGTGGTGTCGGAGTACACGTACTCCCCGGAAATATCTGCGATGCGCACGCACACACACAGCGAGGGGTCAATCACGGGAACCCCCAAAAAAGTACTGATCCGCAACCGGTCGTTTAGTGCCAAACGGGCTTTTACGCATCGGTTACGCATGGGAATAGTTCAACTTTAAGAAAGACTAGAGTCGGAAGTATAACATATAACAAATATAGCAGTTGCAAGATGTATTTTCCTAAATATATATATATATTTTTTTACCTGCGTTGCCGGGGATGCCCCTCAGAATGCCCGCCAGACTTGGCAGGGACCTGCGCTTCCTGCTGTGGTGCAGCTTCACCATGGACACGTATTTGCTCCGGATGTGCGCCGGGACTACCAGGTTCTCCAAATCCCTCTTGTGCATCTGCGGGATCTCGTCCAAGCCCAGGTTCTGCAGCAGCGCGTCCCTCAGGTCGCGGTGCGCGAAGGCCCGGGAGACGGCGAGCAGCGCGGCGCAGAGCACACAGGCGCGGAGGGAGTCCATGGCGGATAGGAGGTGGTGGTGGTGGTGGATTGGTCGTCCGACGCGGAGGTACGGTCCACGGAGGGTGAGACACTGTGCTGGCGGGTGACACCCACGGGCCCTTATATGCCCGCGACACTCCCAGTCCTTCACACGTTCGATGGGGGTGGGGGGGCCGTTATCAGAACAAAGGTGCGACAATAAAGGCCTGGTCCTGGGTGCTGGTCCTGGACAGGATATCTTAGTAGCCACACTTCAAACAGCGACAATTAGACCGAGATAAAGGATGGCCCTTCAAATTTTCCTCCACTCCACAGTTCCAACCCAAAAAAGAGAAGGGTAAAAAAAAAGCTGTTTCTTGGTGATTCTGAATCAAGCTGTGGAGTTACATGACCCAGTTTCCACCTCACCATGTTTGTTGATTATTGTTAATGCTGATGTGTTACATGGTCATAGCAACTCTTGAAAAGTGTTAAAAATTTTTATTCCAAATATAAGGCCTTGAAAGTCATTAAATAGTCTTAGATTCTTATTTACGAGGTCTTATAATCTTAAAATGTAGACATTGTTATGATTTATCCATATATTTATGTTAACCATAACATTCATCCTGCCCTATTTCTACCAAATACCAAACTCTGCCCTGTTCCAAATATATATAGTTCTCACCTTTATATCTACATCTTCATGTCTACACAATACATATTCAATGAGAGTCTTAAAGTTTGTTAAAAATGAGTTGTTAAAAGGTTTTACAATGTATTAGATCTAACTGTCTGATGCATGCAGACCTGCTTACTCTCGGAAAATTGGAATGAAGTTCAAATTTCTTAATGAAACTTCTATAAAGCACTGTAATCACAATTTTAAAATGATCTGAAAGACAAATTTGTGTCTTTTTAAAATTATTTCAAATTAATTAATTTATGATGGAAGCCTGGTTATGTGGTCACCTAACCCTGCACTGAATGTAATTCGTGCTTGTATTGCGTCACGCTAGTTTATTAAAACTCTCTTCCCTGTTTTGTTGCTCACGTGTTCCTCGCTCCTACAGATGTCGCCCAGACAGATGCGTTCTGACCCTGTGAACCTGAAGTGTCCCCTTCTTCGACAGCACACACACACGCACGCACACACACACACACACACACACACACACACACACACACGCACGCAGACACGCACACACACACACACACATACACAGACACCGCACTCTGGTGTGTGTAAATTCCACTGGACACCGTCAGGTCGGGGCAGTCCGTCTGGCAAGGGCCCGTGACACAGCTCTCCTATTTCTGTCCCAGACCCTACGCGTGTCTGGCAGGTCAGGGGACCAATATAGAACGGCTTGTACAAAGATTAGAGCTTTTATGAATCTTATGTTGGCACAAGTGCGAAAAGTGGGGACGGGGAGGAGGAGGAGGAGGAGGAGGGGAGGAGGATGGAGGGGGGTGGTATGTGATAGCTTGCGAGGGCGGGAGGTGGGGATTTAGGGGTGACTACATGGATCCAATGTTTATTCCAAGCCTGGTCAGCCCATTGTAGTCCCCCCTCCAGCAGATTAAAATTATTAGCCAAACAGACAGTTAATCCAGGGAGATGGAGCTGAAGGGGGCTGGAGGGGGTGGTGGGGGGGTCAGGGCAGCAGGAGTGTGTTGGGGGGGGTCATGGTGGATGTGGATTGGGGCAGGCTCTTCACAGGTTGGTGATTATCTGATTCCATTGCGAGGATTTGCCTTGCCTTTTTTGTCACACAAACGTTAGAAGAGGGTCCTCTCGCTCCCCGGGTTGTGTATTGGGGTGTGTTTGCTTAGAGATGTCAGACAGACTGGAGCGGGACACAGGAAGAGCAAATGACAGATGACCACCAGAAGGAAGCCCTCCACGGCTAGACCGAGGGTGTTGTGCTGCCGCCTGGCCCGGTGGGTCGCAGCCCATGCATTTGAGGGTCGGGATCTGAACAAAATGCCGCGGCTAAGTACACACTGCGCAGCACATAATGCATCACTAAGCAACCTAGACTTATAGAACCATTTAGGGTTTTTATTTTATTTCAAGCAGGTGCTAGATCATTTAGAGAGATGTCTCGTGATATCGTAATCTCACTAGAAACACCAACATTTCAACTTGTATGTTATATTTTGAATACCATGATTATCATATATGTATAACACCTTGCATCACATAATGAGGCCTACTTGTGTGTGTGTGTGTGTGTGTGTGTGTGTGTGTGTGTGTGTTCTAAAATGTTCATACACTTATTTAAAATGTTATTATGAAATTATAGATGTTTTTGGTTAACATTAAAACCCTAAAAATACTAGACCCATGCATACTGTTTTTCTATTAAAACTTGTGTGTGTGTATAATACTAAACTACCTTGTGATGGCTCCTAGAAGCACATAAACACAATAATAATAAAGCATGTAAATTTGGGGCAAAGCCATCCTCCAGTCCAGCCAAGGGCCTCCCTAAATACCTTCCCTTCAGTCTGAAAATATCTGAAAATACACATGGGAAGTCCTCTTTCACATTACAACCCCTAATTCAGTAAATTAGGATGCCCATTGTGTGATATTTCTCAGTCTTGTCTTCCTCCTCATACCAATCAAAGACAAGTTTTCCAGTTCAAAGGTGTATCTGGTGCTTCTAGGTGCCATTTATTTTCAATCAAACACCAACAAGCTACTGCAATCAACAACACCGATGTTAATTAACATCCACACATTTGCATTCAAAAGGAGTCCAATTTATAGGTCATTCCCTTCCCATTTGTGGAACATCAAATCCCCTTGCAAAAAAAACCCCATAAAAATCTGTCATTGATGGTTTATTTTAAATCCCTGTACAAGGTTTTAAAATGCACCAGAGACAATAAAATGGTAAAATAACTGTCTTGAGTGTAATGAGCTGGCTTCAGATTTGCATGTGCTTTGCACATTCCTCTAAACTGATGTTGACCTGCTCCCAAGGTGGAGCTGCTCAATGATCTAATGTCAATATTGATATTGTGTTGGTTGGTTGGTGGTATGGGCAAATTCTGAATTATTTACATGGGTGCATTGTCACCAGCTTCCTGATTATGCTGAATCTCCCTTTAGCTAAATATCAAATATTTGAGAATTGGAGCGCTCTCTTTTGCACCTAAATGGTGCAGCACGAGTACATACAGCTGCAGACCTCAGGAGGAGGCTCTGCACATCTGGATCTGCAGCCATTCACCATTTACAAGTGCTAGACATGTGCAAGCACAATACAATTATTGCTCAGTCGCCTCCACACCAGCTCCAGGTCTGCAGCACAGGACAGTCTGATTGCATTTCACACAATTAATGATCAGTGAATCAACACCAACACACTGTTTGCAATCCCAGACCCGGTGTAGATGTTTAGGGAAATTGGATCAGACATTTTGCAGACAGATGAGATGCGACTGAGATCAAATATATCAATGGGTCTGCTGAGCACCTCCAGTAATTGGTGAAACACTTCCGGGTTTACCTGAGTTTAAGAACATGACTTCAAAAAGCAAAATATATGTAAAGATATTGTCTGTATCAGGCCTACATACGTAAAAATAAAAATACATAATAAAACAAATAATATTAATGTTATTTATTATAACATTTATATAACATAAATATAGAATACATATAATAAATAACATATAATATACTCATGCAAGAATTTGGCATTAATAGTAATAATATACATTACAATACAAATTAATCTGAATTAATTTTATAGTAACTTAAAAAAAAGTGTTGCTTTATTACATGCTTGCCAATAAACAAACAAAAAACAAACAAACAAAAAAAAATAAAACACCAATGAAGTGTGAACGAAAAACAAATTGCTAATAGAAATGTTAGCCACTAGATGGCGCCATTGCAGCAGCACGAGATGAGGTGGTTTATAAATACGCCGCTAAATGGGAGAGAATAGACAATTGCATTAGAACAGAAATGAAGCTTTTATTTATGTTATTTTGGGCTGCCTTACATCATGTTTTCACTCTCACAGAAAAGTATAATATAAACAATCGAGTTTAACTATTGGTATTTTTGTGAACATATCCCCATTTTCTCAAATAAATACAAAACAAAAGGAACTGATGAACTAAATAAATAACGTGGGTCAATGCGGGGTCATAAATCCACTTTGAGGCAGATAAGCTCCATCAAACAGCACGATCTGATCACTCCTCACGTGATGGCCTGACACTCTTGATCTTTGAACCTTTCATGTCTTCAGGGTGTGGCCTGCAGGTTTCATGTCATGTTTTCAGGGTCTGGCCTGCAGGTTTCATGTCATGTTTTCAGGGTCTGGCCTGCAGGTTTCATGTCATGTTTTCAGGGTCTGGCCTGCAGGTTTCATGTCATGTTTTCAGGGTGTGGCCTGCAGGTTTCATGTCATGTTTTCAGGGTCTGGCCTGCAGGTTTCATGTCATGTTTTCAGGGTCTGGCCTGCAGGTTTCATGTCATGTCTTTCAACAGGGCCTGTGTTGTTTGTAGGAGCATCACATTTGCATACAGCAATCTGTCTTGGTAACAGAACAGCTTCCAAAGAGCACGATTTGAACACTCCTCACGTGATGGTGACACCCCTCTAACAGAGACACACTTGACCTTTGAACCTTCCATGTCTTCAGCTTGTGGCCTGCAGGTTTCATGTCATGTTTCCATGTTGTGGCCTGCAGGTTTCATGTCATGTTTCCATGTTGTGGCCTGCAGGTTTCATGTCATGTTTTCATGTTGTGGCCTGCAGGTTTCATGAGGGTTTCATGTCATGTCTTCAGGTTGTGGCCTGCAGGTTTCATGAGGGTTTCATGTCATGTCTTCAGGTTGTGGCCTGCAGGTTTCATGAGGGTTTCATGTCATGTCTTCAGGTTGTGGCCTGCAGGTTTCATGCAGGTTTCATGTCATGTCTTCAGGTTGTGGCCTGCAGGTTTCATGCAGGTTTCATGTCATGTTTTCAGGTTGTGGCCTGCAGGTTTCATGAGGGTTTCATGTCATGTCTTCAGGTTGTGGCCTGCAGGTTTCATGAGGGTTTCATGTCATGTCTTCAGGTTGTGGCCTGCAGGTTTCATGAGGGTTTCATGTCATGTCTTCAGGTTGTGGCCTGCAGGTTTCATGCAGGTTTCATGTCATGTCTTCAGGTTGTGGCCTGCAGGTTTCATGAGGGTTTCATGTCATGTCTTCAGGTTGTGGCCTGCAGGTTTCATGAGGGTTTCACGTCATGTCTTCAGGTTGTGGCCTGCAGGTTTCATGAGGGTTTCATGTCATGTCTTCAGGTTGTGGCCTGCAGGTTTCATGAGGGTTTCATGTCATGTCTTCAGGTTGTGGCCTGCAGGTTTCATGCAGGTTTCATGTCATGTTTTCAGGTTGTGGCCTGCAGGTTTCATGAGGGTTTCACGGCATGTCTTCAGGTTGTGGCCTACAGGTTTCATGAGGGTTTCACGGCATGTCTTCAGGTTGTGGCCTGCAGGTTTCATGAGGGTTTCACGGCATGTCTTCAGGTTGTGGCCTGTAGCTTTCATGCAGGTTTCATGTCATGTTTTCAGCTTGTGGCCTGCAGGTTTCATACAGGTTCCATGTCATGTTTTCAGCTTGTGGCCTGCAGGTTTCATGTCATGTTTTCAGCTTGTGGCCTGCAGGTTTCATGTCATGTTTTCAGGTTGTGGCCTGCAGGTTTCATGAGGGTTTCATGTCATGTCTTCAGGTTGTGGCCTGCAGGTTTCATGAGGGTTTCACGGCATGTCTTCAGGTTGTGGCCTGTAGCTTTCATGCAGGTTTCATGTCATGTTTTCAGCTTGTGGCCTGCAGGTTTCATACAGGTTCCATGTCATGTTTTCAGCTTGTGGCCTGCAGGTTTCATGTTTTGGTTTCAGCTTTTGGCCTGCAGGTTTCATTTCATTTCTTCAGCTTGTGTCCTGTAGGTTTCATGTCATGTTTTCAGGTTGTGGCTTGCAGGTTTCATGTCATGTTTTCAGGTTGTGGCCTGTAGGTTTCATGTCATGTTTTCAGGTTGTGGCTTGCAGGTTTCATGTCAGGTTTTCAGGTTGTGGCCTGCAGGTTTCATGTCATTTCTTCAGCTTGTGGCTTGCAGGTTTCATGTCATGTTTTCAGCTTGTGGCCTGTAGGTTTCATGTCATGTTTTCAGGTTGTGGCTTGCAGGTTTCATGTCATGTTTTCAGGTTGTGGCCTGCAGGTTTCATGTCATGTCTTCAGGTTGTGGCTTGCAGGTTTCATGTCATTTTTTCAGGTTGTGGCCTGCAGGTTTCATGTCATTTCTTCAGCTTGTGGCCTGTAGGTTTCATGTCATGTTTTCAGGTTGTGGCTTGCAGGTTTCATGTCATGTTTTCAGGTTGTGGCCTGCAGGTTTCATGTCATGTCTTCAGGTTGTGGCTTGCAGGTTTCATGTCATGTTTTCAGGTTGTGGCCTGCAGGTTTCATGTCATTTCTTCAGCTTGTGGCCTGTAGGTTTCATGTCATGTTTTCAGGTTGTGGCTTGCAGGTTTCATGTCATGTCTTCAGGTTGTGGCCTGCAGGTTTCATGTCATGTCTTCAGGTTGTGGCCTGCAGGTTTCATGTCATGTCTTCAGGTTGTGGCCTGCAGGTTTCATGTCATTTCTTCAGGTTGTGGCCTGCAGGTTTCATGTCATGTTTTCAGGTTGTGGCCTGCAGGTTTCATGTCATGTCTTCAGGTTGTGGCCTGCAGGTTTCATGTCATGTCTTCAGGTTGTGGCCTGCAGGTTTCATGTCATGTCTTCAGGTTGTGGCCTGTAGGTTTCATGTCCTGTCTTTCATCAGATCACAGATCCACATATTTAGTCATTTACAATCACTTTGACTCACTGAAAACAAATCTTTGTTAAAGGCTACAGCAATGAATCACAGGCCTATATTTGTTGCCTGTACATCAAAGGACCACAGGATATTGGATTTTAGGTAGTATAATAATAATAATAATATAACGATTTGCATTTATTTGTGTATAACAACACAATGTGCATGTTCTGTGCGCTGGTCTAAAACAATATCATGCAAATAGCATACATCTGTAAGTGTTTTTCAACTACTGTCCTGCACCCAAGTTCTTTAATATACTTTAAACACACAAATAATGGAAAGGTGCCCTTGTGTTGCAACATCAAAATTGTACTAATCACGGTATGTATTAGTATGTGCTAATACTAATGAATTAATTCCAGCCAGAAGAGCAGCAGCAGCAGCAGAATTATACCCTCCCATGCAATTTAATGGAGAAATTAAATAAGGGGAAAACCTCAATGGCTATGCAAAACAAAATTGGAAGAAAAGTAAAAAACTAACAACAAAACAGAAAAATATGTATATACAGAAAGGAAAAATATAAGCAAAAAAAAAAAATGCAAAATATATGTTTTATGTTATATGTGTGTGTGTGTGTGTGCGTGTGTGCGCGCATGTTCATTCCGCATCAGGCATTTTCCATTCACAATATTGACAACCACCGTCCACCACCCATCACCGCCTCCCCCCGGCGGAGGCCGTGGCGTCACGGTGTGACGGGCGCCATGACGATGATCTGGGATTTTGCCTGCCCTGCAGCAGCGTCCAGAGACGCTACACGAGGGGGAGACGAGCAGCGCGACGCACGGAAGGTCATTGGTAACCCGCCGCCGCCCCCCTGTGACGTAACCCGCAACGTGCGTTACAACGGTTCCTTTTGGGTTTTTGGGGTCACGTGCGTTTTTCCCAGACGGTGCAGTCAGTAAAATCTGAAAACATTTACATAAACATTGAAAAATATCAAATATAATTCAGAAGGGAATATATACAACAAGCGAAAGATAAATAAAAACAAGCAAACATACACAACAAAATGTATGTATGTATTGATGTGTTTTCCGTTAAAACAAACAACATTAACGACGAAAAGGGAAAATAAAAAAAACCACAATGCCCGGCGACTCCCCCACAATGCACTGCGACGGTTCCCAGACAAACGCGCGGTGTCAAAACGCTGATCCGACCTGGCGGCGTCTTCTCCGGCGCCGCGTCTCCGCGTCTCTCTCTCCCCGCCCGAGGCTCTCTGGGAGCGGGGGGGGCCCCCGGTGGAGTCCGATGGTGCGGGACGGCAGGGAAACAGCGGGGGGCGGCTCGACTCTTTTTTTTAGAGCCGCCCTCCACGAACCGTTCGTGCAACAATGACAACAACAACAAACAAAAAAGAGTCGTTCGGCTTTTCCGACTCTTCGTGCGTTTGGATCGGTCGGTTTGTTGCACAGTGAGCGAGGGAGGAACGACGGACGAGAGTCGGTGTTGTGAATGGAGTCCTCACCTCTTCACCTTATCCTGTCAAAATGTACATTTTGGCAGAGAAATACAAAGTGTGGATCACAAAAGTAAGTGACTCCTGGCAAAACGATTTCATTTGCTCGAATTTGAAAGTTGTAAATTAGTCGCATCCTAAATGAATAACCCCAAACCCCTTGGTCTTGCTTTTCACAGGACTTTAATTTAGTCCTCGGTGATTAATTTCATTTGTCGACGATTCGCACTTTAGCGGGAGCAAGCCCCCGAGTCATTTAAAACACTCGTTCGAAGGGAACGGGTCGCCCACGCGTCTGGCATCACTACGGGAAAACGACCGGCAGAGGAGACGAGGAGAGGGAAGGGGGAGAATCCAGTCCTCGTCCCGTGAAGCCCGCAGCTTTATTCTCAACATCCGCGCCCGTCAAAAGGAACCAGGGGACCGGGGCGACGGACCAACATTAACGTCCAAGCGGAGCTAAAAAAATATACTGTGAACTTTTGTTTCAAAACGGGGTGTTTGTCGTCATGACCGGAGAGGAGCAGCGTACGGCTAGCTTGCTTGCTTGCTTGCTTACTTGCTAGCTAGCCAGCTAGCTAGCTAGCCTAGCATCCTGCTAAGCCCTAGTCTTCCTTGCCGGAATAGAGGAGGGGCGGCCGGGCTGTGCGGCACCGCAGATCTGGCTGGCTGCTGGGTGTCGCTGCATTTTGTTTGCCGTGGCAGGAATGGAGAATCACAAATACTACCAACCAGTGGGATGTGGTGAAATGCACTGACCGTTCTGTGTGAAGATTCCCCCCCTCTCTTTTCTTTTTTTTTTGGGTGGAAGAGGACTCAACCGGAGGGGACAGAACCAACAGACAGGGCTTTGGTCGGACCTGAGGCCGGGGCAGGGTCTGGGGGTTCAGGGCTGTTCCTGGGAGCAGAAATTTGAGATTAGGGAAAATGAGGAAACATTCACCCCACAGAGGTCATAAATAGACCCGTATTTAACTAGGTATTGACCTCAACGAAAGTTCTTTTTTATTTTTATAATTATACAAATCCCCTTAAAGCAGGACAACTTGTGCACCACCGCTCCCGGGGAACAGTGAATCCCCATTTTTCTCCCTTCCCCCCATAATCACTCGTCAACCCCAGCCGAGACCATGTCCGGAGAAGTGCGTTTGAAGAAGCTGGAGAAGCTGCTCCTGGACGGGCCGGCCCAGTCCAGCGGCCAGTGCCTGAGCGTGGAGACCCTACTGGACGTCCTCATCTGCCTGTACGATGAGTGCAACAACTCTCCCCTGCGGAGGGAGAAGAACATCCTGGAGTTCCTAGATTGGGGTAAGATCTGCTTCTCCTTTTTAATTTATTTATTTTTAACATTTCGTTTTACCTTTTTTTTTGGTGGTGCAGTAGCCCTCCCTTCCACATCACATTCCTTTTATAGTAGTAGTGTGGCTGCCTTGGCCTCTCCCTCCCTTCCACAGGCTGCTCTACTTCACCAGTTTCTCCCCGACTTTACACTCTTTCTTTTAGATTCATTTTTTTTCCATATAGACTATTCAACTTCCAAGACTTTATTTCTTCCTAATGCAAGCTTAGATGTTTGCATGACCTCTATTTTTTCGATTGTTCAGCAAAAAAGCAGAACAATCAGATGCCAGTGATGGAAGAATCAGATTCGACAATCTGTTTATTTGACCAAGTACATTTTCATGTAAGGAATTTGTCTTGGCAACAGTTGGTTCATTGTAGTGCAGGAAGACTAGTAGCATCAATATAATGTTTTGCAATGTTTAACACTCTTAAAAAAAAACCCCAATAATAATTATATATATATATATATATATATATATATATATATATATATATATATATATATATATATATATATATATATATATATATATATATATATATATATATATATATATATATATATGTGCTCTATACACCAGATAAAGATAAATTACAACAAAGACTATGACGGGCAAATTGGCAGTAAGGATGCATTGATGACTGCGTATAAATATAAATGAAGTAGTCAGACCTTTCATTTAAATTCAAGTACAAATACACTGAACTATTGAAAGTAGCGGTGCTTGTCATATCCAGTGTCCTGATATAAATGTAAGAGAAGTCCTGTTTTTTTTTTTTTTTATACTAATTGTTAGAAATGTGCTTTGAAATATAGTGGAGTAAAAGTTAAAAGTCTCTGAAACTAATATATTTAAGGACAGATATTTGAAAATAGTACCTAAGTACAGTAACGAATCACATGAAATTTCTTATTTTCTACCACAGCAGGGGGGGGGGTGTTCATTCGTTCAGGAGAGATGTTTAAGTGAGTGTGAGTGACATCAGGGGTTTGGTTGGTGCATGAATGTGGAATGTGAACAACTCACCTTTTATCTGGAGAGGCCTAGCTTGTTGCTGGAGCATGCCTGCCTGTTCTGGTTGTCTTCCTAAACCATGACACAAAGGCAACAGCTTCAGGCAAAAGAACAGCGTGTTGTTGAGACGTGGATTGGCAAATAGGGAGAAACTGAATGCACATTGATGTAATGGGTCATAATGATAGATAAACATGTGCTTTTCTGAAATTTTTTCATGTAACACAGCTTCGAGGGACCTAACATTTTGGAATACATTTGGACCATGTTAGAGTAGACAGACTTTAATAGAGTAGAGTAGCCTTTAATAAAGTGGTGGAAAAATAGTTTTAGTTTTCCAGATTTTTCTGCCAGACTCAATGTTTGGCATTCAACCAACTACCTGGTTCAACCAACTACAAAAACCAATCTAACTTCATCTATAACAGTGATTTCTAAGAACTGTTTTTTGTTGACAAAAGATGAAGGCAGGTTTGGTTGCTTTCTGCTGCGAGGTGGGCTTGGTTCCTACTAGGCCAGAAGCTATTATTACTCTAAATTATTTATTTACACATGTTCACCTGGAACACTTGTTTTTTGGCCAATGTGCAAATCCCAAGCCCTCGCTCTGTCGGCAAAGCTGCCCCCTCCAGCTTTCTCTAGAGTTGGTGGTGTGCCCTGGCCTCCAGGAGAGATGCCAAGCATTGAATTCATGCTGACATTTCCCTGTGTTGACACAAGAGACACTGAGCCACATGAGATGTACACAGTGTCCCCATAAGGATGTATTCCCCTTGCTTGTTGTGCACTTTTGCCCTTTCTGCAAGCATTCATAATTACTACAAATGTACTGAAATGGGTCAGTGTTCATTGTTTTACAGCTGGAATACCGTGAAACAATATGGAGGGTGTAGGATGTGACCAGTGGCATGTGTGAAGAGACGCACAGGAAGGTAGTGATGCAGTGTCACTGCTTGATATCATGTGACGTGGCCAGTAAAAAGGATATTCCCAAACTATTAAAAGACTGCTGTGGAGCGTATTCATATCCTTCACAGTAGTCTGTTATTATCATTTTTTTTTAGTATAATGACAGATAAGGTCTGATTTAAGCGCCACCTAGATGGCCATTCACACATTTGACAGGTCAGCTCTTATCTATCTTATTTTTATTTTATTTGTCACCACTTTCATCATATTCATGTATTTTTTTGCATTGGAAGTTGGCTTAAAGCGCTGCCACTTTGTGGTAGTTTGTGGGCTCCCAACCTTCTGGTTTGGAGCCTACCAAACATAAGGAGACCCACCTACCATTCAACACCTTTTGTCTTATTTGGACTGTTACCAAGTAAATGTTTGCCTAAGATGTGATGCAAAAACATTGTGGCCCTATTTATAACATCAAAGGCAAAATGCATGTGACCGATTGCACCCTCAAAGTACAGATTGGATCATAAGGTAAAGCTCAAAACGCGACCTAATCCTACATGCAGTGAACATTCTGGATCGGTCTTGTGAAACTTAAGACCCTTACGGCTCGTTTTGAGTAAGCTCCCTTTTACAGTTGCTCTCAGCCGCCAGGTTGAAGGAGGCTGCAGGGGCTCTGAGCGGCCTTCACCCAAGAAACTTCACACATTTTGAAAAACATTGTCTCCACCCGAGTAGACTCTCCATCCGTCGGATGAAAGGCAATGGGCCCCGTTCTTACCAGCACACACCATCTGAAGAAAGACACATTTTACCCTCTGCTGTGAGGCCAATATAGTTTTATGTGATGTAGAGGTAACAAATACAGTGTTTTTCCTCTTTCTCTTCTTTCTGAGGGTGTATTTGAGCCAGAGAGAAAGACAAACATTTGTATTGGGTTTGCTTTTCTTCTTGTTTGGTGACCTCGTTTCAGCTGAAACGGAGACCCTTGTGTGACCCGCTGCCACGGGGGAAATGGAATCGGGGA
The DNA here is from genome assembly GCF_960531495.2 of Zeus faber. Taxonomy (NCBI): domain Eukaryota; kingdom Metazoa; phylum Chordata; class Actinopteri; order Zeiformes; family Zeidae; genus Zeus; species Zeus faber. Next base: position 4,027,281 of record NC_137189.1, read on the forward strand.
CGGCACACTGTATTTCGGTTCCGCACTTGTAACATAGAACTGTAACATGCTCACCTTTTTTAAGCCCTTTATTGATCCTGTTTTCCTTGTAACAACCTGGTATTCCTTTTGAAACGTAAGCTAAGTGGCACATTGAGGATGGAGATTGGGAGTTCAGATTATGTCTAAACTGGTAATGGATTATTTGGGGTCATGCCCCGAAGGTGCGGTAGCCATGTTGTTTTATTTTAATGAAAAAGTTAGTGGTGTATTGATCTCATGGATCTGACGCACTCGCAGACAAGATTAACAAAATGTGTATTCGGGGCAGTTCTGACATGCTGCTGTCCAAGTATTATCCAGATTGGTTAACTATTGTGGAACAACTTAGTAAAAAATCTCAATCTTTATCATCTCCACAACGTGCGGGCTTGCGCAAAATGATGGCGCGCACAGGTCACGTGATACCATTGCAGTCTAGGGATTGGTCAACAATCGTGACTTCACCAAGATGTAACTGACATCAAAACTTTATGGATGTCTTGGATCTGACGACACACAAAATGACACAGACAAAATGAAAATGATTATTCGGGACGGTTTCAACATGGCGTCGTTCAAGTTTCATCCAGATTGGTTCAGTATTGTGGCAGAAGTCTGATCAAGAATTGCAACCTCACCAAGATGGCCCCACGCACAGATGTATATGGCAATGGAGAAATTCTTGCGCACATACTGATCTGATGTGATCTGTGTACTCCGTCAACATGCGTGAGTCAACAATCCAAACCTCACCAAAATAACTCCACACATATGTAGATGCGATTGGACTTGAACTAAAGGAATATAAGATACAAACTCTTAACCATATAAAGTTACAGTGACAGGCATTATATTTTATTACTATTAGCCTTTTATTATGTTTGAAAATATTAAGTTAAAGTATTACCAGAAGACAATTGGATTAAACAAACCCCATCATAAAACATCATAAATATATCTGCTTCTGAGAACAACTGACACACACCAGTTCTACAAAATAAGAACCCAATAACATCACTGTCAGGATTTATATTTATTGTTCAGTCATCCACCACAGTGGTCTCTGTGGTCCACCAAGTCAGTTGCTATTTCCCTGATTATGAGTTCTTGCTTCTTCCAATTATACCAAATAGTTTATTTTGACCGAATATTTTGCCAATGTCTATGATCTGATATTTTAATCCTTAATATAATTAATGCAACTGCCCTTTACTCTTATTGACTCTTTATTTCCTTTACATTCATGTTGAGAGCAGCAGGAAGGACTTTGAAATTTTAGCTTAAAAAGCTAAAGCAGTGCATGAAGGACCCGACACCCCACTTGATTTGTGTCCCCTGGGCATAGGCCTGCTGGCAAGGTGTCCCTTATTTTTCCACATTGTAAGTGGCAACCCTACGCACAGTGGCTGAGACCAGGCCGCAACAAATTAAGTTCTGCAGTCACAATTTAACGAGGGACGGACAACCCTGGACCCCGTGTATTGCTGCCTGCAGCTATATTTAAACTAGATTTTGTGGGAAGTGAGTGATTAGTCTAGTTGTCAAAGTAGTCTTTCTGAAATCCCATAACATTGTGCTGTCCATGTTTTACTATAGCTGGTGTTTGACATTAGACATATCTCAGTATAACCTGCTCAGAGCTGTTAAACAGTACTCTTTGTATAAGGCTTCACACATGAATATCACAAACCTACATGCAGACATTGGAGAGAGGACGTATATATTTAATTTGCCTCATGCCTTCCTCAGTAGACAGACTTCTAATTTCCTTCTTTGTCAAAAGCGTCACGGTACCTTTCTCTTATATAGGATAGTCAGCGTTTACCACTTGAGGCAAACCCCAGGTACGTGGATGTATGCTTGTGAATAATCTCCTCAGTTTTGACCAGAGCACTGATGTCATCTTCCCTCATCGGCTCACAATGGAACATATAGGATGCAGTGCTTCCTGTAGATGCTTTTTAATTCATTTTGTAGATGTAGGAGGGCGGAGAAGGTAAATTAAGTTTCTTGTGTTCTGCACTACTCACAGTCTTGGCCTGTGATTGTAGCCAATAGGTGCTGAAGTAATGAAATAACACTCATAGTATTCATGACATAAATCGTCCACTAATACTGCTTGTAAAATAGCCTTTGAATGGGCTATTTCTTTGGTGAGGCGTAAACATTGAGGCCTGATGAGGAATTTTCCTCGCATTCCTTCTCTGTATTGAGGGATTCTTTTTTTTCTTTTTTAGGACTAAGTGGTGAGGTTGCTAGAAAACTGGTATATACAAATTAAGATTTTAGTGCACCTCCCTTCTCCACCTGGAAGGTAAAAATACAACAAAACACAAATTTTCCTGCATTTTTTTTTTTGCCCCCCTCCACTCCATCTCTGTTTTGGAAAATCCTCCCCAGACTGACTGAATGAACATGGGCAGTCATGCCAGCAACACAATTGGCAAACGGATGAGGGAGGCTGACCTTTTTCTCAGGAAGGTCTGAATGTGAGCCTGCAGAGACCAGCTGTTCAGCTGCTCCACCCTTCCAGGCTTATATTGGCCACATGCCTCACACTACTCAGCCTCCATATACACACACACACACACACACACACACACACACACACACACACACACACACACACACACACACACACACACACACACACACACACACACACACACACACACAGGCATGCAACAGACACACAACAGACACACTAAACTCACATACATTACATTTGGGCAGACTTTCACACATTAGTTTTACACACCAAAAGTATAACATTCTGTCATACATGCATACCGTGTCTTCTGACATCTGATTTAACCTCACAAGACCATCTCTTGGTGGACAGACTTGAGTCCCTACTTGCTGGGGTGTATTATGCACACCTTTAATCGCTATTCTTCCTCAGCTTTCATATATTATTGTTATTTAGCAAAAGTCCAAACTTTAAATAGCAGTTGTCATTTGAATGACAAAATAACGGGATAGTACAGATGAATGGGTCATGTAAATCTGCCTTCTAAGCATTAATATATGGTGATTTACTTTGGTGATGCCAAAGTATTATTGGTGGAATATCTGGAGGTTCCTCTGAACGACAAATCAACAAGTTGATAACTAGAAAAAGGCTAAACATATAAGTAAAAATACTGCAGAAATAACTGATTATTTAATACCAACATTTAAAATCCTAACCATAAAAAAAACAAGCAGAAGCAGTGCATTTAGACTCTACAAAACCATTAACTGTAAAAAAAAAGAAAAGAAAATGCAGTCTGCTGTATGGACCATGAGACAGAAACACTTTTTTGCAAGCATAGATAGATATATATTGATAAATTGGAATGGAAAACATTTTCAAGTGTGAATTCTTATGTAAAGCAGACACTATTTAACTAGTTGACTCTTTTGGCAGATCCCAAGCATCTGATCTGATTCCATACCCTTATATGGCTCTGTCCACATCAGGATGGCCTTGTTGCCAGTATGGTCATTCTGCGTTTCCTGTCTGGTAGTTGTGTGGGCGGGGCAACAGGAAGGAAGTGCAGGGAAGTCACCAAGCTGCTCGCTGCCCAGCGGCTGCATGATGTCATGCCAGGAAGCTGGTCGGATATACGGTGTTGTATTGTGTCGCAATGTTGTGCGCTGGGCAGCTTGGGGATTTTTTCTCGTGTTGTCGGGGAGATGCAAGGCCACATGTGCGCCTGCTTACTTCCTGGTGTGCAATGTTGATTCATTGGTTTTGCACGCGCACATGACTCAAAGAACGCTTTTAGTCATGTACACACAAAAATAATCATTCACTCTTTCTGTCTCACACTCGCACACATATTTTTCCTTTGTGCAGAGTGGGTATACAAACAGCCACATAGCAGAGGGGGGCCCATGTACTTACCCTGTTCTTCCCCTGTCTGTAACTGCTGCTCCACACCAGAAAGCCCTGTCACTTGAATTACAGTGTGGTGCCGCAAGTGAATTTCCTTTAAAAAATTATTATACTTAAACTTAATTCACTAACACTACTCTAAAATGTATTTTACAAAGTGCTTGATGAGCACTTTGGATTGTTAATTTTTTCTGGTCTGTTCCTTATGTTAACAATAACATTGTAAATTATTTCCACTTTCTATTGTTGAAATACATCACATCTTCATTCTAAGTACATTGACGCGTGATATTTATACAACGGATGGGTGTCGTTGTTCCACAGGTAGTATAAAGATTAAAAGTTCATTTGATTACAAACATAAATATAACATACTAAACATGTGATTCATTCGTCATTCATTCAGTAGGACTTATTTGCTTTAAAAAGTACCATTGTCTGTCTAACCCTAACCCCTAAACCTTTTTTTCCACTTCATCATTTTGATTGATTCCAACCTCCTCCTGCCTACTCCCATTCCAAATCCATAATGGAGGAGAAAAATGCACCGGGGGTTCTGCTCAGTATTTCTAAAGTCTGGACTATTTCATATACCGTTTCCTTAGGTGGCCAATAAAAAAAACACTTAGTCAAGCCGTCTGGGGGTTTAATGGTCACAGAAAAGCCGGCTAATTGTGACGTGTCATCAGGAAGTGTCAGGAGAGCCCCCCCCCCCCCCCCCCTCTCTAGCTCTCCCAGAGGACTCCACTGTGGTTATTAGCAAGTCATCTAGAACTGTGGGGATCTGACTGCAAGTGGCCTTGCCTCTCCTCCTCCACCTATCTCCTATTCAGCTCTTCTTCTTGTCTCCTTCCCTAGAGAAATCCTTTTCTTTTTCTCTCCTTTCATCTCTGCTGTGTGCCCCCCCACCATTTCTGATTTCTTTACACTCCATCTCTTTTCAGTCACCTCTCTTGTCACTGTTTCTTTCTTCTCTTTCTCTGTCCTTTTTGGGAACCCCCTTTTTGAGAGTTCTTATTGAGATGACCTCTCTCCTCTTCCTCTGCCCGTCACTTTAAGACTGTTTACAGAGCAATTAAAATAGAATGCAGATGAGTTCACTGATGATGGTGCATTTTCTTATTGCGACCACGTGGAAACCCAGATTAAACCGATCCCTTTCAATGAAAAGCACACTAGAACAAAAACACGCCCCTTTTCCAGCGTCTTTGTGACGTTGAACGGCCGTCCACCAGGGGGAAAAAAAAGGCATACTCGTCTACTGGCAATGGGAAAGGCGTCAATTGCCTATTTTTAGCTGGTTTACCCATGTTAAAAAAAAAACAAAAAAAAAAACACAGGTATACGCGGTAATTTTGGTGTAAAAACTGTATAGGTGATAGAGTGCAACAGAGAATTGAGTGAGTTCATATTATACATACTGAAAGAGGAATGATATACTTCTCTTGCTCTAATGGCTCTTCAGCCCAGAGGAGCAATTAGCAAGTCTTCCATTTTCCGCCAACTTCACCGTCTAGACCAATGATAAACACATTAACAAACACACACACTCACTAACACAATCCACGGATGGAGCAACTGTGTTGTTTCAAATGATTTCACATGTTGTGAAAGGGTGAATTTATGCAAGCTGCATGAGAACACCCCCTCAAACGGATTCTCTGCCAATTTGGCGAAGACACTGGCTCACATACTTTCGTCCCTTCCCGTCGTTAACTGATGTGGGGTTTTGTGCTGGGGGGGGGTCACATCCACAATACTCCTTGTGAGCAGGATGGAAGTGCCAAGAAACAAGGGCCAAAACACAAACGACGGCAGAGACAAATGTCGGCTCTGTCACTCCATGCCCAGTTCATTCAGGAAACCTTTTTCCAGACTGGATTCTGGAAACCACCACATAACAGCATGAACAAAAACTAGGGTGTTCATGAAGTTCTAGTAGATCATTGTGATTAACAATTGTTTTTTTTATTAGTTTTATTCCATTATCATAGTATAAGCTATAGCTAAGCTATATGAAATGTAAAGCTGTGTGTAATACATGTCTACCATCAGTATGGTACATGGAAATACACCGATAAGCCACAACATTAAAACCACCTACCTAATATTGTGTAGGTCTCCTTCGTCCAGCCAAAACAGCTCTGGCCCGTCAAGGCAGGGACTCCACAAGACCTCTGAAGGTGTCCTGTGGTATCTGGCACCAAGACGTTTGCAGCAGGTCCTGTTCTTTCCTTCTTCCAGCACATCCCACAGATGTTTGATTGCATTCATATATGGTGAATGTGGAGGCCAAGTCAACAACCGGAACTCTTAATCATGTTCCTCAAACCATTCCTGGACAGCTTTAGCAGTGTGGCAGGGTATATTATCCTGCTGAAAGAGGCTACTGTCATCAGGGAATACCGTTGCCATGAAGGGATGTACTTGATCTGCAACAATGTTTAGGAAGTTGGTACGTGTCAAAGTAACATCTACATGAATGCCAGGACCCGAGGTTTCCCAGCAGGACATTGCCCAGAGCATCACACTGTCTCCACCGGCTTGCCTTCTTCTCATAGTGCATCCTGGAGCCATCTCTTCTCTAGGTAAACGACACACACGCACCCAGCCATCCCCATGATGTAAAAGAAAATGTGACTCATCAGACCAGGCCACCTTCTTTCATTGCTCCATGGTCCAGTTCTGACGCTCACATTCTAGGTGCCTCCGGCGCTGGACAGGGGTCAGGATGGTCATTCTGTCTGATCTGTGGGTATGCAGCCCCATACGCAGCAAGCTGCGATGCACTGTGTTTTGACACCTTTCTATCGTAACCAGCATTAACTTTTTTAGCAATTTGTGCTACAGTAGCTCTTCGCTCCCCATGCGCATCAATGAGCCTTGGGCACCCATGACCCTGTCGCCGGTTCACCGGTTGTCCTTCCTTGGACCACTTTTAGTAGTTACTAACCACTGCATACTCCACAAGACCTGCCGTTTTGGAGATGCTCTGACGCAGTTGTCTAGCCATCACAATTTGGCCCTTGTCAAAGTCGCTCAGATCCTTATGCTTGCTCATTTTTCCATCTCCAATACATTAACTTTAATAACTGACTGTTCACTGGCTGCTTAATATATCCCACCCCTTGACAGGTGCCATTGTAATGAGATGATCAATGTTATTCAATTCATCTGTCAGTGGTTTTGAAGAAACAATAGACAACTTTTATGCTTTTATTTATCATTAGGAAGTCAATGTTGATTGAACATTGTATTGGCTGTAGAATAATGACACCATCAATGTTTAGATTGGTTCCCTATAAGCCTCTATTACTATGCATACGGACTGCCACCGGGTATGAACTCCTGGGAAAATGAGCGAGTTATGGCAGTGCATCACAGGAAGTGTGTCAACCAATGCACAACCATTAGAGGAAATGTCCGACGGTGGAGAAATCTACTCCAGGACTTATTGAAATCGGCTGAAAAATGTAAACCTTAGTGCTTTTTAGCAAGAAAAACCGCAGCTCCCCCATTTACTTGTAATTGTTTAGATGCCAGTCTTGCCCGTTCCAATATGGTGGCCACATCAACGTATCAAAGCAACGAGCCAAAGCAGTTAATATGGCGTCTATGTACATATGTCTATGATTGCGCAACCAAAATAAATAAAATCAAACATGCTTCTTTCTTCTCTCTTATTTCCAGAGTGGTGTCGATCATTCACAAGGAGTGCTCTGAGCAGTCGTAAAGTGATCCGGTTGTCTTTGCAACAGCGGGGCAAAAGTTGTCTGTTGCCCCTTTAATGTTGTGGCTGGTCGGTGTATAATGATGTAAGGAACCTCCCTGTAACTTTAAAACCAGGGCCTCCAGGAGCCTTGCCGGTTCAGGGGTTCAAAACTGTCAGTTAGGAAGTAAAAAAAATAAAATAAAATACTGAAGCATGTGATCTCCTCTCCTGTGTTTCCTCTTCCTCATCTTCATCTGCCTCTTCATCCTGCCTTTCTTCCTTGTAACTGGATGTTTCTCTGACAGAGGGAGAGGCAGAGAGAGAGAGAGAGAGAGAGAGAGAGAGAGAGTGAGTTTGGCACAAAAGCCCTGGTAGTACAGGGAGATGCCAAAGAATTCATTTCTTCTCACTTCCTTTTGCTCCAGGCTCTCCAGGCTGGACTAACTGAATCAAAATACCCGGAAGCTCATATTTTTTTGACTTCAATGTTTTTGGCTCCATACTGTCAGCAGCTTTTGATCCCTGTCTGAATAGAGGAATCAACAGTTTTTCACCCCCCCCCCCCCCCCCCCCACTGAAAATAGCATGAATCGTAGATTGTCGTGTCTGTCATCTCGGTGTCAATCAAAGCATGCATCATCCAATCACCCGTCTTTAAAATAGCTGGACTAAAAACCTGGGCGTTGCTTTCTGTCCTTCCCAGCATACCATAGTGTGTGTGTGTGTGTGTGCGCGTACGTGAAAGCGCTGACTCAGGCCCCAGCCCTTCATAGCTGAGCTGCCTGTGGAATTTGGAGTCGAGGTGCGACGTTGGGCAGAACAGCAGCTGTTTGAATGAGGACGGGCTCAGCTCTTTGTCCTCCAATGCAGTCTTTCTGTCCAACTCTCGCACCCTTGTGTCTGCCTCATGTTCTCTCTGTCTATCTGGTATTCTCTCTATCTGTGATCTTCTTCAATGGCTAATAGGGCTGGAGCCGACTCAAATTTTGTCAGTCCAATCGAATTTGCCTGTTCAATGCGAATATTTGACTATTCGGTGGGGGGGCTCGGCTCTTACTACGGGCAAGATAGGTAGCCGTCTAGGGCGGGTCCGTGTGCGGGAGTGGACGATTCACACATATAAAATATATATTTATGATTCCCCTTGTTTATAATTCCCCATTGAAATATTATCCCTGTGCATTCTGTAACATTTGCATATACTAGGAATTTCTTATGGGGAGCTTTGGTGCACTTCAGTACAGATCATAAGCACAAAAAATCTTTATAATAAATAAGCATAGCAGTCCGGGGAAAAGGAGAATAAAAATTATGAAATTGGATAAAAAATAAATACAATTCAAATGTCAGATATATATCGATAATTATATATATAATATATAATTTGTATGTATGCAAATTGCCAAAAATACAAAACAGGAATCTTCAGATATTTAAGATATAGAAGTTATAGAATTTGCTTATTTCAATTTATAGTGGAAAATGAATGTCTTCATTAAACAAATTGTATCAGATTGCATCGAATTGCACTGAATCGTTCCATATTAAAATGTATCGTCCCTTAATCGTATTGTAGCACATGTATGTAGATAGGTATCGGACCGTCTAATAAGGGAGAGACACACACACCCCTGCTAACCTCACATTGCTCAGAGCTATTCTGCATAGCTTGCATTGTTGCATTTGGTTCACCCATCTCGATAGACATTCTCTCTCGGTCTCTCTCCCACCTCTATTTGCTGTCTCCTCTATCTCCTCTGCCTGCCTTTGCCCCTGCCCCCACTTACTGACTGACTTCTGGATCCCTGCTTTGCCTGGTGACAGTGAATGGTTGGTACGTGTAGAGAGGGAGGGATGGACAAGGGGGTCGAGGGTGATAATGGCGCTGGTATCCATACTGGTGTTTTGCATTTATTTGATAAAAATCTTTATCAGAGTCGCCAATATATATAGTTCTAATATCAATATGAGACCAGATACCATCTGCGATTTTGTTTTTGACGATGTAGTTAAATGTTTCTTTTGAGATTGCGGTACTGGAGTAATGCAAATTTTGAAGCTTTATACACTTCTCTAGCTGTAGAGTAGTGTCTAGCTGTTGGATGGTGGCCTCTGCATTTGACCCATCCTGGCTTTTTCTTCCTCGGTGGGCAGCCAGGAGCAGTGTTCGACAACGCGCCCGGGGACCTGGTTCCATATGTCCATCGCTGGTCAGACGATGATCTGTGCATGTTTTTGGTGGGGGTCCTTACTGATGTTAGATGGAGGAAACCCCATGTGAGCGCGGGGAGAACATGCAAACTCCACACAGAAAGGCTCCTAATTGGGAGATAACCCTCCGGAGCATGGTGCCAACAAACATGAAATGATTTCATGATTTGATTTGCCTGGATTTAAAAGTATTGAGTGTTTAGGACTCAGAAGTCACAGCCGTGCATCCCTAGTGTTTCACGTCTGATTTTTGTGTGTTTCTACGCTGTTATCGCAGGTCTGTTGTATTGGTGCTTGTGTGAATGCATGTCAGGGCACGTACAAGGCATTGTACTGTACCCCGTGTGTTGGTGAAAGTGAGATGTGCACTGTGCAGTCTGGCCAACCAACCGTATCCTGACAATGCATAAACGAGCCTCATCCCTGACTATTATTATTATTATTATTATTATTTTTTTTTTTTTTTAGCTCCACACCCCACCCACACACACACAGAATAGAAAACTAACAAAAAAGATCAGCCTGGAACTCTAATTCATCATGAGCACAAGCTGCTCCCCCATCCAGAGTCTGAATGAACACATTTAAGCTTGTTTAAAGTTCATTCCTCCGCCCATCTTGCCCTGCGTATTTTCTTTTGACAGCCAGTAGCTGACTCTGACAGAGTGCCGTCCTTGGCTTGTGGTGTGCTGGTGGATTTGAGAGTGACCTTATCTATATTTAGGCCCACCTATGCTGCTTCTCTGAGTACATTCACATCCCTCCGTCCTCCATCAATGCGTTCCTATAGGTTGTTAAGGGTTTACACAAAAGTTTGCCCGTATATGCTCGGGCTGGCCTGAAACACGTCCAGTCTCTATGGAGACAGTCCTTTTTATTCTTAAATTTTGTTATTTTTCTTCTTAAAAATTACAACAGACTAGATTTGTAAAAGACACAGGTTGAAAACTATCACACTGATTTGATAACTTTGGGTTAGGATTTTCTCGTCCGGGGACGGGCTTCTGTCACCGGTGGGAACCGCGAGCATTACGTACTGCATCCATAACAGTCATCTATGTGGGAACAGACTCCATATGGAACTTTTCCAAAAATTAGGTCAATGTGGAATGCGTTTGCCGGATATTTTTCTTTTATTCAGTAACATTATGAATTCCATGTGGGAAAGGGGTATATTGGCGTTTTATACACAGAATTTCTAACAACTTTTCAGTATACCATGATTGAATTTGAGAATAGTTTGCATTAGAAAAGTATTTCACAGAACTTATTAGTCTCATACAGAAATTAAATATTTAAATTTATTTGTGACTATGATGATATTTTTGTGGGAAATGGTTGAATAATTTCAAAACAAAATATTGATATTACAATTTTCAAATCAATTCCGAAATTGAAATAACAGAATTTAGTCGCAGCCCAGCCCTTGTGTTTGTGTGTGTGTGTGTGTGTTCACTTGTGCCGTCATGCCCCTGTAGCCTGGCCAATTCCCACAGTTGTGTGTGTTTTTTTTTTTTTTTCTCCCTCTCGTGGAAATGCGTGACTCAAATAATGCCAGTTAGTTGTGTGTTGGGTCAGCACCTCTTGTCCACACTCGGTCTGAATGATGGCTATTCACTTTCCATTCTCAGGCCTGAACCGCCGCGCTGTCTGTTACAAGGTGCTGTGCCGGGATTTATTACCGTGATAATCGCAGGGCAATTTTACATGATATACATATATACAGTAGAGCTTCATTCTCCCGAACGCCCCGGGAACCATGGTTGTCAGGGAGATGTTGTTGAGCAAAACATGAATAAATATCTGATGAATTTTCCTAAATAAATCCACCTCACTTGTTTAAACTCGGCACATATGAATTTTGTACATTATTAAAGGACTGTATATGGTGAAATTGAGTTTTAGCCTGTTTATGAAATGAAAAACGAATGTCATATTGAATTTTGAGGGTATGTAAAGTTATATCAGGCTGAACCTTCGTAAGAAGCCTTAAATATCCCACATATTGTGATAAATGTTGGGTCGTATGTCTTTTTTTGAGGCTACAAAATTATTATATTAGGGACTTTATTCAAATTGTGGTGCCACTACAGCAAGTAGGCGATAAAGAAGAAAAAATCTGAAAACTTCAACTGGAAAAAAAAAGTAAAATAAAACAGTTTGGAAATGTACAATAACCTACAAATGAACTCTAAACTAAATGATGTAACGTGAATCTGCTATGACAATGCTGTCATTCGATATGTCAATGATACAAAGACAATGTAATGTCTTTGTAGATGTAAAATTACTGCTAAACCATAGTGTCCTGTTAATATACAGTGGGGCAAAAAAGTATTTAGTCAGCCACCAATTGTGCAAGTTCTCCCACTTAAAAAGATGAGAGAGGCCTGTAATTTTCATCATAGGTACACTTCGACTATGAGAGACAGAATGGGGGGAAAGAATCCAGGAAATCACATTGTAGGATTTTTAATGAATTAATTGGTAAATTCCTTGGTAAAATAAGTATTTGGTCACCTACAAACAAGCAAGATTTCTGGCTTTCACAGACCTGTAACTTTTTCTTTAAGAGGCTCCTCTGTCCTCCACTCGTTACCTGTTATAATGGCACCTGTTTGAACTCGTTATCAGTATAAAAGACACCTGTCCACAACCTCAAACAGTCACACTCCAAACTCAACTATGGCCAAGACCAAAGAGCTGTCAAAGGACACCAGAAACAAAATTGTAGACCTGCACCAGGCTGGGAAGACTGAATCTGCAATAGGTAAGCAGCTTGTTGTGAAGAAATCAACGGTGGGAGCAATTATTAGAAAATGGAAGACATACAAGACCACTGATAATCTCCCTCGATCTGGGGCTCCATGCAAGATCTCACCCCGTGGGGTCAAAATGATCACAAGAACAGTGAGCAAACATCCCAGAAGCACACGGGGGGACCTGGTGAATGACCTGCAGAGAGCTGGGACCAAAGTAACAAAGGCTATCATCAGTAACACACTACGCCGCCAGGGCGTATGGTCAGATGAAAACAAAATAGAACTTTTTGGTAAAAACTCAACTTGTCGTGTTTGGAGGAGAAAGAAAGCTGAGTTGCATCCAAAGAACACCATACCTACTGTGAAGCATGGGGCTGGAAACATCATGCTTTGGGGCTGTTTTTCTGCAAAGGGACCAGGACGACTGATCCGTGTAAAGGAAAGAATGAATGGGGCCATGTATCGTGAGATTTTGAGTGAAAACCTCCTTCCATCAGCAAGGGCATTGAAGATGAAACGTGGCTGGGTCTTTCAGCATGACAATGATCCCAAACACACCGCCCGGGCAACGAAGGAGTGGCTTCGTAAGAAGCATTTCAAGGTCCTGGAGTGGCCTAGCCAGTCTCCAGATCTCAACCCCATAGAAAACCTTTGGAGCGAGTTGAAAGTCTGTGTTGCCCAGCGACAGCCCCAAAACATCACTGCTCTAGAGAAGATCTGCATGGGGGAATGGGTCAAAATACCAGCAACAGTGTGTGAAAACCTTGTGAAGACTTTTGAGAAAACGTTTGACCTCTGTCATTGCAAACAAAGGGTAAATAACAAAGTATTGAGATTAACTTTTGTTATTGACCAAATACTTATTTTCCACCATAATTTGCAAATAAATTCTTTAAAAATCAGACAATGTGATTTTCTGGATTTTTTTTTCTCATTTTGTCTCTCATAGTTGAGGTTTACCTATGATGAAAATAACAGGCCTCTCTCATCTTTTTAAGTGGGAGAACTTGCACAATTGGTGGCTGACTAAATACTTTTTTGTCCCACTGTAGCTATGCTTGTGATACCTTGTGTTATTCAGATAGTGGGACATGAGGTAGTGGGTTTGATGTGTGGTTATTTTATGGTGTACAGGTTGTGGGGAAGTGGTGTGTGTATTACCCATAGTGACAAAGTGAGAACATGCTTTTAGAATTTTTTTTGCAAATTTATCAAAAATCAAAAACGGAAATCTTTCATTTGTATAAGCATTTAGACCCTTAACCCAGTAGTTTGTAGAAGCCCCAATTACAGCTTTGTGATTTGGGAAATTTATCCCATTGTTCCTGGCATATCCTCTCAAACTCCGACAGATTTGAAGGGAAGTGTCTGTAAACTTCCATTTTTAGGTCTCTCCACAGATGTTCTTTAGGGTTTAAGTCTGGGCTTTGGCTGGGCCACTCAAGGACAATCAAAGACTTGTCCCGAAGTCACTCCAGCGTTGTCTTGGCTGCATGCTTCAGGTCATTGTCATGCTGAAAGATGAACCATCACCCCAGTTTGAGGTCGCGTGTGCTCCGGAGCAGGTTTTCTTCAAGGACCTCTCTGTATCTGGCTGCATTCATCTTTCCCTCAATTCTGACCAGTCTCCCCATAGCATGATGTTGTCACCATGCTTCACAGTAGGGATGGTATTAGCAAGGCAATTAGCAGTGCCTGGTGTTCGCCAGACATAGTGCTTGGAGTTCTGCCCAAAGAGTTTTTGTCCCATCAGACCAGAGAATCTTTTTCCACATGCTCCGAGTCCTTTAAATGCCGTTTGGAAAACTGCTTTAGAAATAGTTTTAAACCCTTGCCCTGATCTATGCCTCCCCACAATTTTATCGTGGAGGTCTACAGAGAATTCCTTGGACTTCATGGGACCTTATATATGTACATAGGTTTGTGCCTTTCCAAACTATGTCCAATCAATTCAATTTGCCACAGTTTGGACTCAATCAAGTTCTAGACACAACTCAAGGATAATTAATCCTAATTAACAGGATGCACCTGGTCACAATTTGGAGTGCCACAACAAAGGGCTTAAATACTTTTGATTTTGAATACATTTGCCAAAAATTCTAAAACATGTTTTCACTTTGTCATTATGGGTGAATGAGTGTAGATTGATGGGCAAAATTGGCAATTTTATCCATTTTAAATGACATCGACTACACAAAGTGTGCAAAATGTCAAGGGGTCTGAATACTTTCTGAAGTGTGTGTGTGTGTGTGTGTGTGTGTGTGTGTGTGTGTGTGTGTGTGTGTGTGTGGACATCCATGTGTGCATTGTTAGGCCTGCGTGTCACTTACCTGTGCAAGCAAGTGCCATGTCAATAACGTCCAGTTGCTCTTGCATGGGCGGTGGAGGCTGTGGTCAGGGTCGTCACACAGAGGAAGTCCAAGCCTCCTCCAGCTTAACTCCAAGAACCGACCCTCCTGGGACGTCTTAGGGGGGAAATCCTGTGGTCGCTCAAATTGTCATCTCAGTTGTCTGCGTGTGAGACATCCTCATGCACAACTCCCTCCTCTGCATACACAATTTAGGACTGTTACTGGAAAATTGTCTTCAATTAAATCTTCCATAAATATTCATAACGAATTGGTCTGTATAGTCGATATAAATAAAAGATTGCTTTGTTTATTTTTCATTTCCTTTTGTGTGCATAATAATAGAATGAATTAATCTAAATCTAGTCGTCTAAAATATTGTATTTTTATCTGCTAGTTGATTTAGATATGAGGATCGCAGAGGCACCAACAATAACAATGTCATTGATTAGATTGATGTTAATAATAAAGTTATATAGTAATAAGTTAAAGCCCCATGTCTCGCTCTTCTTAAAATTACCTGTTGGGCTTTCATTCAATGAAGATGAGCTGTCAAGAATGACAAATGAGAATAAAATCTAATACAATATTTAATACAGATATACCGTATTTTCCGGACTATAGAGCGCACCTGTATATAAGCCCCATCCGCTCTATTTTTAAAAAAAGATATACAAGCCGCACCGGGCTATAAGCCGCAGATATCTATGTTGAAAAATTCGATATTTACTGCATGTACAGAACGATTTTGAACTGTAAATGTACATGTATGTACCTGAACAGATTCTTTCCGAACAGTGCCTTTTAACACGGCAGCAACTTTGCTGATTAAAACGGAACAGAACCAAGAGAAAAAAACCGGCATTTATTTACCTTCATTTCTCCTGTGTTTGAAACCACAAGTCACTTTAATCATCTTCGCTGAAACCCATGAAGTCGTCTTCTTCGTGTCGGAGTTGAACAGCCTCAGATGCGCTTCGTCACATCTGTCTCCATCAGTCTCGCTCTCTGTGTCACTGTCATCCTCCGGTGAAGTTGACTCTGAAGGTGCGCCGCTCTCTTCGCGTAGCAGTCCAGCCTTTCGGAACCCGTTGGTGATGGTGGATTTTTTCACAGCACTCCACGCTGTTAGGGTCCACTGACAGACATCAGAAAAAGATGCTTTTCGCATGCGGCCAGTTTTTGTAAATGACTTCTCACCACTTGTCATCCAAGCCTCCCACTCAACCCGGAGTGCAGCTTTAAATGCCCGATTCACACTGATGTCGATGGCCTCAACTTTAAACTTGCATCATACGAACTTCTTCGTGTGGGTTCCATGATGAAGGGGCGAGGATTTGAAAATAATTACCAGTTGGTAATTTATCGTCCGCGTTCTATCTGCTAAAGAAAAAGTTGCGTATTCTTCTTTGCATAGATTTTTCGTCTATCTTATTTTTGATTCTAATTCCGGTTAGAGCGCCCCTAGCGGTGGAAGAAAAATCCACAGAATAGCCGCACCTGTGTATAAGCCGCATGGTTCAAAACCTAGGAAAAAAGTAGCGGCTTATAGTCCGGAAAATACGGTAGATAATAAAACTATTTTAGTATTGATATATGGTGGTATAAGGGGGTTTATGATAAAAATTATATATTGAAAAGGAAATGTGAGGTGTGTGTGTATAAGGATTGATGCCAATTTCTTTTCCCTGGAAGAAATTAAGCTCTTTTCCTCCACACTATGCACAGTTAACTTCCAACACTTATACACACTCACGCACACATGCATGCACAATCTCTCTCGCACTCCAACATCCTTTCCACATACAAATTGTAAAATTGCTTCACGCCTCAATTGCTGTAATGCTTAACTCGTGTTGGGGTTAGAAACAATTAGGTTTTGTTTTTTTTACACATGTTTCCATCTATAAATACTTCATTTACTGATGTTTTGTCATAATTACCTTCCATATGCTCCCCGTTTGGCCCCTGCAGTTAGACGCCTAGCTTTAATTGCTTTGTTGAATATCCATCCAGAAACGTTTCCAGAAACGCCTTATTAGTGCAAAACTGTCTCCCTCCAAACCAGTTCCCAACCTGATAAGGAAATGCCACAAAACCAGAAATTTCCATAAATTATTATAATTAAATAAATAAAGAAAAAGTGGCCTAGGCAAATAAGTCCTTAACCAGCAGTTTTACTGCCATTTCCAACAAATGGCATGTGTTGTTATGCACCTAGTCATGCCTATTTTTGTAATATTGATTGTATTTTTTGCGCAACCACAATAACCATTAACAGTTTCGGTTTGTTTCCTTTAATTGCAGGACTGCGTGATTGTGGCAAATGATTAGCCAGGGATGGTTTTATTGGTTATGTTTCTGGATAACTGGATATCTACAATACTGTGCTACTGCTATAGCATCCATTGTGTACTACATGTAATGTATAAATGTTGTTTTCGAGAATATTTAGGATGACCGATCCATGGGGGCCCCACCTTGTAACTTACAGGACTTCTTACGTCTTGGTGCCAGATAACACAGGTCACCTTCAGAGGTCTTGTCAAGTCCATGCATCGACGAGTCAGAGCTGTTCTAGCGGCCCGAGGGGCACCTTCACAATATAATACCCCTTCCCCCTTACCAAGTTTTACAGTTTTATGTATTTGTTTGTTGAAGTTGCAGTCTCCTGTACAGTTTTTTTTCCCCAATCGCACTGGAAGCATGACACTCCCCTTTTCTGCCGTGTTCATGAAATCAAACATGACACACACACAAAAAAACAAAGAATGGCCTATTGATAACAGGGTTTACCTGCGTGGGAAAAAAACAACCCATGTATACGCCCTCATTTTGGTGTAAAAATGGTATCAGGCAGGTGGTTTTAATGTTGTGGTTTATTGGTATATACTGTATATCATTAAATGTGCAGCCCTCGGTTGCTTTGATATAATTTCACCCAGATATCATTTTAAAGAGGGGATGTACTGGGTTGTTATCGATATCACAATAACGATATTTTAACAATATATTGTCCAGCCCTAGGATGAAGTCAGCGTTTTTCACGCACTCTTGCTTCATGCAAACTTAAATTTCGGCACAGAACTGCTGTCTTTGGACAAACTGTCATTCAAAGCCGTGTTTCTGCTCCTGCCCACACCTATCAGGAATCTCCCTTTGACTCAGCATTGCTTTAAAGCAAATGGTTTCGAAACCAGTGCTCCTCCCACCCGTTGACCTGGGAGGCCATGCTGGGGACCGCAGAAAGGAAATCTGGCAGATAGCAGAGGAATCAGGTGTGGCCGCTAACCTAGGTGTCTGGCGTCCTCGTCAAAACAAGGGCCAGTGTGACCGCGGCGGCCTCTCACACCCACTCAACCTGCTTATCAGTGAGGTCACTGTTCCTGCAGCGTTTATCTTGGTAACTGCTACCACTCTGCCAGCTAGTCGCGACGCACTGAGCTGAGGGATAATTCCTTAATGGACATAAGACCTGAGTTTTCCCTGCCTGTTGTACACTCACCTGGGTCACCAAAAGAAAATATAGCCTACCTTGTACCTGGATGTATTTCCTCTCTGTAGTTTAATTCCAGTAATGCCTGAGGCCTGCTAAGAATTTCTCCATTCAATGGGTATTTGTTAACAAAACAACTTTGTCCTGAAAGTGTTGTGTGGAATTCTGTCACAATTCACAAATATGTATAACCCCCCCCCCTCCGGGGTCGCAATATGCGTGTAAAAGGGAAAAAGGGACGCAGATCCAATTACGTCCACACACGAATCAGTCATTTTCATGCCTGTTTAAGTGTTGTAAAAGCTGTATGCCAAAAAAACATGGAAATATATTTAATTTAAATGATGATGACGCAACACAAGTAACGCTTTTTTTTTTTTTTTAAGGATGGATAAATATATGAATTGAGTGAATTGCCTTATTTATTCTGCTTTTTAATTTCTATTTTTTATCAGATCGATAGATAGTGACGCTGAATTACGCCCTTAAAAACGAAGAAGACCGGCATCGGTGCACATGATCTACATTCATATGTGAAAACCTATGACACTGTGGTCTCTGAAAAACAACATCCTAAGACTGTGTGTGTGTGTGTGTGTGTGTGTGTGTGTGTGTGTGTGTGTGTGTGTGTGTGTGTGTGTGTGTGTGTGTGTGTGTGTGTGTGTGTGTGTGTGTGTGTGTGTGTGTGTGTGTGTGTGTGTGTGTGTGTGTGTGTGTGTGCACGCGCGCTGGACAAGTCTCTGGACATGAGTCAACCTTTTACAATTTGGCCCTGGCAATTCCACCCTGTGAGATGTAATTCATTTTTTGTTCTAGCAGTGGTCACGTGTGTGTGTCTTGCTCAAAGCAGGAGTCCCGTCCTAACACGCCCTGATGTAGCCAGATGCATATTTTTCGGGATGCTTTTGGTTACAAGCCCCAGCACTGATACCTTTGCTCTAGGTGTATAATTAGTAGCCAAGCTTGTCCTTTCCAGCCATGGAGGGGGGGGGTGGGTGTGTGTGTGTGTGTGTGCGTGTGTGTGTGTGTGTGTGTGTGTGTGTGTGTGTGTGCTGCATGTTCATATATATATAGTATAGTGTTTTTTGGTCCCCTACATTTATTTTGGGAGCAGAAAGGGGTAATTTAGTGGTTTCTCTCCAGATTTCAGTGTTCGTTTGCTACACAGCCCAAGCAGCTTTACTTCTGCACTTTGAAAAAGCAGAGCACCACCTGAACTGTAAGCCTGAACGGAAAACACTTCTGGAGCTTTTTTGTCAGGTTTTTTTTTTTTTCATTACGTAATCCTCTAATCTTTACCATTTCATTACTGTGTTTTAGCATTTTTTTTCTAATCTTTACCATTTCATTACTGTGTTTTAGCATTTTTTTTTTTTGTATCTGTTCAGACTATTCTTAACAATGGTTTGCATTTATGAGTCAATTATAATGCTTCTCACTTGTGTCAACGGTTCCGCCGTACTAAAAAATTCACTCTGGAGTGTTTAGGAAGACATTCAGAATGTGTGATGTTACAGTAGATTATTTTGTGGAAAAAGCATCATACCTGGGTGATTGAACAGTCAGGTTTTTAGCTTCAGGGCAGGGTAGATGTCATTCAAACAATTTTAGTTATTTTATCCATAACTACACCTAAATGCAGTGCTGGACTTGCCTATATCCCAAGACCCACTGCAGAGAGGGCATATCTCAGGTTTAACTACAGTACCCAGGAGACCTGTTATTTATTTCTGTTAGCCAATATCCACATCAAAACTTTGTAATCATACAATGGAAGGAAACACTTCTATTAATGGTAGTTATCTGCTTCTGCCTTTGAAGCTAATACGTCTTTTCAAGAGCTAAAAAGCTTTTCAACTAATTTGTGTAATTTACAGGTTACATTATTAATGCATTCCCAGTGATATCGGCCCTGTTCTTTGTCCGTCGTTGCTTCCATGGTCCCCCGGCCAGTCCCTGTTGGCCCCAGCCTAGGGCCCCCATACCTTCTTGGGCCCTTTCCGAGAGAATCAAAAGGGTCTTGTTACCTCCACCATGACACATACATAGCTACAGGGAGCCTTCAGCTGCACACGTCTTTACACTGAAGAGAAACCTGGATTGTTTGTAAAGCAAATGGCACTGTGTGTGTGTGTGTGTGTGTGTGTGTGTGTGTGTGTGTGTGTGTGTGTGTGTGTGTGTGTGTGTGTGTGTGTGTGTGTGTGTGTGTGTGTGTGTGACATCATCTAGCAGTTTCCCAATCATCTGAAGTGGTTCTCCACTCCCTCCTCCCTGTTGTCTCTGCGCTCCTTTTGTTGTCCTCTCTCACTAATAAGATAAATGATCCTCTTAAAGTTCGGTGACATAAGAATTTAGACCACCGCCACAATAAAAACAGTTCCACTGAGATGGAAGTCATTCCATGTTGATCATTCAGCATTAGCTTTAAAACATCTTTGAGAATGCAATATGTGTGTAAATACATGTAATGCAATTAAGGAAAGTAGAAATACTTTCTTACAAGCTAGGGCTGGGCTGGTCATGAATTTTTTGCTGCTGATTGATCGTCACCCAATAATCGAATCGATCGGCATTATCGTTCGGTGTTGGGGGAGCGCCTTTCCAACTTGTAGCCGTTCAATTAAGTCAAATAAAATTAAATTGCCTTTCTTAACATTCTCAGATATTAAATGTGAAACAATATAACATTTTAGTATGGTAGTGTTAAATTAAACAAAAATACATCAGCATTGCCTGAAGGGATTGGGCCAAAATGCGATTTTCTGGGACAGTGCCAGTTTATTCTGCTTGTCGCAATAAATGAAAATGTCTGGCCTGTTTGATTTTCAGTTGACTTTGTCGAGGTTCCGTGCCAAGAAGACGAGCATGTTCACCTTCTCTGGTTTGAGGCACGTCTAGTTGTTGTTGTAATTATTATTATTATAATTATATTATATTGATATTATATTATTATTATGATAATATTAATAGTAATTATTTTGCTATTATTATTATTACATAAGCCCCTTTTACACAGCCTGATCAAGGTGGTAATGTTGCGTCATTATTCCGCCTCGTAAAAGGTACGAACACGGAATGGGGGGCATTGTTGATCCGCCTCTGAGCTGGCGTTATGCACACAGTTTCACACATTCAGCGGCTTCACACATTCCCCTCCTTTACAGAGAAATTCCCACATGGAGAAACAATCCAAAAAAATTGCAGTCCCGCAGGGTTTATTAAATTTAATATAAATTAAATCAGTGTGTTTCTCCTCAACCCTATGGTATACTTTACACCAGAGGCCGAGCGCACTTCAGAGACATCCCGATTGTTGCAGGGAGAAGTATTGTGGGCTTTGTTTTAATGGGATCGTGTGGTGTTTGTACATTAAACTATTTATTTACTATTGAGGAAAGGTTGATTATTTTATACACTTTAGAAAAACATTAACAACTGCGATTACGGCGTTTTTTTGAGTGTGTTGGTGACATCTATAATCGTCAATCGCCCGATTATGAAACAGGCCCAGCCCTACTTACAGTATTCATGTAATGCGTAGCTGTAGAGTGGAGCATGATATTAAAGACATGTGACCTGATTTTTCTGCCTTGGTTAAACACATGGAACTATGTTAGATAAATTGATTTGATCTCAATCATTTTGTTCTTCAGACCCAAAACTAACTTTTTGCGTCTCTCATGTTAAGTAAATTTAGAAAACCGTTCAGAAATCCGTATCAGCAGTGAAGAACTAATGTAATGGCATGATCTAAATAGAGCCATTAAAAAATAAATACCTACCTGCCAGGGAAGGACTGTAAACAAGGGTTGCTGCGGTTATCGGTGTTACCGGTGTTCGGGTGTACACCAATTACATTACTTACCCACCGCTGTTTTGCCCCCTTTTTAAAATTTTTTATTATTTTTTTTTTAAGAAAAATAAAACCCATTTAGTTAATTTTGTGTATCAGCACCAACGTTAAACAAATTTGGAAAATACTAAGCGTGTTATCAATCGGACACTACAAAAGTAAAAGTGGCTTTGTGCGTGCACAGCAGACTCTCAGCACAGTCTCCGGAGTCACTTATCACCAGAGGAGAGAAAGAAGGTGATAGAAGACCTTAGATCAGGTTACAGTTACACCTGTGCCGTCATGAGTTTATTAACCGGTGGGAAAAATTCCTCAGCGTTTTAGAAAACTGCTTTTTACTTAAAAGTTTTATTATTATTAACATGATACAGGGGACTAATCTGCATCTCTAATGCTTAAGTAAAAACCCAACCAGTTCTATAAGAAACACTGCCTGTTAATTAGTTAATGTGTTGGTGAATTGGTTGAAGTGGCTATTAACAGATGTCAATGGAGATGTTGAACATCTCCACTGCACATGCTCAGTGCTTCCATCACTTTCTCCTCACACCAACCAACTGGTTGTCTACCAGTTTTTATTATTTTTTATTTTTTTATACCTCTTTTGGTCTGATGTGGGAGCTGAGGTCTGTCTGGTCTCTCAGATCCCTGCCCAATAAAGTTATTTGTTCCTGGGACTGAGGAGTCAGTCAGTCTGTTTGCAGTAAAACCAGCAGCTCAGCCCAGCTGTCTGTCTGTTTTGACTATAGACCCTCCTGGGTCTGCCGCTCCCAACCTCTCCAAAACTTCTACCTTGAAGCGTTATTAACTAGTACACGTTCTGCACTTCTGTAATGTGATCATGATTGTTAATCATATTCTCAATGATTCACTTTAGCATTGTGCTAAATGTAGTCTAACAATTACTGCAACATGTCCTTCCATTAACAAATAAATCTACAACCTCTACACGCCAACTTGTAGTTCTACAGTACCTTCCTTGTCCATCAGGACTAACAGTTTAGGAGGAAGCACTTTACCCAGGGAGGCCCAGAATCTTGGGAGGAGCTAAGATACAGGCCAGAATTTGTCAACATGGTTTAGAAAGTGGGAAGTATCAACAAACCTTCTGTTTGTTGGAACGGCAGTGTCTCACAGTTCCTTTGCATAGTAGGGTACAATTCCATGCTGCATCATACTGCTTTCATGGGACCAATTTTTCTACCCCTGTTATTAGTTAAATCATTTTATTTGACTGATATACCAGGGTTTTTGAACGTGCAACAGAAGTCAATTGAGGCAGGTCCAAATTCACAGACATACAATGCCATCCAGTAATGGAATAAGCCTTAAGTTAATACATTTGTGTGATAAAGCTTTTCGAAGTTGCATCGTGAATTACAGCAGTTCATTTTATTTCATGACAATACCTGTTCTGCTTCAGGAGACTTAAATATTACATGCTAAAACTAAATTCTTCAGTGTAAAATATTCGATGAAGACTAATGATTCCAATTCATAATAATCACATATTACAAGTAAATGATTACAATTAAAGCCATAATGGTGCAGCCCTAAAGGTCGAGCACTCTGTTTCGATCACACATTCACAGTGCTTCTATCTCACAGATATGACAGCCCAGAGTCACATTTCACTGCTCTGCTCTTACATCACTGCCACTCACGCTGTTAGCATAGTGCCACCATCGCTACAGGATCTCAGAAGTAATCTCACCTCTTAATATCCTCTTAATAAGGATCTCCACCCACAAAAAAACCCCATACTCAGCCAATGTTTATTTCCCTTTAGCTGACGATGCAAGCAATGTACAGTTGTTCGACCACTTATGACAAATTCACTCATTGTAAGTCACTTTGGACAAAAATCATCTGCTTAATGACAATGTGATGGCCAGAAAGCATTCTCACCCTGGCAGGGTCACATGGTACACCAGACTGCTGAGATATTCCTTTGCTAGCAGTTGATATCCCGGGGTTGTGTTGACACAGAATTGTGTCAATTAACTTGTTTGCCATGTGGGCTGAAACACATCAATATGCGGACGTGAGGCACCCTTTGAAGCAGCAAGGGTGTTTCCTGAACATGGAGGAGAAACCAGCCAGACCCAGCTTCCGCCAAGACATCTTTTTTTTCCTGTCTTATTTTCTCATGGTGATGTGTCATGGCTCACCACAGAGGTCTTTGAGTGGTGATGTGGCATAGATATATTGTTCTGATGGATCATTGTGTTTTATAGGTCTTTATTGTTCTTCAGCTGTCAGTGTTTTTTTTTTAGTTTTTTTTTATATATTTCGAGAACATCCTGTCTGCCGCTAACCGCAGACGGGCATAGATTGTTCAACCTGGGCCTTGCCGACCATCCCTGCCCTCTTGTTACCGATTGACTGTGAGACAGACATCTAGACAAGAGGTGGACAGACAAGGAGAAGAAGTGAAAGAGATGGACCAACAAAGGGGAGGAACGAGGGGAGACTTAAGAGTGAGAGACGGAGTGAATAATGTAATTATGAAAGGTGGAGGAGAAGGGAGAAAGGGATGCAGGCTAAATTCTGGTTGGAGGATTTGGTGTATTTTGTATTGCAGACAGCTTATTGCCTTGTAGAGAATAGATTTGGTTTTACACTGATTTCGCAGGGATGTTGAATTCGTTTCAGGTTTTTCTTGCATATCTAACTGAAAACAGTCACAGTGTGTATTCCTCTGTCAGACACTACGCAACACTACGCACAAACACTCCCTGAATGGTCAACAAGGCTGCCCAAAAAAACAGATGATTTACTAAATTTATTTATAAAGATGAGTTGCCACATGATAAATGTATACATAAAACAATTAATTTTACTAATTTAATTTCCACACATAATTAGTAGATAAAATTAATAATTGTTCATATATTAAGAATTTACTTATTTATATATTTATCCTGATGGAACACATTATAGAAAATACACAATTGAAAAAAAGCAGTCCTAAAAACGTGTAATAATAAAATTTGAATGTCATGATATATACTTTTACTGTGGCTTTTTCCGTATTGCCCAGCACTACTTGGGAACTCTGGTGTGCTACGGCATGCACCGTAGCATCAAAGGCAATTTAATGCTCTGTTGCATGTTTATGTGCTATGGCAGTTACTCCCATGCTGCTTCCCACAGATTTCTGCCCCTTATCAATGATTTAGTGGTAAACCCTTGTATTTGATAGCTGATGGGCATCAGCTACATGTCCATGTAGGGCCCGATAATGTCAGTGCCCTGCTGGCACAGTCTCAGGGGGCAGGCAGGCGCGTTTGACTTTCTGGATCTGCTGGCACATCTAAACGGTGTGTTTAGCTAAATTTTGTTTTGCATGTTTTCCGTGGGCATGCTTGTTGATGTCTTTTGTAAGAGTGACCCAGGGAGAGAGAATTTATTTATTTCCTGATCTGGTCCGTCCGCCCCCCCACATCAGGTGGGAGAGCCTCTGGCTGTGACTTAAAGGGGCCTGGTTTAATTTACATCTGTAATTTGGATAATTTACTGGATGTTTTTAGGCTACTTATAGTTACATTTCTAAAAGGGCCATGTTTTTTTTCTTTTTCTTTTAAGGGTGAGGTTATTACAGTCAGACACAGCCTCCCCTTGATAACATTGGCATGCTATTTATTCAGCCTTCACTTTGTCTTATTTAATCTGGTTTATATTAAACCAGGAAGTGCCTCTGAGATGAGACAGCCTTTAACTTTGTATTATTTAGCATCAGTGCAAGCTGTAGCATTGAAGTTTTATAAAAACTATTTTCAGTAACAGGCTCTTTACAGATAAATCTCAAGATGGCGGCACCAACAACATAAGATATAAGGCGTTTTTGCATTTTCATAGTTCTAAGAAATTTTGGGGGAACCCTCCCTTTTGTTTTGTGTCCACACTGCAGGAACTAGGAACGATCCTAGTTCTTAGAACGGTGTTTTGAGCAACTTTTTTTTGCTCCTACTCCAGGTCAGAGACTAACTGACACAAGAGGAAGTGACGTAAGTGCACCGTGTTTGATCAGGATACAAGTGCTCAGTCCACTGTCCCTCACCGGTTCCGAAGACTGAGGACAGTCCGCCCCCGTCGAGTCGCCTCGTTCTTGGTGTGGACCAGCCCACATACACTCAGCGGTTAAAAAAAACCCCAATAAAGATAAAACCCAATAAAATTTGTATTTTTATTGTACATGTATTTATTTCATTTCTTTCTTTCTCCGGCGTTAATTGAATAAAACAAAAAAATCTGAGTGCGGTGTCTCGATGCGAGCCCTTGCCTTACGAAAGTTGGAACAAACTTTTATATTACGTCTTGTAGATGTAATGTGAGTGAATATTCAGCAACTGGATTGCTTGTTTCTCACCTCAAATTTGTTCAGAAACAGATTTTGGTAGAATGATAAGATGAAATATGTGAAAGTTTACAGACTAATACAACACAGAACATGAAACTGGTGCACCTCAGAGTCACTTCAGCGTTCCTACTGGCGGTGTGAATGCAACCAGAAAAAAAGCCCTTGGAGGTGTCTAGTTCTCAAGGGACCTCCCCAGTTCCTAGTTCCCCTCAGGGAGTCCCCCAAAATTGTTTGGTCAGAAAACGCCTATTGCGTCGGCAAAGCATCACCACACCTTTTTGTTTTCATGTGATTAAGGAAATCCTCTAATCATGGTTTTAGGTTCACGCTTGTTTCGTATGTTGTCATGTCTAAAAAGGTTTTCTTTGATTAAGATTAAACTGGACAAGCTTCAGCTTGTCTTTTATTATCACACACACACCACAACACATGTATTATGTGCAGCTACGGCCGACACACACACACACACGCAGATGGAGGCCGTGAAATGTCTTTTCCGCATTTTTCCCATGGAGGCTTGTCCTTCCCCCGGGGGGCAGGGTCAGGAACGGTGGGCAGCTTACAATACAGCGCCCGGGGACCAACTTCAACATCCATCACTGGTCAGATGATGTTTCTTGTGCATGTTTTTACTGGGGGTTCTTATGTTATATGGAGGAACCCCATGTGAGCAAGGGGAGAACAAGCAAACTCCACACTTGCAAACTTGACAACAGTGAACAGAAGATTTATCACTCTTTAACTGTGTTGTTCATAATGCATTGCTGCATCTGATTGTGAAGTGTAAATGGTGATAAGTAGGACAAAATGTTAGATGTAGTCAATCGGCAACTGAAAGATTTAAGAGTCTTGTCTTTTTGGCCACAAATTTACTGCTCTGGAGCATTACCAAGATGATGCCCAAGTGAACAGACATCTATTGAAGTGTCTTTGCTTAATTTAGACTTTAATGATCCATTTCACATCTACTTTTTTATGTAAGTAATTTTTTTACCTAGCTTTAAACCCTTACGTTTATGGAACTGTGGAACATTGTGGATTTGTGTGGTAGGACAGGGGTTGGCTAAAAGTATGAGTTAGCCAAGGGGCATCTGCTGACACAGTAGCATTGAGATGTCACTGATGTAGCCATTTAAAATGGAAGCTAATGTTACAGTCAGACTAGCAGCATATTTCCTGTGATTCAATGCTCCAAGCGCTTTTTGTTATTAGGGTGAATTCCTCTAAAGACTGCCATGTGACATCAATAGGAAATTACAAGGCTTTAAAATTCTTATGGAAAGGGGAGATATCATAATTTCCCAGGAAAAATGACTGTGGGTGTTTAAACAAAAATAAACAGGAAAAAGTTCAAAGTAGCCAACTGTAGATATGCATGAAAACTATCTTCTGCTCTTGGCCTGTTATTTATTCCCACTGCAGTCATTGGATGTTATTTGCCTTGCTCAAAGGCTCCTTTAAAAGCAGTTGTGGATGATGTCTGTGTTTTTCAGGATGCTTTCATGACAGATTTTTTTTGGTCACCAGTGAATTAGCATTGAATACATTCCAACACAAAAGCCCTTCATCACGATTTGGGCCTTTATGATCTATCGGTGGTCGAAGTCAGACCTGTTGTTTGGCCTTTTTTTTTTTTTATTACGCGGAGTAATTCCTCAGCCAGGGTTTACACAGAGCCAGAAAACTCCCGGGTCCCATTATGAGGTGCGATAAGCCATGCCAATCCCACCCACACCCCCTTCCCAGTGGTCCCTTCACGGTCAGAGGGAACAGAAGGCCATTCCCAGGTCCCCCCCACCCCACTGTTGTAATCTGGGAAGCCCTGGTCTACTTCTCTTTTTTCCCCCTCTCCCTCACTCTCTTTCTGACTTTTCCCCACTCTTCCCTGTCTCTGCTCTTGCAAGCTGCATTTTTGTCTTGTTACCTCACTGCGGTTGTAAATAATCCAATGTTATGGCTTCCAGATGTGGAGCTGAGGCTGCTGTCAGCGGTGCATGTAGAGGGCTGGGCGCTAGCTGGAACTAGCTAGCTCTAGCTAGGAGATGCTCTGTCTGTCACTCTGTCTCACTCTCTCTCATTCTGTCTCTCACGCTCACTGTCCCTCACTCTCACTCTCTCTCTGTCTCGCTCACTGTCTCTCATTCTGTCTCTCACTTTCACTGTCTCTCTCTTTCTTAGTGTCTCACTTTCTCCCTCTGTGTCTGTTACTGTCTCTCGCTCTCTCTCGCTCTGTCTCTCGCTCTCTCTCTCTCTCTCTCTCTCTCTCTCTCTCTCTCTCGCTCTGTCTCTCACTGTCTCTCACTGTCTCTCGCTCTGTCTCTCACTGTCTCTCTCACTGTCTGTCTCACTGTCTACCCCTCAGTGTTTCTCACTGTCTCTCCCTCTCACTGTCTACCACTCACTGTTTCTCACTCTCTCGGTCTCTCTTACTCAAGTCTCTTGCTCTGTCTCTCACTCTGTCTCTTTGTTTTTGTCTCATTCGGTCTCTTACGTTGTCTCTCACTGTCTCTCTCTCTCACTGTCTCTCCTTCTATCGCTATCTCTCCCTCACTGTGTCTCACTCTGTCCAGGGCTCGACACCAACTTCAAAGTAAAAGTAAAGTAGTTGCCAGGTTGGCAACCAGGCATCAGCTTTTGGTTGCCGAAACTGAAAATATAATTGCCACAGTGTTTCCGTTATCCGGTAATTGCCAGTTTTTGACCGGGAAAATGTGTTGAAGTCCGACATATTTGAAATCTCTCCGATTTGGATTCACAATGCTTTTTTGTTTCGTTCAAGAAGGCAGTTCAGTAAAATAAAATACATCTAAAATAAATAGATGAATAGATCCTGGGCTATTTTTTTGTTCTTCTTATTTTTGTTAAAAATATATATTTGTTCCTATTTTAGATATATTTTTATGAACTAACCCCATTTGTCCTTCATTACTTTTCATATATGTTTCACATATTAACAAATAAAAAAGTTTATATGAATCGGACCTGCCTATTTGATCTGATTGGCTTATTTGGCTAGCCGATCAGAGCAACCTTTTGGCTCTAGACCAAAAGGGGAGTCGCACTGTTCACACAGGAGAGGAAAGTTGAGGTGCGTCACGCAGAGGATTTCAAGCGGTGCTCCAAACCATAATGTTAAGTAATGGCGCGTGTGGCGGTTTCGGAGCACCGGAGGGTGGATCTTTCAATTGGCATCTTGAGCATGGCACTGGAATTAGGCACTGGAATTAATAACCAAAATCTGCCTTGCGATTCGGTCCAGTGTAGATACCGATCGTATAGGCACAATCATTGGGCACCCGGTACCACTATGGCTGGTGCCAAAGTGGTACCAGGTGCCCAATGAAAATGTGACATAAAATAATGTTTAAAAGCTTTACTACAGTTAACCAAAAAAAAAAGATTTGTAGTTTGTGTTTTATCTGATACTTTACAGAATTTTAATTTTAAGAGGGAAAGAAACACAAGTCAAGACAGACAAGAGCTGTGATAACACAAACTCCTCTGGGCATATTTGGCCTGATCACACTTAACCTGTGTCTGTCTCTCTCTTACACGCACATGTACAGTATATGCTCACCACACAGTCAGTAACAATCTCAACAGTCCTGTTTGTCCCCTCATTGTTAACTATGGTAAATTCTAATTTGCATCTTTCCATTTAAAAGTATCTCTCTACCAGATGAGTTATGAGCCATGCTAATTATTAATGCCGCCTGTCAACGAAGATAAGAACTGGTTATTGTATTGTAACAGCTATATTGACAAATTTTACCAAATTGACTAGGGATGCTAATTCAGAATTTTCCCTTTCTCCCTTCTCCTCCTTCACATGACTGGTTGCGGTAATCGTCATAGCCCTAGTTTCATGTGTTGCCCCCATGAGATTGTATAGCCTATTTTTATTTTACCAGTCAATAATCTTTTTTTAAGTTACTTTTTTTTATAATATTTTAACTGTTTGTATGAATCCGTCAAAATTCTCCATGTCGGTTAACTATTAACTTCTCTAAAATTGTCTTGAAAAAAGACTATAACTAAAGGCATTTACTGTATATTTTATTTTAGTTTGTTTTGTAAGTACACAATATAGTTTCAGTTTTTTTTGTTTTGTCTGTTTAGTTATAACTAAAATGTTTTGTTCACACCTAGTTTTAGTTTTTAGTTGAGGTTTAGTTAACTGTACATGGATGCATGTACGGTGAAAAACGGGCTGAAATATACTTCCGGGTTCCCATCACTTCTGACACAGGTTTCCGTGCCCACACGTTAATTGGTCGCGGATGGCGAAAATTTTTTATAAAAAATGATAAAATAACACCCCCCCCGTTATGTTATAACTTAACTATGAGCAGGACGCACACTCACTTTCTCGGACTGGGTGGAAATCTGCTGTTTTCATATCACAGATGATAAGGAAAGGCTTTAAAACGTCCATAGGTGCCTGTGCGCACGTGAGTAAACGCACCAATGCGCGTGCAGCGTTCTGGTTCCGACTGTAACAGCAATATGTGAAAAAGTGGTTGCCAAAGGGGGCAACCAGGGGCCACGAAATGGTTGCCAATTGACTCAGTCTGGTTGTCGAAGACAACTGGGCAACTGTTACTGTCGAGCCCGGCTGTCTCTGTCTCTTTCTCTCTCTTTCTGTCTCCCACGGTCTGTTTCTTACTGTCTCTCTCACTGTCTCCCACTGTTGGTTTCTTACGGTCTCTCTCTCTCTCACCCTCACTCTCTCGCTCTTGTCTCTCGCTCGCTCTTGTCTCTCGCTCGCTCTTGTCTCTCGCTCGCTCTTGTCTCTCGCTCGCTCTTGTCTCTCGCTCGCTCTTGTCCCTCGCTCTGTCTCTGTCCCTCGCTCTATCTCTGTCCCTCGCTCTCTGTCTCTCGCTCTTTTACTGTTTTATTTTCTGTTTTTGTTTCTGTCTATGCCCCTCTTTACAACCACCCTTCTTCCATGTTCTCTTTAACTCATTCTGTGCTTGTTGACTCCTTGTCCGTCTGTAATTCTGCTCTGTTTTCCAATAATTCCTCATCTTTTTTCTATCTGCTCTTCTCTCTAACTTTCTATTCTTGTGTCTCTTTGTTCAATGTAATTCAAAGTGTACATTGCCAAAGCATGAGGAATATTTCAAAAATCATTTACTAAATAATATATTTAGTGTGGGAACCTCTCTGGCTGTCTGTGTCACATTCCTGGCCTCCACCCTTCTTCTTTCTGCTGCACTTGTTTCGAATAGCGAGGGAAAATGAAATACTCTTTCATACATGTCACTCAGGGTTGGGGCATCCTTGAGTGAATTGCACGTCATGCACACATTTTTCACATGCGAACACACACCTTGCAGTATACAAACATATAGGTTGTACCAAACAAATACCTGTGCACACATACGTAGATTTATTTTCCAGAACAAATACAATGTTTTATATAAACACACATTCAGGAACATCATGGAAATGGCCGTGGGGGGGTGCTGGTTCAGCATATTATTTGTGGGTAGGCTGTTAAGTGAACACACTTGTCCGTAGTTACTGAGTTTCACGTAGAAAGTGGCTCAGATTTCTCTGTTTGGTACGTGGAACCGCGGCACTGATGCTAGCCAGCCAGAAGACTGGGCCAAACCAGTCTGGCTACGAAGATTAGCTGGCGTCACTCACGTTTTTCCAGTTTCACGGCATCCTAGGGCCAAACGCAGTGTGCATGTGCGTGTTTTGCACATGCAAAGTGTGTGTGTGTGTGTGTGTGTGTGTGTGTGTGTGTGTGTGTGTGTGTGTGTGTGTGTGTGTGTGCGTGTGCGCGCGCACGCGCGGTCTTTGCATATGTGGGTGTATCTGTAAGTTATTTGGCGTGTGTCTGTTCATCAATTTGCCTGCCTGGGTGTGTCTGCCTGTGTTTTGTGTGTGAATCCCTTGGTCCGGTAGCATCCTTGTGGTTTGCTTGTGTGCATTGCCGACATTTATAAAAGGTTTCACGACCTTAAATGGTCAAAATACGTATCAAAATGTTCTCACAATGTTATGTCTGAAATATTAGTGTTTGATTTGATATGTAGCACTTCATGGTACCATATAGTTAAATTCAGTGACCTCCAATTGGATTTATTAAATGGGCTTTTGTGTGTATATATGGTTATATATGTACTAATACTGTGTAAACTTCCCTATGATGATGGTGATAATAAATAAGAGAAATTCCGCAATCATATCTTTCCATCCAAATTTAAAACAATGTTGGAAATGCTACAAATGCAATGTGAATTAGCAGAGTTTCCATGAGTTGATGCAAATTAACCATCTACCTGAATGATCATATAAAATAAACAATAAAATGAACAAAAGATAAATCGTTGATCGCAACTATTTTTGTTAATTAATCATCAACTAAACTTTCATGATTACGACAGCCCCTATTATCGCCCAGCTCTACTGACACACTGCGCTCTGTGCCAGCGCTGCTAAATTACAAAACCCTCTGAGCACAAAGAGCCTCAGTCAGCTGCAGCCTAGATACTCACCTTCCAAAAGAATCACACAGGGCTGGTGCCACACCTTGTCATAGCAACCGTTGCCATGTTTGGGCCTTGTAGCCGGTACATTTCGATGGCTAGTGAAGATATAAAGTTAAACACTGTATGCTTTTTGTCTCCGGTTGTATGGATGAGTGCACTGTGTCACGGCAAATCCCACTCATGGATCATTTGATCATCGGGTAAATGCAAGTGGTATGGTCACAGTACCATAAAGTATTGTACTTTGAAAAATATGTAATTTATTTGTATTTGTTTTATCATTTCTCTAACTCAGGCCCCTATCTGCTTAAAAGTAGTTTCACTCATTGTTTCTTATGTCTCCTATTGAGATGTAGCGGTGGATGGTGACTATTTGTGTTCAAAAGTGACAAACTGAAGGTGTTGTGTTTTTTTATTTAGTCATTAGATAAGTAATTGTGCATATCCATTTATGTCAAGTTTTTTCTATACACATACTAGTTCAATTGTTGTTCGGACCACCCATTAACTAGCCCGCTATTAATGAAATAGATCATGCATATGTGTTTGGCAATGACATGTAGAAAACATTCACCTTAGAATTTCCTTTCCAACTACACTCCCAAACCACACACTGTGTGTGTGTGTGTGTGTGTGTGTGTGTGTGTGTGTGTGTGTGTGTGTGTGTGTGTGTGTGTGTGTGTGTGTGTGTGTGTGTGTGTGTGTGTGTGTGTGTGTGTGTGTGTGTGTGTGTGTGTGTGTGATGTTCCATATATAAATCACAGGCCAAAGCCAGATTTTCAGGGCTGTTATAAAGTGCCCGCTGTTGGACTGACAGCCTACACTTTTCTCTCTCTATAAAAACAAATGATATAATCGCCTTTTTTGTGCTCCACTTTTTATCGCAACCAGCGTTGAGTCAGGTGTGTGTGTGTGTGTGGGGGGGGGGAGAGACGTGTGTATTTGCATTTTCACGTGTGTAATTGTGTTTGCATGTATGCAGCTAAATTTTTCTGAGTGTGCTTTGTTGTGGAGGGGGCCCGTGGACGCGTGGCTCAAAGATGAAAGACATTTCTCATCTTGCTGGTTTAGCGAAGTCCCCGAGTCAGCAAGTAGCTGCGAACCAACACACTAGAGGGGTCTCAACCACCACCACCACCACTAGCTTAAGCCCCCCCACCCCCATGCTCACACCCAGGACTCATAAACCTCTCTGGAAAAACTCAAACTTGAAACAATGAATAAGAATTTCAATTTGGGATGCACTTAAACTGGTATTGGATGTTTTATCCAGCCTTTATCTTTCTCTCTCTCTCCTTTTCTTGTAGATACTTAGATATTTCAGGTGTAGTGGACTGGTCTGCGGTGTTCAGTCAGTCCACTACTCCTACTTTATTGTAGCTCTCTTGAAATAAAGGAGTAGACTAAAATAAAGACTATAGTAAATACCTAACTGTAAAAACAATGTTGTTAACAATATTGTTATAGATGCCAGGCTGAAAAGGGATAGCAGTATTATGTGAAACGAATGCAAAACATTTCAAAGATAGGAAATAACCTAACTTGAACATACTGTAAATGTAATACCCCAAGCCCATCTTATTTAGACGTAGTGTTTAAGTGTTTAATTTTCTTCTAAAGTGATGCTACCTATTTATGTTTTATGTTTTGGTATTACAAAAACCCCCTTGTTAATAAATACACATCCACAGTTTATGGTTTAGTGTAAAAAAGTGTGTGTGCGTGTGCGTGCGTGTGCGTGTGCGTGTGTGTGTGCGTGTGTGCGTGTGTGTGTGTGTGTGTGTGTGTGTGTGTGTGTGTGTGTGTGTGTGTGTGTGTGTGTGTGTGTGTGTGTGTGTGTGTGTGTGTGTGTGTGTGTGTCATGGTACCTTGTGTTCCTCCGTCCCCCAGCGGTCACTAGTTGTAGGAGGGAGAGAGGCAGCGAGAGGTGGTTGAGCTCATTGGTCTGTTTGTTTTATTTCAGCAGGCATTTCCCTTTTTCACAGTGGGAGAATGTCGTTTTTTTAATCCCTCCCCCCAACAGCAGAGTTTTTATGGAGTCATGGCGACCAGATACATTTTAGCGCTGCGATTGGCCGATGAGGGATCGCAGAAGGGGGCGAAGAGTGCCAGCTCTTGGCTGGTGGTCAGTTCCCACGCATGCACACACACACACACACACACACACACACACACACACACACACACACACACACACACACACACACACACACACACACACACACGCACACACAAACATGCACAGGAGTGCACATTAACACACAACGTCTACACAAACTCGCTTAGCACCATGAATGAGGAAAGCAGATGTTTCTACGTAGGAGAAAGCTTCTTTTGTCAATCAAAGAGGTTATATAAAGCTGAGATACTGCGTGTGGGTGTACACTAGTTAATGTCTGTCTAGGCCAATCCTTCTCGTAAAAGTTGATCTAAAGCGGTGGACACCCCTGCACTCTGTGTTTAATATCAGACTATCAGTGTAACCGATAAGCTGCCCTCACTGACCCAGGGTTTTCCGCGGCAGGCTGGGATCATGTAAACCGGGAAATGGTTTGACTGCTCTCCACAAACGAGGGAAATGCTGACTTTGTTGGTAGTAGATGGGATCTCTGGCGAGAGCACTGGCGACTCTCGCAGAACGCCCCCCCAAGTCCCATTTTTCCACCAGGAACCAAAGCCATGGGGGCAACAATATACAGCTTTATCATCCACTATCGCTGCGTCCGGTTCAGCCACGATATAAATATCAAGGCTGCCGTTTGCGCTCTAGTTAAAAGAAATCCCCCTCTTGCAACAACACTACAGTATAGCCTGAGCTTCATGGTGCAAAGCAGAGACAGGTTTAGTATAGAGTAGATGAATGCAATCATCACAATCTTGTGTTAATTTTAAGGATGCTAATTTAGAATTGTTTTGTTTTTTTTCCTGACTGATACCCAAACCCTCGTGAACTGATCATTAAAATGTACTATTTAGAATGTCAAGAATTCATATTGTGTTAATGGCAAAATTCCGACTTGTTGACCACGTTAGGGATGGCCATGAGTACTCTATTTTGACGTCAGTATTTTACATTTATACTAGAGGGTGCACACAATTAGGTTGGGGAAAAATGATTTCATTACTTTAAATAATATATAATCCAGTCACACATCGTTAATTTATTTTTAACAGTTCAATAATAAATATATAATTTTCATTCCGTTACTCTGTTTCGTTTGTAAACAGCTTAGCTTACCGTGGCCGGCACTTCTGGGTTTGGGAACGAACCTCACCTGGTCTGGGTCTACAAATGAAAGGCACGTGTGGTTGCGCGTGTGTCGTCCCCATGAGTTGTATTTAAGGAATAGATCGTATAGCCTATTTTTCTTTTACCATGCAAGAAACACTTGTTAAATTTTTAATTACCTAAAACATTGTCTTTTTATTAATTTCTATTAACTGATTAACCGATAGCATTAATGGGTCAAAATTCTTATTGTGCGTTAACGGTTAAATGGTCAATTATTAACATCCCTAGGTAATATCCTAAAGAAAATCTAATTTAAAAGTTAACTTGTCAGACCATAACTTAGCGTCTGGAAGCACTGCCAAGAAGGCGAGTGCTTGAACCCACTTTTCACTGCTGTGTCAGTAAACCAGGGCCTGGGGACAAAACTAAACATACAGTGAGAAAACTACAAATCTGCTGCTAGCACTTCTAGCCCCTGCTTCCTTGCAGTGGTTAGTCATTCCACAACATCAGTGTGTTGATAAAGAGAATACATTTTTCTGGCAATAAGAAAGTTTAGATGCCTTGATAGTGATAATAGGGAAATGATAAGTCATGTTTTTAATCATACCAAACATAAATTAAGCTATTTAGCTTTTCCTTTGCTGTCCAACTCTGGCGCTTGTTTCTTGTCTTCTATGTATATCAGAAAATGCACAAAAGTGCAAAATGTTCTTTACAAGTTTCTACATTGTTTTGAATTAAAACAATAACTTTGTTCTGTCTTCTTCCACACAGCTAAACCTTTCACTTCCAAGGTGAAGCAGATGCGTTTGCACAAGGAGGACTTTGAGATACTCAAGGTGATTGGACGAGGAGCCTTCGGAGAGGTAAGTTGCTTCCTGTTGTTTTTTTTGGTTTGTTTCAACCATCACCACATAAATCATGTTACAGTTTTCCAGGAAAAAAATACACAATTGTGGAATAGAATCCCCTTCAATTTGGAAGGAAACATGATATTGAATCTTATCAACTTTACAAGATGATCGCAGTCAGCTCATATATTTGGGATCAGCTGATTTTGTAATGATTGTGACGGCTCCAGTTTCAGGGAGTTTTCTTTCAGCTGCTTTTATCTTAGACTATACACTCACCGGCCACTTTATTAGGTACACCTGTTCAATTGCTTGTTAACACAAATAGCTAATCAGCCAATCACATGGCAGCAACTCATTGCATTTAGGCATGTAGACATGGTGAGGATGACTTGCTGAAGTTCAAACCGAGCATCAGTATGGGGAAGAAAGGGCATTTAAGTGACTTTGAACGTGGCGTGGTTGTTGGTGCCAGACGGGCTGGTCTGAGTATTTCAGAAACTGCTGACCTACTGGGATTTTCACGCACAACCATCTCTATGGTTTAGAGAGAATGGTCCGAAAAAGAGAAAATATCCAGTGAGTGGCAGTTGTGTGGATGAAAATGCCTTGTTGATGTCAGAGGTCAGAGGAGAATGGGCAGACTGGTTCAAGGTGATAGAAAGACAACAGTAACTCAAACAACCACTCGTTACAACCAAGGTATGCAGAATACTATCTCTGAACGCATATCACGTCGAACCTTGAAGCAGATGG
The DNA here is from genome assembly GCF_960531495.2 of Zeus faber. NCBI lineage: Eukaryota > Metazoa > Chordata > Actinopteri > Zeiformes > Zeidae > Zeus > Zeus faber. The sequence continues at coordinate 4,065,272 of NC_137189.1, forward strand.
GCTACAGCAGCAGACGACCACACCGGGTGCCACTCCTGTCAGCTAAGAACAGGAAACTGAGGCTACAATTTGCACAAGCTCAACAATAATGGACAATAGAATTGTTAGATTGGAAAAAGGTTGCCTGGTCTGAGGAGTCTCGATTTCTGCTGCGACATTCAGATGGTAGGGTCAGAATTTGGCGTAAACAACATGAAAGTATGGATCCATCCTGCCTTGTATCAACGGTTCAGGCTGGTGGTGGTGGTGTAATGGTGTGGGGGATAATTTCTTGGCACACTTTGGGCCCCTTAGTACCAATTGAGCATCATTTAAACGCCACAGCATACTTGAGTATTGTTGCTGACCATGTCCATTCCTTTATGACCACAGTGTACCTATCTTCTGATGGCTACTTCCAGCAGGATAATGCACCATGTCACAACGCTCAAATCATCTCAAACTGGTTACTTGAACATGACAATGGGTTCACTGTACTCCAATGGCCTCCAGTCACCAGATCTCAATCCAATAGAGCACCTTTGGGATGTGGTGGAACAGGAGATTCGCACCGTGGATGTGCAGCCCACAAATCTGCAGCAACTGCGTGATGCTATCATGTCAATATGGACCAAAATCTCTGAGGAATGTTTCCAACACCTTGTTGAATCTATGCCACAAAGAATTAAGACAGTTCTGAAGGCAAAAGGGGGTCCAACCCGGTACTAGCAAGGTGAACCTAATAAAGTGGCCAGTGAGTGTAGATTGACATGATGCACCTTTAGGTTGATTTCCTGGTTTCAGACCTTGTAACATGATAACTTGACATTTCATGCCAGCAAAATGCTCCAGTAGTTTTCTACTTACAGTTACATCTCATAAAATTAGAATATCATGAAAAAGTTAAATATTTTTTGTCACTCATTTCAGAAAGTGAAACTCATATATTATATAGATTCATTACACATAGAGTGAAATATTTCAAGCCTTTATTTCTTGAAATTTTGATGATTGTTGCTATAGAAAATCCAAAATTCAGTCTTTCAGAAAATTTGAATATTACATAAGATCAATAAAAAAAGGATATTTTAAATAGAAATGTCAGGCTTCTGAAAAGTATGTTCATTTCTATGCACTCAATATTTGGTTGGGCCTCCTTTTGCATGAATTACTGCATCAATGCGGCGTGGCATGGAGGCGATCAGCCTGGAGCACTGCTCAGGTGTAATGGAAGCCCAGGTTGCTTTGATAGCAGCCTTCATGTCATCTGCATTGTTGGGTTAGGGTTAGACAATACCCCATAGATTCTCTATGGGGTTCAGATCAGGCGAGTTTGCTGGCCAATCAAGCACAGTAACACCATGGTCATTGAACCAGCTTTTGGTACCTTTGGCAGTGTGGGCAAGTGCCGAGTCTGAAAATGAAATCAGCGTCTCAATAAAGCTTGTCAGCAGAAGGAAGCATGAAGTGCTCTAAAATTTCCTGGTAGATGGCTGTGTTGACTATACACTTCAGAAAACACAGTGGACCAACACCAGCAGATGACACGGCAGCCCAAATCATCACTAACTGTGGAAACTTCACACTGGACTTCAAGCAATGTGGATTCTATGCTTCTCCACTTTTCCTCCACACTCTGGGACCTTGATTTCCAAATGACATGGAAAATTTACTTCACTAATTTACTTTACATATACTTTACTAATTTACATCTTTAAAGAGGACTTTGGACCACTGAGCAACAGTCCAGTTCTTTTTCTCCACAGCCCAGGTAAGACCCTTCTGACGTTGTCTCTGGTTCAGGAGAAGCTTGACACGACATTTGCAGCCCATGCCTCGGATTCGTGCTGATGCGCCGACTTCAGCCTCAGTCCACTCCTTGTGAAGCTCCCCCAAATTCTTGAATGGATTTTGCTTGACAATCCTCTCAAGGCTGCAGTTATCCCTTTTGCTGGTGCACCTTTTCTTACCACACTTTTTCCTTCCACTCAACTTTCTATGAATATGCTTGGATACAGCACTCTGTGAACAACCAGCTTCTTTAGCAATGACCTTTTGTGGCTTACCCTCCTTGTGGAGAGGGTCAATGACTGTCTTCTGGACATCTGTCAAGTCAGCAGTCTTCCCCATGATTGGGTAGCCTACTGACCCCGACTGAGAGACCATTTCAAGGCTCAGGAAACCTTTGCAGGCGTTTTGAGTTAATTAACTGATGAGGGTGTAACACCATGACTTTCCAATATTGTACTTTTTCACAATATTCAAATTTTCTGAGACAATGAATTTTGGGTTTTCATTATCTCTAGCCACCATCATCAAAATTTCAAGAAATAAAGGCTTGAAATATTTCACCCTACATGTAATGAATCTATATAATATATGGGTTTCACTTTCTGAAATGAGTGACAAAATATTGAACCTTTTCATGATATCCTAATTTTATGAGATGTACCTGTATGTCCTCACTCAATGCAGTAACCTAAATATTGAAATTACAATATATATGTTAATACACAAAATATTTTTGTAATGCGCATCAGATGGTATACTGAAAGGTTAATCGCAAAATATGTCATTATGAAGAAAATATCACTTTATCAATTTGTAATTGTATCATGATCCTTTGTATCGAAATAAAATCTAGTTAGTAGTAGCTTCTTTATTTGCTCCACTCTAGTTAATGTTCTGTATTTGAGATCCTACCCTAATCCTACCTTCAGTCCGTCAGCATTTAGTTCACTTTAGTCTGGCAGACTCTTACATCCTTGGAGGCATGTACATCGGTATGCCTGTGAGCCTCATGGGCCACGTCTACCCAGAATCCCCTGTGGTGTGTACCTGCATGGATATGTTTACATGCGTGAGGGTATGAGTATACCTTTCAGCCTCCAGTCTCGCAGGTGAGCAAGATTACACTTGCAGCTAGAGGAAACTTTCCGAATTTCTCTTTCAGAGTAAACCCAGGAAAAGTAAATTGATTGAAGTGACAGTGTAACCATGCTGCGTGTGTGTGTGTTCTGTTTTCTCTCGCCTCTGTCGGAGGGAGGTTGAAACACGCTCATCGCTGATTTTCAGGTTGTGATGTCAGGGCTGGGGAATGTTGGAGGGACAAGGTAGCAGTGGTGTTTTTTAGCCAATACACTTTGTATATGCTGAGTGTCCTGTGAGAAAAGCACACCTCTATTTGTCTTTCACTGTGCTCCCCAAGTTTGTATTCTGTCGCTTTTCCAGAAATTAATCAATTTTTCATGTAGAGCGGGGGGATATGTCGATATAATATCAATATTGAGAATTGAGACTAGATATCGTGTGGGACTTTGGTTATTGTAATAACTGATCTTTTTCTGAACTCCATAGACTCGTAGATTAGCCATACTGTAGTTGTTCTGAGCAATGCGTGTACCTGCTCGGTCATAATACTAATCATTGTTTTATCTTATGAGAGCACCAATAGTCATCCCCAAAATATTGTCAATTTATTGATATCGATGTTTTCGTAAAATATATATTGGATTTTCAATACCCATCCGTACACCCCGTTATTGAAATTAAGACATAATTTCACGTGTTTCATGTGTGTGCTCATTGTTGGCATAGACTAGGTTTTTAATCGACTGCGACGACATGTGAAATCCACACTAAACTCAAATGAGTGGAAATGGGCGCTAGCTGCCTGCCAAAAGGTAGTAGATTTTTACTGTGGCTGTTAAATATGCCTACTCTAGCAGCTGTTTTGGCAGGTAACCATCCGTCATTTGGAGTGTCCCTTTGCCTTTTGGCTTGTAAAAGGCCTTGAGGAGGCATCGAACAAATTAAACAATATTTCCACTTTTTGTCACGTTCACATGTTTGTTTGTCTTGTTGTTTTCCTCAAGGAGTCTGCAGGATATGATTTCAGTGAGATATATATTGTTTTTACTGGGGTTGTGTTTCATGTAGGATTGATGAACCACACTGCAGGGCCTCCTTGTTCCTACTGTAGGTGTCAAATGCCTCCTTTCTGATGAGGATAGGCCTTTCTTGTGCCTTCCAATGGCTTTTGACATAGGAAACGGAGTGGGGGGAAAAAAGAGAAGTATAGAAAACTAGACACACGCACATAAATATACTGTATAACATAATGAATAAATAATATACTTATATTCCTGAATGTATCCCCAGAGATTAATAAGGTTATTTTTTATTATTATTTTACATCCAATCATTATCTTATTTGTTTTACAATCTATACACTAATGTACCAATGAAAATTCCTTGTATGTCAAAATGTATATGGCGAATTTATGTTAAGATTCTGAGAGACAGTTGGAGAGAACAGAAAATTGGGAGAGAGAGAAAGTGAACCAGAGAGAGACACTCGCATACAGAAACAAAGAGTGTGTGTGTGTGTGTGAGAGAGAGAGAGACGCATGCACATACACACTGAGATGGGGAAGAGCGACAAATGCAGAAATGAGAATGCACTCACTCAATACTCACAGCGTTACTTCAGTCTGACTGGAGACAAAGCAAGGACCGTTGGTAGGTTCCCGTCTCTGTCGAAGTCATGGCTCATGTTTGTGTGATGTGTGTGATGTAACTCACTCAGAGTACTGCCTTGCGGTAAAAGGACACCCTTTAGACAAGCTTGTGTCACTGTTGTGGCTTCCATGTTAGATTAGATTCATTAATTATAAAATTAGCAGAATTATTATCCGAGGGAGCTCTTTTTTAATTAATTCAGCGCTCAAGCAAGGCGCTGTGATTTCACCGCTGTATTTCTAGAGCCACAGATGTAGCTCTAGGGTCATGAGGCATAGCTAACCTTGAATCGCAGTTGTACTGTTTCTTAGTCCGTAGAAGATGCTTGGGTTGCACGTACCAAGACTGGTCTGATACTGCGCTGATCGTAAAAATCCTTCAGCACCAGAACACTTCCAGTGTCAGTTTCATGTTATATCTGATTTGGTTTGAACAAAACTGAATGAAACAAGTCCTTCAATAACACCGATCACACTGATATTGCAGCAGACAGTTGTACTATTCTTATTGGCAGTCAGCTTGTGAGTACTAAGTAGTCGCTCTTGGGTACTTGACAATACTGTGTTGTCATCTGACTGTATGGACTATACATGCACTGTGATGGAAACTTGTTGTGCTCAAGTTGAAGTGTCTTTGCAAGTCGATGAAAACATTGAGAACCTTACAACAATGTGTAAAAAACAGACGGACGAAAAGACTATAGACAAGTGGGAAGACGGATGAAAACAAATGCAGAAACATTGAGGTGGACTATAGCAGACAGAGAAAGTGATGCTGGAACGAGAGAGAGAGAGGGAGAGAGGGAGACAGAGAGAGAGAGAGGGACAGAGAGAGAGAGAGGGACAGAGAGGGACAGAGAGAGAGGGACAGAGAGAGAGAGAGAGAGCTTGAGATCTGAATGTTTTGAGTTTGTCCTCCCATTGTCAGCAGCCGGGAGACAAATGGCGCAGCGGCGTGACGCTGTGGATGTGTGCTGATGAATGAGCTTCCCTTCTCGGGCACAAAGCCGTGAGCACAGGCGCGGTGCCTGAAGAAGCTTTCACATCAGGCTCCGCTATGTTAGCCACTTTTCCACGGCGACCAACCACGTTTGTTAACCAGAAAGGATTTCATATGAATGGCACGATTTTACGGTCGGGCCAGATAGCTCAAGCTGAAGATACAGTATTCAAGACTTGAAGCTTATATATACATGTTTTAAGACTCTCAAGCTGCACTGCTTCATTCGTGATCAATGTTTGATAGTTTGCCCGTTAACTTTGGGATTTTCTTGATAACATTTTACTTCTTGTTCTGCCAACATAAATATTTCTGTGTCTTAGAAGCGTGCTAGCAACACTATACCCAAACTGCGTGTGCTGATGTCACGTTGGCCACTTTGCCAATCTGGTTTCAAATCAAGCGATCAAAACCACCTGATGCCTATGATATTAATATATTAATTATGTCATTGACGCCTAAAGCTATTAGGGCTCGATGACACGGCCCAAATATTATTTTTATCTTACTTCATGGTATAATGTTGTGATGGTATTTAGCTTTTCTTCAGAAACAAGTTACACTCTCATCAGATGTCTTCCTCCAAGTTTCTTTCTCCAAATGTTCAGTTATCATTATTCTTCTTTTTTCCTTTTCAGTCCTTCATGATTCTTGGATGAGGTAATAAGTGTTTCTTATTCTGATGTTGACGCAGGTTCGATAAGCAGTTTTTCATTAATTTGGTTGAAAAGGTCCAGCATTTGAGCTACATAACATTATAGAGGAGACGCCGCGCTCTATTAGCTCCCCTTAATATTTAATTGAAAGATTCTTCAGTCTTTGTGAAAATCTACCAATCATCCTTTTTTCTTCATAGTTCCAATGTACAGTAATAGTGTAGATCAGACCAGACCTACTGTATTAGTACAGTAGGTCTGATGTTGGTGCTGGTTGGTGGATGGATAGAAGCTAAAGAAGTGGGAAAAAAAGTGAAAAGGAACCCTGACACGTTTTCTATTAGAACATAATTTAGAATTCTGTATGGTTTATAATTCATTTCTGCATCTTACAGTGCATCTTAGTGACTTTGGTACAAAAACTCCTTCTGGCTGGGGACTTGGGTAAAGCACCGCATTGGCAGGATTATCTAAATAAAATAAATGATATCTAGATATGTAGCTGGAGGCCAAAAAATTTGTAAACCGGTTGGTTGTTGTTGCTGTCGATATGCCAGGGTGTTGACTCTCCGTTGGCTGGGAAGGTTTATTACAGTAGCTGGTGAAATAGTAAAACCATTGTCAACCTTTTCCCCCGTCATGCTTGGGTCCCAGATGGTAAAATCTAATTAAATATACATTTTTAAACCTCTCAGCTACCATCTTCCTCTCCAGAAACGGCAAGCTGTGAAAAAATAAGGGAGTAGTTGCTTGCTGGGGGGTGCGCTGGAGCAGCGAAATAGGTGAACCCCTCTGAAAGTCGCCTTTTCGGATCTGCAGTACAAATCTGACCAGAAGAGGAAGAACAGATGATGGAAGAGAAGAGTGGTGAAGAGAGACACAAACACCAGCTTGCTGCCAAGAACAGTGTGCTCCCCCTCTTGTCCTCCTCTCCTCCGCTGAGGGCTCACTAGGGGAAATCCAAACAGTACAGGAATGTTATCATTGTATTGCATTAGCAGCATTCCCGGCTCATTTAATAGACTGCAGACTCCTCCGCAGCATGGGCGCCTGCGTCGTGTGTGTGTGTGTGTGTGTGTGTGTGTGTGTGGGGCTTTATACTTGCGTATGCACATGTGTGGGTTTTAACATGTCTTTTTTGTGTGTGTGTTTTGCTGTGTGAGACAGATTGAGAGAGGTGGTTTGGAGCTCCTTACACACTACAGACTAAAGCGGATATTGTAACTTTTTTCCAGCTAACTTTCTGTCTCTGTCCTCTCTACCTCGATTTTTCTCCCTTCTCTTCTCCTTTTGCAAGTGGAGAGGTCCAGCACACGGAGTTTAGAAAGGAAATTGACTTCCCTATACTACAGGTTGAATCCCAGCGGGTGAATCTTGTGTTGCACATTGTCTGTTGATCCCTCTTTACGAGCAAAGCGTAGCTTTCTGTTTTAGTCCACTCACTAAGCTGTTTCTGGACTTCTTTCTGAGCCACTGACCGTTTGGCCAAACTCTCTGAGTTCATAGGTGTGGGAGAAAAAGGACATTCTTGGATGCATCGCGATTCTCTCAAATGACTTTGAATCAATGTACATAACTCCATAATGAAACTTTTAGAAATCTGATTTCAATATTTTGATTGTCTTTCTAAAAGGTTATTATGGCCTTTTGTGGCCAATATTTACAGAGGAAAACATTTTAGGTCGAGTTTTGGTTAAATAGGACAAATGTGACAAAACCAGTGGGATGGTGAAGGGTAAAGGGATTACAGCATGACAAGAATGTTGAAATTAAGCTTAGGTTTAGCTAATGCTACGAGCGAGGATGGACAAATCTCAACCGGCAAGATCCCGTCTTTAGAGCACAGCGGAGCATGTGGACCAGCATGTTCAGTGCTGTTTCATTTTCAGAAAGTATAGAAATCAAAAATCCACATGCGTTGAGAATCATTTCGTAATGGTGTTATGGCACCCTGAAACTAAATCTAATCTAACCTTGGGCTACAGAGAGATTCCCACCCCTCCCTTCTACCCAGCTGACTCACTTTCCAAGTCAGCCACGCTCCTCCTCCTTTCCAGCATCTTGTAACCAGCTTTCAGCTTATAACAGCTTGCTTGTGGGCACATCGGTGGAAACACGGTGGGGGAGTGATAAAGGAGAAGGTTTTCAAGATGGAAGGTTCAAGTAGAGGCATGTTAAAATGTCCTGAATAATTATATATATTTGTATTTTAATTGTCTCTCATTGGGAAAGGGATTCTGTGACTACTGTCTGCTTGTCCAAAGGCACTGTGGCAGGGCTCTCACCCCAGTTAACTCCACGTTATGCAGAGAATCGGCACCACTCTTCTCTTCCATTACGTGTCGATGATTAGAAAGAGACGACTATCAGGATGCATGAGATTCCCGTTGTGTTGTGTAAATGAGTGTGGGTGTAAGAGGATCCAGGTGGTGTGTGTCTTGTCGGCTGCTGAGGTCAACACCTCTGTGTCCAGGGTTACTTCCTGTCCCTGACTTCCCCTTCCTAACCTCCTCCTCCCCCCTCTTATTTTATCTCCATGTGTTTTATCTCCCTCCGTTTCTTCTTAGTTCACGTTTTCTCTCTCCTCCTCCTCCGTCTCTGCCACCCACAGTTCCATTAAACTATTTCTTTTTACTTTCTTGTCTTCCTTTACTGCCCTCGCTGCACTCTTCAACCTCCTACACTTTGTCCCCACCTCTGTCGGTTTTCTGCCTCGTCTTCATCTAGCTCTACTTTGTTTTGGAAAATTTTCTTCATGTCCACCGACTCTGTTGCCAAGAGATTTCCCACAATCCCTTGAGATCCTTCATCTCCGAACCTCCTTTAGATGCTTGGTCATGCCAAGCTTACTTAGTTGCTCAACACTTTCCTCACAGTAAAAAGTCTGCAATGAACCTGTAGAGTGTGTGATTCTCGAGAGGTTTAATAGAGTGACGTCGGACAGTTCATCATTACTATTGGAAGTAAATTGAATCCGATATCTATGCGTGCTAGTTTGCTCGACACTGGGCAACAAAGTATCATGTAACAACCAACCTTTTTAAACAACTGAGATAATCTCTCCTTTCTCCTCCTCCTCAAGTGGAATCCCCACTTTACTACCTCTGGATTACATCTGATAAAAGAACAGGAGAATCATTGGGAATTCTACCTAAGATCAATATCATAATATATGATGTGTGTATACTGCAAGTAATTACAGTGATCCAACCTAAGCTAACCTCAATTTTAGGTTATGCAAATCGTCATTAACGTATATACAACTTACAAAATTGTCTGTCATGATGAGTGATTGTATAAGGATATAGTACGTCTAGATGCATGTACCGTGAAATATAGATAAATGTTAAGAGCTTTCAGATCATTTTTAGCTTCAATCAAATATGCAATATATTGAAAGCTTAGCTTATATTGTCTTTTTACACAGTAGTGACATTTTATTCTCCAGTTAAAACTTTTTTTTTTTTTTTTTTTTTTACCAGATCGGCTCCATTCTCACAACAAAGAAAAACTTCTTAGGATTTTGCATTTGACCATATTCTGCCACGATTAACATCACATCTAAAAATTGTGATTCACATCCTGATCTTTTAGAATTAAGCTAAGAGCTGACCTTTCTCTCTCTGTACTATCTGTTGTTATTCCTGTTTATTTTGTTGTACAAAAAAACCCAAATCCTTCGAACAATTTGTAATTGTCCCTTCCTCTGTCTTTGTGCAGGTTGCGGTAGTGAAGGTGAAGAATGCAGACAAGGTGTTTGCTATGAAGATTCTCAATAAGTGGGAGATGTTGAAGAGAGCCGAGGTGAGTGCCACGCTAAAGGTCTACTCCCATCAATAACTATGGGCAAGATTATTATCTCAAACCTGAGGAGTTTCAATCTCAACAATAAGTGAATTTAACTGAAAAGAACGGATTTACAGCACAGGGTCTGACACAATCATTTACAAGTTGGCAAACATGCATTAGCTTTTGGGAGGTCTGCATCAAAATGGTTGCAGAATTAGGAACATTTTTGAATTGACTGATATTTATCCTATATAATTATGACACATATTTCAATATTAAGAAAGTTATATCATGAATAGGGCTGCACGATTATGGCTAGAATGATAATCAAAGTTCAAAGTGTATTTTATTGTCAATCGTACCATGCAACACGTAATTACACAGAGGATCAAAATTGCGTTTCCCCATACTCCAAATGTGCAGTAATATTTGTAACACACAACATATAACATGAAAGTGCAAAAAGACAACAACAATAGACACAACCAGTCTAAGGATAGTCTTAAATCGCTATCGGGAGCTGGAGTGGCCGCTGCCGACAGGGCGCTGCCATCTTGCGCATGCGCTATCCCTGGCGCATCCCTGTCCCTAAACACGATTATTTTAGTCAATATTGTGATCGCGATTATTTATCCCGATTATTTGTCCATTTCAGTGAACGCAGTATTTAATTGCACCTTGTAAATCAACAGAAAACCTCACATTAACAATGTAGAATAATTTACAATAATAATGTATTGATAAACCTATAAATAAACTCAAATGTAAAAATCTTTGAATCTAGATAGGACTTTGTTCACATTAATTCTGTCTTCTTAAGGCTAAATATAAATTACATTATGTATGGTATGTTAAACTATGTAAAATAGTTTTGCTAGTTTTTCAGTCCCGTAGGACCAACAGACTGCTCGAAATGGTTGCCAATGGCCCACATCTGGTTGCCCGGGGTGACTGGGCAACTGTTAATGTCAAGCCCCGCGGAAGTTGTTTGTCAGATTTTCTTTGAATGGTTTTAGTTAACTTGTCACAAAACACTTGTCGCCAATGCACCTTCTGTCTTCCCTGCTTCATGTCTAGCAGAAGCGGCCCGATGCGTCCCTCTGTGGGCTGTGGCACGCTTCCACAGATAGGTAGCAGATTGTCTGAACAAGATATGCACATCCATGAGGAACGTATCCTCAGCGCACTCGCAATGTGCGCACAGTGCAGCTTAGATCACAGGCGTCCCAATGCTCACCATCACAGCGGTCATCTGCGCTCCGCCGTGCTGCTCCCTTGACCCAGAGCGCCAAAATGCCTAGAACCAGAGCTGGGGGTCCATGTGCCTTTTCTTTCTTTTTCATTCTTTTTTAGCACCTGCCCCTCGCAAAGTCTCTGTACAGGACTGTAGAGCGGGGAAGTGAGATCCGATCACCAGTGGTTACTCGACAGCTCTGAGTGGAGAGGGGGAGAGTCTCCTCCCCCAATCTCTCTCTCCGCTCCAGTTTCAGAACACAGTTAACTGCACTTACGCGGTTTCAATGCTGGGATTTTTCCTGGTGGATTAAAAAAAAGTGTCATCAATGTCAATCATGATCGATGGAGCTGATAGGCGATTTAGTTGTAAATCTGCCCAAGCCTACAGAGCAGCTCTTGGAAATGCCGCCAAACCCATAATTTCCCCTCAAATCAGTTGTCAGCTGACATACTAATTGCAACAGATGTCACTGTTGTAAACATGCGTGTTGCTGATTTGTGCTTTTCCTATTGACCTCTCCTTGACGGCTTCACCATTGTTCCCCTGGGCCATCAATCTTCATGTCTCAAAGAAATGATCTAGGGCACCTAATAGACTTTATTTTTTACTAGACCATGGTTCCATCGCTGAACAATGGGGCATTGAAGATTTTGTTTTTTACAATGGCCTTTGATTAATGTTTGACCCTCTCTCCATTGAAAGACTAGAGTCTGTTTTAAATTCTAGCATTACTTTTATTTTTCATTTCATTTCTACAGACTTTACTTCTCTTTTACTAAAGAGCAAATCCAATAATCCCTAGGAGTTCAGAAATTAAATCTCTCTCTGAGGGTAGAGATGGCCCCAGCTGCATATTTCACTTGCGATGTTTTTTGTTGCCATGGTTTTTTGGTTTCAGATTCATAGCTTGATTGCTCTGAAAACTATATTTTGGGCATGCTGATGTACCGGGGCCATGTTTGGCATACAAGGTATGTCCAGGGAAGTTCATCACAGGCTGGAACTCCAGAGCAATTGTTTTTCAACTTGACAAAGATTTCAGGGGAAAATTATGTTTTACTGGTGCACATAAAAAATCCCTCAGCCTGTCTGTTCAACCAGGGTGTATGTCAGGCCTTAAATAAGTCTTGAATTCACTTAGATATGAGCTCTTAAATGCAACGTAAACATTTTGTCTGATTTTGCCATATGTTTGTCTCAACATTTCTGATAAGTCGGTAACCATTCCTTTTCTGTTCTCCCCTTGCAGACGGCATGTTTTCGTGAGGAACGTGACGTGCTGGTGAACGGTGACAGCCAGTGGATCACCACCTTGCACTACGCCTTTCAGGATGACAATAACTTGGTGTGTGTGTGTGTGTGTGTGTGTGTGTGTGTGTGTGTGTGAGACGCTCATTTTCTTCCTGGATATGGTGGCTCAGATGTCCTAATATTTGGCTGCCGCTTGTTTCCGACGAAACGCTCAGCAAATCCCTACCCAACACTAGTCATTGTTTTATATGGCAAATAAATTTACCTGGCGGATGGTCAAACTGGAGATTCATTCCTCACAACAAAGTACAAAATACCTTGAGATACAAAAAATCTTTGGCAGCAGGTGATTGGGCAAGAGCCGTGTTCTGGCACATTGTGAATGGCTGCCGTGGCCATCAGTCTGCAGTCTACTCCCTCTCTTCATGACCCCAAGTTGGAATGCCAGGGGTGCCTTTCATTCCATTTCCCACATTCTCTTACAACAAATGGTTGGCTGTGGATCCTCCCCAGGGCTTTCAAAACACCATCACGAACGGCTATTTATAGGAGCACCCGCAAATGTTAAAAAGGGCAATTTAGGCTCCTGGCTGCTAGAGTGCCCTTGTTGGTAATGATACTGTGAGAAAGAAAGAGGAGAAATTGAGTATTTTGTGCATTCCAAAGTGGAAGCACTGTAAATAGATTTAGCCTTTGATGGGTTTGTGAAATCTAATGTTCTACATAAATAGACCCAGTTCCCTAGAACTTCACGTGCTCTTTATTTCCGTCTCTCATCTTTTTTTACTCTATTCCTCGGACTATGAATACCTTTTTTAGATTATGCTGCCACACTAGTTTATTTCTTATGTTTTTCTCTCTGGTTTTCTGGTTTCATGGTTTCTAACCATGTGCTTCACCCTGTCTGTCGCGAATCTCGGTCTCGCTCTTTCGCTGATACTCAGTCCTATAAAACCCTGTCTGTACTTCCCCGATGCCCCTCTCTCTAATATCTGGTAATTAATTACTGTGAAATTTTATCAATACAAAGAACTGAATTACTACTCAAATCCTAAGTACTCAACAAGATCAAGATCTGTGTTCACTTCAGTAAACTCTGTCATGTTTCCATCTGTGGTAGCATCGATGGTGGCATGTCCGCTGTGAAATTTTACTTAATCCAGTCAGCTAAGCCACCAGACAATGCACGTTCCATGTTTCAGACAGAGCAGGAGCATGTGCAGACATTTGAGGTGGTTTTGTCTTTTTTTTTGTGAAACTCCAGTTTGAAACATGTTAGGTGAGGTCACAAGAATAACCGTCTAATACTCCCTGCGTGTTTCTTCAAGTACCTGGTGATGGACTACTATGTGGGTGGTGACCTGCTGACACTGCTTAGTAAGTTTGAGGATCGTCTGCCAGAGGAAATGGCGAGGTTCTACCTCGCTGAGATGGTGCTGGCCATCGACTCTGTTCACCAACTGCACTACGTCCACAGGTAAGGTCTCTCTCGCTCTCTCTCGCTCTCTCTCGCTCTCTGTGTGTGTGTGTGTGTGTGTGTGTGTGTGTGTGTGTGTGTGTGTGTGTGTGTGTGTGTGTGTGTGTGTGTGTGTGTGTGTGTGTGTGTGTGTGTGTGTGTGTGTGTGTGTGTGTGTGTGAGATTTTCAATGTTTACAATTAAGGCCAGATGCTCCTTCAATGTTATTGCTTATTGTTCTTCAGTAGCATTTTATCATCACAAGTTGAAGTGTTATCAACATTGTGATACACAATGTTGTTGCCAGCGAAGAAACAATACTTTCCTTATATTTTGTTTTACGATATGACATCTATATAATATGTAGTCTGAATTGTTGAATTTTCAAAACTAGTTGGTTTTTGTCTGTTATTCTTTACATGGCCTTTTAGTGTGATGTAATGATATATAATATGAAAGCAGAAATGTTTTTATTTATATTTTGAAAATACTGTTTTTCTTTTATTATTTCATCCCAGGTCAGTTGGTTTATTACAGTATTTCTTTATTAGCCTTTCAGATATTGTTCCCTTTTTGCAAGCTGCTGATTCCGTTAACACCTGCCACAGTCACTCTGAGTTGATTTCACATTCATGACAAACAACGAACGAATGACCCACCTAAAAAGTCGACAGTTTGCAGACATCGGTCTCCTGGTGGCCTTGTTTCTCCAATCCAGATACCCCAAGATAATTTAAATCACTTGAAGATGTCCCCAGGAGAAATGGGGGGCGGGGGGTATTTTGGTGTGGAGAGGCTGGTTTAAGCTAATCTGGCATCGTTGTGGTCAGGACCCCCTCCCCCCTGTTTCCGACACACAGGAAGGGACTTTGTCAAACAGGAAGTGGCCACCTTGGCACGTCTACACAACACTGTCGCCGCTGCTGCAGGCCAGTAGAAGCAGTTTGCGCTTCAGAGAGGGAGAGATGGAGAGAAGGAGATGGGATAAAGGTTTGAATGTGGCTTTTAGTTGCGTTGATCTCTACACACTACAACAGAGAAAAGGAGGGCGAGAGAGAGAAAGAGATATTGATAGGTATGTATACTGTATATGTGTAAAGGGAGGGAGTTTATGTACCCACTAATTGCATGGTGGGGGCTGTGGGGGAGGAAAGGAGGGAAGGATGAATGGATGAAGGGGTGGTGGGGTTGTCATTTCTCTTTGAGGCCCTTCAGGGACACATTGGGGGACGGTAATGACCGGGTGCTGGGAGGGGTTGGGGTGTGGTAACCCCCCGCGCCGTCCTTTCTCTGACTCCACTCACACAAACGCCCAGATTGGCACACTGGGTTTTTGAAAGGGTGGAGACAGCTGAGCAGGTCCCTGAAGGAGGATGTTTCCTGCTGGTGTGTGTGTGTCTGTGTGTGTGTCTGTGTGTGTCTGTGTGTGTGTCTGTGTGTTTGTCTGTGTGTTTGTCTGTGTGTCTGTCTGTGTGTCTGTCTGTGTGTGTGCTGCTGTCGGTGTATCCTTATCGTTATGGGTTTGATTTTGTGTGCACAAAACAGAGCATTTGTACAAATGTGTGACGTGCTCGAGTCAAACTGTTAATGTCTGCAATGACGTGTTGATGTGTGCACATTCTTAGCCTCCATGACTCAAGTCAGCAGACAAATTAAATGCCTGTAATTTGAAAGCCATGAGACGGCCCCTCTCCATTCAAAGATCACTTTGACTCGCACCAAACATACACCATCAGGCCTCGTTTAGGAAATATAAACAGCTCTATTTATGGCAGTAGTTCTAAAGCCCATTCTCTCAGAGGCCAGATATCCACTGCGCTCGGATGCCCTTTTTTATTTTTCCTCCTTGAAGATAATTTGAGGGCCAATTCCGATCTTCATCTCTCCCAACACAGATGTTGGGAAAGAGTCTCACAGTGCAGAGCGTTAAAAGTACTTTATAAATGGATCGGTGCTTAGCGAGCGATGGGCTGCAACCAGAAATGAATAGTGAGCCTCTGTGCGGTGTGTCCCTGCCTGACGAGAGTTAATAACATGTTCCCGTGAGCCTGGATCCCACGGTAACGTCATTTCTCATTTATTCCGTGGGTAAAAGAGCTTATAAAAACCTGTCATAGTTATCGTAGTCAGCAGAACGATTAACAGGCATGGAGATTGCCAGTTTAATAGCCAAACACACCCTTTTCCTCAGAGCGACCTCAGTAAGCTGCGAAATGCTGTTGCAGCCTGTGCAAACTCACTATGCACTGGATTTTCACAAAATTAACTACTCAGCTTTAGGAGTTGAAGGGATGACAATGATATTTTCAATTTGTTATTAAAATAGGGTTCGTTAGATCAGTGATCCTCAACCTTTTTACATATCAAGGACCCTCAATCTGAGAAGATTTTCAAGGTTGGATATGATTTAGTCCAAACCTCTATATCCCTGTCTATACTATAGTTAGGGTGATAACAGTCAAACTACGAACAAAACAGTCATTATTGTACATTTTCTAATAAAATAGAGATTGCACAAGAGAGGACATATTCAGACCTGTAGTTAATTTTCTTTGTTCGGATTCAGGGAATAAAATGTTGCAATGTTGAACTTGGGCCTTGAAAGCGGACCAATACTACCAATACAGTTTGCTAGTACCATGCATTTGCAAACTGTTTTGCGATTGGTCAGAATTTTCTGTGGTGTGTCTGATCTTGGCGTGTCAGGCTCTGCGGAGCTGCGCATACCTCCAGTGCGGGGATGGCTTGCAGTGATGCCAGCCACCTCTGGGAATGGCCGCGCCGGTGCCGCGTTGCACTGCCACAAACTCTCCATCCACGTGTTCTTCAACAAATGTGGGTGTGGTGATGCGGAAGCTGTCGGGGATCCTCATCCTGCTGCTGCCCTTCGTCATGCGATACTTCATCCAGCTGATCATCTGCCTGTGGCCGCGCTGGGACCGGTACCACCGGGACCGGAACCACCGGGACCGCCTGGAGGATAAGCAGTCGCTCTTCCGCGGTCACGTGTCCTGGGACTCTCTGCTGGGGTGCAACGGCTTCGAGGACTTGGCTTCCCAGAATTTTCCTTCCTACGACGAGGTGAAGAGGTGAGGTGAAGGCCCACATACGAGGAGCAGGAGATGCACCGGGACCGCTCAGAGGACAACCTGCTGGGGGAGGAACGGAGCCAGAGCCGGTACTGGGACCCGGGGGGAGGCCGGGCGAGGAGCAGAGCTCAGGACAAGGATACAGCCACAGGGTGTCACAGAACTGTGTGGTGGATGATGATGATGCGTAAACAACCATTCTCACAATATGAGCGTCCGATCGTGCACAGCGTATACAGTACAGCAAGTGAGTTGTATCTGTTTGTTGGGTTGTTTTCAGTCTCAATGAAAACAACCACGCTGTGGAGCCATTGCAAGCGTTGCTGAGACCACCCTCTCTAGGCATCTCGTCCAGTTGATTTGGTCCGGAACAGAGTGTGATTGTTGTGTTCACACATGCCCAAACAAACCGATCCGAGGGGGGAAACCCTCCAAGTTTTGGAAGAAATACTCCAAACAAGCTAGGTGTGAATATACCTTTAATCATTTTGCTGGAAACCCCTTGGAACAGACACACACAACATTTTCAAAACTCACAAAATTCAAAAAATGGTCTTTCATAAGTAAGAGGGCCATTTGGATCAAACACAGGAGCCATTCCATGCTATTCCAGAAGGAAATTAAGAATTACCATTTCCAACAGCCTCTGCGTTCATCTTTTTATTTTTCATATATTTTATTTAATGGAAAAATCTCAAATTGTGTAGGACTGTGGCCTGTCCAGAACACAAGCCGCCTTTAAGAACGTACCTGTTATTATATCAAGCGTGAAAGAAGCCTCACATTGTTGGAACTCAATGGCATCTTTATCTGACGAGTGGTGTCTGATGGCTTTTATAGATTTTCAGATGTTTCTTAAATTGGTCTTAATAAAATAATTGTGTGGGTCTCCTGATGCAGAGGAATAAAAACAACCCCGCTGAAGGAGTCAGTGAGACGTTTGTGCAACTGGTTAATGTAGGGAGAGGATATGACCTACAATCTCTCAAAACATGAGGTATGAAATATAAAGAGCAGGTTTTATTGGGGTGGAAGATTACAGTTTTGTTCTGATCTTACACTTTTTGTTCCCATAGTGTTGAATGTAATAAACAAATGAATTAATCCATTTCAATCTAATTCCCATTACAATTATTGTGATGATAGTACTTTCTTCCATGTTGCCCGGCCCTCTCGGAAATCCATAATCCCGATTGTGTTGACCCTTAAAACTGAAGTGAATCCCAATCAATGAAAGCACAGAAAAAGCAAAAGAGTGCCTTTAGGTCAACCTTCTGTCCCCGAGCCAGTGCGCTGGTTTAGAGTAGAGAGAGGGTGGAACAAAGAAAAAAAAAAGGCAGGGGGATGTGTGTGTGTGTGTGTGTGTGTGTGTGTGTGTGTGTGTGTGTGTGTGTGTGTGTGTGTGTGTGTGTGTGTGTGTGTGTGTGTGTGTGTGTGTGTGTGTGTGTGTGTGTGTGTGTGTGTGTGTGTGTGTGCGAGATCTGCATGGCTTCCCAGAGGGGCCTGACAGACGTTTCAATAGCACAACACAGCATGGTTTAGCTGTATGTTAGCAGCGATGCATCTGTCCGCACCCTCCCCTTGTGTGTGTCTTTTGTGGTGGAGTATTTAGAAGAGAGACTGGGGGGGATGCAAAGAGTGCTTGTGTCATGTCTTTGTGTGTCACTGAGTGATGAGTGTTGGGGGTAGGGAGAGAGAGTGTTAATTGAGAGAGCAGTGGTGTGTGAGTTTGACAGGTAACATCTGTTTCCCGGTGCATCTCACTACTGTAGAGTGTCACTCGTGTGTGTGCGTGCGCGGGCATGCACTTTGCTATTGATCAGAGCCATATGTGTCTTTCATTATTGATTGAATCCATTTGTCTCCACAGACCACAGATCTAAGGGAGACATACTTAATGAGCATAATTTGTTCTATTTATTAAGTCTTAGGGCTTGTATTACTATGTTAGTAATTAGCTACTTGCATGGATGTATGCTCTTGTTTAAGGGATAATCCAATTTGATCCAAATATGCCCTCTTAACAATAGCAATTTGATTAGCTTTTGATAAGAAAGGTGTGCGCGTCCGTCTCTTGAGTCAGTGCGTGCACGTGTGTACCTTATGTTAGACTATTTGTTAGGTCCTATGTTTAAAGAAAAAACTGTGTGTGTGTGTGTGTGTGTGTGTGTGTGTGTGTGTGTGTGTGTGTGTGTGTGTGTGTGTGTGTGTGTGTGTGTGTGTGTGTGTGTGTGTGTGTGTGTGTGTGTGTGTGTGTGTGGGGAGTCCAGATGGCCCTCGCAGATGGAGGCTGCAGTCTTAGAGGAGATTACTGCCCTCTATTCTTGTCCCTGCGCCGTTGCTTAAGACCACAGAAGCTCTGTGACACAGTGGCCCAGTTGGCCTAGCATAGCGTAGCCTAGCATAACATAGTTTAGCTCGGCTTATCGCAGCGTAGCATGAGCTTCGCGATAGCATACCTAGCATCCTGTTCTTTGAGCTGTTTAGCTTTTGTGTGTTTAGTCGGAGGTATTAACCTGGCTGCCCTGTCCGCCTGTGGCTTAATCATAGCTGTCTGGCTAGGAGAGTGAGAGAGTTGGAAACTGAGAGAAGAGAAAACGAATGAGGTTTTCTTTCTTTGTTGTTTTTTGTCTTTTTTTAAGAAAAGCTGTGACTTAGAAAAAGTATTTCTAAAAAGGCAATTAAAGGAGAGTATGGGTAGTATGACCGAAATGTTAATTGACTAATAAAGGAAAAGGACAGAAAGGGAGCATTGTGGGTAGCGGGGGGGTGGGGGGTGGGGTCAGGACAGGTCAGGGAGACTGAGGGAGCCATGTTTGTTTGATCTGTGCTCATTAGCAGCCCAGAAGCTTCGCTGAGGACTAAATGGTTTACCAGGAGGAGTTACCGCTCCAACCCCTGCAGAGTGGACTGTCTCTCGCTCGCTCTCTCTCTCTCACACACACACACACACACACACACACACACACACACACACACACACACACACACACACACACACACACACACACACACACACACACACGGACGAGGGTCGGTGGATGCTGTCCACTCTTTGGCAGGGAAGACCGAGGTCTTTGGACCTGATTAGGCCCGTGTGCCGAGTAAACACCCTCGTGTGTGTGTGTGTGTGTGTGTGTGTGTGCGTGTGCGCGTGTGCGTGTGCGCGCGTGCCCGCGCGCGCACACAGAGAGCCTTGTCCAAGTCATATAGGTTTCTTTCAGCATTTGTGGCCAGTTTTTCAGTCAGCGTGCTGGCGATATAGCATTATGGTGACATCATGGACCAGGGCGGTCACAATCATGGAATTTTAGTTGGCGAAGAGTTAATAATTTCAATTAACAATGAAATTGTCTTATGTTGATTTTAGGCTCATTTTGTTCACTATGACAATACTGTAATAATACACATCCACCTTAGGAAGAAAAGCCCTGACTAAAACTGAACCCAATGTTCTATTTATTGCAACATTTTAAATGTTGGCTCAGAATACCCACAAAATTTGGATGCAAACATAGGATTGTGGAATCCAAAAATGCTTTTAGGAAATTATCACGGTCAGCTCGAGTAATTGTCAGGGATTATGTTATAATTGTGATGGCTCTAGCTGCGGTCGTGTGCAGGAGAATAAAGTCCAAGCACTGCACATTCACCCCAATCGCTGGACTACGAGATGGAGAGTTGTGATCTTTATATGGAGGTGAAAGCAGTAAAGCATGTCTTCGTCTTCCCATCAGCCGTCATCTATCAGGAAGAAACTTGACTGTTCTGCGAGCGGCCTGAAGAGGGTCACTGTGAGATTTATGTCCTGGATGGCCTTACTTGCACACAGCCCCCGGTGCAGAGATCCTGTCAGCGGGGCAGACACTCACACTAAATATGGTGCAAAGTCACTCCCACAGCCACAACCTCTCATGTGCAAATGACCCACTGTTGAGGAGTGAAGATTGAATTTAGAAAGACACAATGAATCCCTCTTAACAATTAGCCTGTATTTACTCACACTATTGTGATTATTACAGGGGCTGTTTTAAAGCGGCTCTTTGTTGTAACCTCTGCATTTTCTTCTTATGAGAGTTACAAGGAAATTGAGTATATTTACTCAACTCAGTGAGTAAAATGATGTCTGAATAACGTGTTGTTTTGTTTATGCATGTGTGTCAATGTATATTTCTTTGTTCTCCTTTCCTACATGGAATCTGTAACATTGCTGGATAAAAAATATCTGGCAAGGACAGTAGGTAGTCATTCCCACATTGGCTTCCTTTATGGAGAAGTCAGTATGGAGTCTGTACCCACATAGATGACTGTTACGGATACAGTACGTAATGCTTGTGTGAGAGGTGTCTAATATCGCACAAGACTAGGAAACAGAATCAGGTTTTTTTTAGACCAGTGCTTCGCTCCCCGTCTCCCTGCGCCACGGACTCTTCCCTCCGCTGAACCCCCGTCATAACACACACAATAACCTGAAACCCAGAGTTATTAAATCAGTCTGATCCTTTTCAACCTGTCCTACAGTCTCTGCCTCCGGAGAAGGAATGTTCTCCACCCGTTCTCCCTCTCCCGGTCCGCTTGCTCCCTCCGGCTCCACGCTGTTGTGCAGCCGGCGGGCAAGCCAAGCAATTGTGCCTGATGTCAGTGGGCCGCACCTCTAACTGTGAAAGACACATCTCGGGTCTAAGTGGCATTTTTAAGAAGAAAATAATACAATTTAACAATATAAACAACTGTGGCTGTAGAGACTGGACGTGTTTCAGTTTTTTCGTCTTTGAGCGCCACGGTTCTGATCGGTCTCGCCATTTATCCCAAATGTTTTTTACTTCTTCCTGAAAACAATTTTTAAAAATATTTTTACAATATAAATATTCATAAAAACCCACTATTTGTGGTTTATTTGGATTCGGCTCCACCCCTCCTTTATGGCAATGTTACTGCTTCCATTCCCACATACTTCCTTTCACAGCCTTTCAGGTAATTTGCCGGAAATTAGTTTACTTTGAGACTGGGAAAGTTTTATGAAATGTCGACTCTGGCTCCTATTCCCAAATGACACCAATACGGAACATTGCCACCACATTTACAGCTTTTAGTGCAAGTGGGAAAGGGGCTTATGTCTTTGTAGTTTGCCGCGGAGCTATGGATGAGCCTAGACAGAAATTAAACCACACAATCTGTGTGTGTGTGTGTGTGTGTGTGTGTGTGTGTGTGTGTGTGTGTGTGTGTGTGTGTGTGTGTGTGTGTGTGTGTGTGTGTGTGTGTGTGTGTGTGTGTGTGTGTGTGTGTGTGTCAGACAGACAGACAGACAGACAGACAGACAGACAGACATAATTTCTAACAACGATTGTCGATCTGTGGCCTACCCACAACACAATGTGTGGTCATCTGTCCTGTATTTGTCGCAGAATTGATAAGGGACCCCTCAGACACAAGGGCCTGATGTGCTCAGCCCTCTCTATAGCTCGCCTGAATTCTAAAAAGGGCACAGCGTCTATATTTAGACCCTGCCTGCAGTGATAAAATTCACCTTTCCTGGCGAGTTGAAGCCTGCTTATCATTAGTTGTTTTTTTTTCTTTATAAAGCACCCACCCCAGCACCCCCCCCAAACATGATAATGTTTTCTAATCTTCTAATCCACTCTTTATTACACGATGACAGCACCGTGCGAACTGAACAGCAGAACTTAACCTTTCCATCGTCATTTTAGAGGGGACTATTCTTAGAGCTGCCCCACCCAGGTCGTGCTGGTATGGATTTTGGGCCAAGCCACACCAGGGGAGGCCCACCTCAGATCTTGGTTGGGAGGCTGATAACATGGACAAGCGCAGGAAGAGGCACCTGTCAGTGACCACCTGTCCCCCACCACCATTTCTCCCCACTCAGCGTTAAATTACATTTAGCTCACAGGGAACCGGAAGGGTAAAGCAGAGACCTAAATGGAGCTATTGTATGATAAAAAAAATTTGATTGAAAACG
Source organism: Zeus faber (assembly GCF_960531495.2). Taxonomy (NCBI): domain Eukaryota; kingdom Metazoa; phylum Chordata; class Actinopteri; order Zeiformes; family Zeidae; genus Zeus; species Zeus faber. The sequence continues at coordinate 4,088,226 of NC_137189.1, forward strand.
ATGATTGTTCCGAGGTTGTGTATTGAAATAGACCCACACAGCCCATATTGCTCAGTAGATATATACAATATAGTAGTTAGCATTTTACTCAAACCATTGTCCTGGTTTATCTGTTCATTAAAACATGGTTTTATCTTTGGCAGATTCACCAGGGACTGTTTGTGTTTAGCTTTTCTTCCTTTTAAAAATACATTTGTGTGCGCTTTTACTTTCCGTACAGCACTCATCGCCCCCGCCCCGCGTCCAATGTGTTTATTTATCCTTTCTTTTGGTAAATCATTTGGGTAATTCAGTGATGTCACGCTGCTGATAAATGACTTGGGTAAATTAGTGGATTGAATCGCACATATTTCTGAATTATTACACACAAACATTTCAGGCAAATGAAGGCAGATTTCCCCAGGTGATGTTTTTTATTTTATGATCATCAGCACAGGTGTGTGTGTGTGTGTGTGTGTGTGTGTGTGTGTGTGTGTGTGTGTGTGTGTGTGTGTGTGTGTGTGTGTGTGTGTGTGTGTGTGTGTGTGTGTGTGTGTGTGTTTATACAGGCATGTGAGCGTTCACATGCCTGTGCAAGCCTGGGTTTCAAAAGTCCCATCGGTGCAGTGCATTTCAGAAGAATCCATCATCTCTGCCGTTCCTCTCCCTTCTGTGAGGAATGGTGTACTCAATTTGTCTTTCTCTAACCCCCCTCTTTCTTTCCTCCTTTTTCTACCTTCTTCATGCCTTCTCCCCTCTGCTGTTCCCTTGTTCCTCTTCCCTCTCTCCCCTGTTTCCCATCCCTCTTCCAGGGACATCAAGCCCGACAACATTCTGATGGATATGAACGGACACATCCGCCTGGCTGACTTTGGCTCCTGCCTCAAACTCATGGAGGATGGAACGGTAAGTCCCGCATGGCCGGCACTTCCCCCGGCCCAAAGCAAACACGCCCGAACCGCACCGACCTCCTTCTAAACTCCCTGGGGGTCCCACACTAGGTATGTTTGGTTTAGCAGCCTGGATCTGCCTTTAGTAAATGATTCCAAGAATCCTCAGAGGGGGGGAAAAAGGGAAACCAAAACAAAACCAGAGAATACCCCCATCAGGTGCTGAACTCTAAGGAAAAAGCCCACGCAACAAATAATATTGATCAAAGAAATGCACGTTTCTAGTGTGAGGATTGTGTAACATCAACATTATATAACCATTAGATACAAAAAATGAAAACTTCTTAATCCGGGCTATGAATCCTAATAACCCAATCTTAACTGTTCCTGTATTCCTTCCTGGGGAAGGAATACAGGAATACAAGATGGAAGTCTCTGAATGTGGAAAAGTATATGAGAAAGAAACTCATGCTTTTCTTCTAAACCATTTTCCGCTTTCCTTCCACTGGAAAATAGTCGGTGCTCAACAGTTGCTCATGTTTCTACTGGCTACGAAATTGCAGCAAATGCCGATCACGAATTCAATCGTGTTGAAATGACTCCACTCCTTTATTTGGGCTACAGCTGCGGTATAAACAGCAGCTGTTTCCAGACCTTTATAACCTTAACTTTGTTCACCATTACCATCGTCAATAACCCGGGAATATCAATCTGTGCGTGTCCTTGATTAGTGGAAACATTTTCCCAATGTCCTCCCTTATTCACGGATGGTTTCTGTCCTCCCTGAATACATCCCAGGACACATGTGTTATACTGCTTCCCTGTCAAACATCTCACTTTTCCTATGTTGTCAGTGTTTGTATGGCAGGTCAACACACACCAGAGTCTGCCCGGTCACTCTGGCGATTCTAGGTCAGCTGAGTTCATGCGCCGCTACTCCTTCCCCACCGTAGGTGCAGTCCTCCGTGGCGGTAGGGACTCCGGACTACATTTCCCCCGAGATCCTGCAGGCCATGGAGGACGGGAAGGGGAAGTACGGCCCAGAGTGCGACTGGTGGTCCCTGGGGGTCTGCATGTATGAGATGCTGTATGGCGAGACGCCCTTCTACGCCGAGTCACTGGTGGAGACCTACGGCAAGATCATGAACCACAAGGTGAACGAACACCAAAGGCTTAGAAGTAGAGCTGGTATTGGGCAAGATCTCTCGATGATATATATCTATTTATTGACATTTTCTACATGATCAGAACTTTTCATCTGCCGTGCATTACATTTTAGTCGAATATGAAAATCAGTTTTATTTTAATTTTTTTAACACTGCCAGAGTTAGAAATGTTGATTTCTTACTGGTAATACATAGTTTATCACAGGTCAGTGCACTAATACATGATTATCACTAATATAAAATAGTGACCAAAAGCTAATTAGAGTAACATTTCTACCCACAATAACGGTTGGACGGTGTATAGCACTACTATTAACTACTAGTATTATAACTAGTACTATTTGATCATGTGTAATCAGCCAAGTAAATAAATATATTTACTTGGCTGATTCTATTTCACTGGTGAAATTTGAATTTTGCAAATGACCTTGTTCCGTTTCTGGTTGGAAAATTGTTGGTATATCGGTGGTTATATTGCAGAATTACCATGAATCATAGTCACAACACGCTGCCTCTATTCACAAGTTGAACTGACTTGGGCCTGGTGCTGTTGTGGAGCACAGCAGTAATATAGTAGTAACTGGTAATTGTTCTTATGAGTTTGTTATTCAGCGGCTACACACTGCTTTTCCCCTTCCAAAAGATGACAAGTAGAAGTAATCAAAGTAGAATTGAGAAACTAAGAACCAAGCTTGTTTTTTGCATTTCCTCTCTTTGCCCTCTGCGCGCGCGCATGCACACACACACCCCCCCCACCCCCATATAGGAGCGATTCCAGTTCCCGCAGCAGATAACTGACGTATCAGAGGAAGCAAAGGACCTGATTCGCCGGCTCATCTGCAGCCGAGAGCACAGATTGGGTCAGAACGGCATTGAGGACTTCAAGCAGCATCCCTTTTTCGTCGGTATGTTAACAAGCTTTATTGCCCGCATTAGGGACAGTTTAACTCAACAGTTTTATTTAAGGTTTTCTAGTAATTGCTGTTAATATAATACCGGTAAACAAACTATTTAAACAGCTAGTTAGGATTACTAGCATTCCTCAGTGATACTCATAAATTCTTCTCGCTGCAGGCATGCAGTGCTCTATGGTTGCCAAGGAACACTGACAACACTTATGACCTTGTTTTCAAGAATCTGTAGGAGATACTCGAAATTATTAAATTTGAACTGAATTAGTGTTAAGTATTTTAATCTAGCAGATAAACAACGAAATGTAATTTAATTAAAACACTGCAGAGCATGGGTTGGTGCCTGGAGCTTATGTCATGTTGTAATGACTATTTTAGCCACGATGAGACAAATCCTTCGCATTTCTTTTGACAAACATTTTTAGTACAGTGTTGAATGAATTTTCCTATTCTTTTCAGGCATTGACTGGGACAACATCCGTACCTGCGAGGCCCCCTACATCCCAGAGGTCAGCAGCCCCACTGACACCTCCAACTTTGATGTGGACGACGACTGCCTGAAAAACTCGGTAGGACACACCGTGTGACTAGACGATTAAGCTTCTGATCCACTTTTTATTAACTTATCTATTTATAATGAATCACATTTCTTCTTTCTGGCCGCACTCTGTTATAGTGCACAGTTCAAAAAAAAAAAGATCCTGCTTGCTCATAAATAGGCTCTCCCTCTACCGCTCGCTGCCCACTGCACTTCCTTTTTTAGTCATTGCCAGTCTTGATGGAAAAATCCATCATTCATTCCTCTCTCCTGGTCTGTTTCTTTTTCTTCCCTGTTATTCCCTTTTGTTTATCTTTAAACCAGCACCGTAAATGAGCCAAACTATTCCTCAGCAGGAGAATTCATGCTAACGTGTCCTCAATGCAAATCAGTTGAAAACACAGATTGTAAAACCAGATTGGAAGCAGGGACTTACCAACCTGCTGCGTTAAAAAAGAAATAGTTCAGCTAAGTTCCAGAAGTAAACTCTTCATGGAAGGCGTTTGATTGTTTTGCCTTGTACAACACTGCAAATGAAAAGCACTGACAGATGTTTACATCTCAGCCAATCTAGATATTAAATATTTGCGGGGGTATTTTTACTCTGAGATATTCTTTATTTTTCTGCCTCTATCTCTCTCTCTCTCCTTTATCCACATGCACTGCAACCCTGTTTATCTCAACCTCAGTTATCCATACTTGGCACTCAACCCAATCATCTTGTTCATAACCTACCCTATTTTTTTTTTCTTTTTTACCTAATACTGTTTATTAACTATTGAATTCATAACATTTCACTATTCCTGTGGGATTTTTCTTGTCTTTTCTCCTTTATTTTGTCTTTCAGGAGACCATGCCCCCTCCCTCCCACACAGCTTTCTCTGGTCATCACCTGCCCTTCGTTGGCTTCACATACACCAGCAAATGGTAAGTGGCATTAAGAGCTACTACAACTGAACTAAAAGCCCTCGGTTTCAGCTGTTTTCCGCCTGCGACATTTTGGCTGGCATGTTGATTCCCTCCTCTTTAGTTAGGTTCAAGCAGCGGTTGATTCAACAAATTGGGAAACGTGATGTCCCATCATCATAAACAACTTCATTAAGGAATTCTTGAAATTTTAGATTATTAAAATATTTTGGTTTGAAAAAGAAAGCAATCAGCATTCAATAATTTTTGACTCATATGTATGAAAAAGGTTTTCAGATAAATGGTAGTGGTGAGACTATAAATTCATCAAGTCCTTTTCTGTTCGATTGGAGAGAAGCTACTCCAAACACTAATTCGGCTCAATCATAAGGTGATGGCTCTGACTCGCTGAAATTCTCTCACACCAAACTGCCACTCGTGAGAAAGTAACGGAGAGACCAATTAGTGTCTTATCCCTTCAAGGAGAGTGATAATGGCGCTTTCTCTCTCTTTCTCGCTCTCTTACTTTTCCTCTTACATTTTCTCAGTCCTTTCTCTTCCCTTTTAATCATCCCATATCTTTTTCCACGCACCTCTCACTCTCCTCTTAATCCTTGTTTCCCCTCGTGACTTCTATATCTCGCCAATGCCCCCCATGTCTGAATCCTGTTGAGCTTCCTTCTATTTTGCCTCCTCCTTCCTCATGTTTGCACATCTCACTCTCGTTGTCCTCATTGTTCACTCTCTTTTCTTCACTTCTCTTGCCACTTTGCACTTTCTTTCTTGTTCTTATTTGGTCTTGTCTTTCAACTTGGAGCCTGAAACGTGCTTCTGTGCCTGCAAGTCAGCTCATTTTAAGCGGGCCAACATAATAGCACGTCAATCTCAACTTGGGCACAAGGAGGCAGTGTCGGTTTATACCAAATGTAAGAAACAAAGAAGAAACCGTGGAAACGGAAATCTATTTTCAAGGACCACAGGTATGCACATATTTTGAAGTTGCAGAAAAGCCAAGTTGCTTTGCTTGTTTTCACAACAAGGACCCTCAATTTGATATTCATTAGACCAGGACCCCCATTTGATGAGATTTGTCCCTGAGACCCCAATCTGAGAAGATATTTATTAATCTATCCATCGGCATTCATCTATCTATCGATCTATACATCACTTCAGATTCTCTAATGGTGCTGACGTCTTGTAAATTAAATAATGGGGAATCATTTACCTTGGGACCTTTTTAGGGACCCATGGGGGCTCCCCAGGCTCCACATCCAGAACCACTGTCCACGCCTCAATACTTGACCTTCCTTTATCACGTGCACTGTTGTCACCACTCAATAAAATCTGTCTCCCCCTTGCTGTATTCCCTGTGCTCAGCACCCTGTCAGATCGGGGCTGCCTGCGGGAGCTGTCGGCGGTGCCTGGTCAGGGAGTCCAGGGGCAGATGGACGTCTGCATCCAGCGCGGCCTGGAGGACAGCCTGGCCACGGAAGCCTACGAGAGGAGGATCAGACGGCTGGAGCAAGAGAAGCTGGAGCTCAGCCGCAAACTGCAAGGTGAGGAAGAAGAGAAAGACAGAGAGGGAATGAAAAAGTAAGACACATTAGTACTTTGTTGGTAAGAGCACAGAAAACAAAGTCTCATTGTAAGATCAGTTTTATTCTTAATACACCATGATCTTCAAACAATATTGTGAATATTGGGGCCGGTCAATAATTTGGTGTGATCATGCATCCTCTCTATTGTATTGAATGGTGATGAAATTTGGGCATTGTAATAATGTCGCACACAATTTTGTAGTCTCATGCCGTCTGACATATTAGATAAGTGTTTGAATTTATTTGAATATCATAATTTAACATGATACTCAATGTGAACATTTTGGTTATTGTTTGGTCTTTTACACTGAAAAATTGCTTGCATCCAGGACGGAAAAAATATGATTGCTAAAGCATGATTACTTTCTTTTCATTTTACTGTCAAAATAATAAAACAAAAACAGCACAAAAAGGAAATTATAACTAAAAGCATTACACATCATTAGAAAATTGTCAAAAAGCAAGTCTACTGTAGGTTCGTAGCTAAAATCAAAGTATGTATAAACAATGCTAATAAATTCTTCCGTATGTCCAAGTCCTGGCACATGAAATAATGCAGATCGCTAACATTTTTCGCTAATGTAATTTTTTTTAAACCTTTGCTGATGAGCCTGGGGACTTAACTGCCCCAAACTGATGCTTCTTCCCTGACTGGACAGAGTCGACCCAGGCTGTGCAGGCGTTGCAGCACCCGAAGGGCGAGGGCCCCCCCAGCTCCAACAAGGAGGTGGAGATCCGGAGTCTGAAGAGCGAGATAGACATCCTCAAGAAACAGATTGCTGGTCAGTTGATTTAAATTCTGCTTTACCTAAGGGATGCGAGGATGGACAATAGACCTGTTCCTTATAAAAAATTTAAACATTTAGCTTTAATGATATTGTGTACAGTATACCGAACAGCCACAACATTAAAACCGCCACTAATAACCAAGAATATTGTGTAGCTCCCCCTCATGCTGCCAAAACACCTCTGACCCGTCAAGGCATTGACTCCACAAGACCTCTGAAGGTGTCCTGTGGTATTTGGCACCAAGACGTTAGCAGCAGATCCTTTAAATCCTGGAAGTTGTGAGGTGGGGCCTCCATGGATCCAGGACATCCCACAGGTGCTTCATCGAATCGAGCTCCTGTGGGATGACCCTGCCCATCCACATGATGCAGAAGAGAATGTGATTCATTCTTCCATTCTTCCATTGTTCCACAGTCTAATACTGATGCTCACGTGGCCATTGTTGGCACTTTCAGGGGTGGACAGGGGTCTGCATGAGGACTCTGACCGGTCCCATACGTAACAAGCTGTGATGCACTGTGTGTTCTGACACCTTTCTATCATAGCAGCATTAACTATTTTTAGCAATTTGTGCTACAGTAGCTCTTCTGTGGGATCAGACCAGACGGGCTTTACTTCACTCCCCACGTGCATTCAATGTGCCCATGGGCACCCATGACGCTGTCGCCGGTTCATCGGTTGTCCTTCCTTGGACCACTTTTGGTAGGTACTAACCTCTGCATACCAGAACACCCCACAAGATCTGCTGTTTTGGAGATGCTCTCACCCAGTCGTCTAACCATCACAATTTGGCCCTTGCCAAAGTCGCTCAGATCCTTAAGATTGCCCATTTTTCCTGCTTCCAACACATCAACTTCAAGAACTGACTGTTCACTTGCTGCCTAATATATCCCACCCCTTGACAGGTGCCATTGGAACAAGATCATCAATGATATTCACTTCACCTGTCAGTGGTTTTAATGTTGTGACTGATCGTGTATATGATTTTTCTATACAGAACACAGAACACTGCTGTTCTTAGCTTTTCTGTCAGGTATTTTTAAAGTCTATTTAATTATTATTATTATTTTTTTTTTATTGTGTGGAAGCCGGTGGATGAGATTTTGCTCTGTTTCTTCTTGTTGTCAATGTTGTGGCTGATCGGTGTATATGATAGTAGTCGCAAATACCTTTAAATATGAAATGTTACCTTTTTTCCCCCACAACTTCTTAATATCTCTACTCTCAAGAAGTGACACAAATGCACACTCATATGAAGTGATGCCACTTTTATTAATGTCTTGTTTTTGTCATATCCTATTTTGGTATACTCTGAAAATAGAATTTTGATAGGACTCTATTACACTATTCAAAAAGACAAATGATTATGGGTATAGGTATCTGACAATGTTTCCAATTCAAGAATGAAATACGAAAATAGCACACATTTCCAATATAAAATCAGCGATGAATAAATAAAAAAAATCTATAGGAGCATCTTATACTGTATGTCAATGATTAACGCATGTTTGACGTGTTCTCTATACCTATATTTCTATATCACAAACGGTCGAAGTCTGCACTGTTTAGTACAAGTAATAGATTGGATCAGTACACTGTATCAGTCAAAACATGCAATACAATCCCATCCTGTGGGTGTGTGCGTGCTAGATTCAGGTCAGCTGGAGAAGCAGCTGGAGGATGTGTCGACAGCCCGCAGAGACCTGGAAGACTCGTCGAAACACGTTAGGAACCTGGAGAAGCAGATGAGGGGCCTCACGCAGGAGCGGGACGACCTGCACAAGGTATGACCAAATGCTGCTGGGTGTGTTTGTGCACGTGTGTATGGTCGGGGCTGTTTGCGTTCAATTCAAGCCTTTGTATATAAGTGTGTGTGTGTGTGTGTGTGTGTGTGTGTGTGTGTGTGTGTGTGTGTGTGTGTGTGTGTGTGTGTGTGTGTGTGTGTGTGTGTGTGTGTGTGTGTGTGTGTGTGTGTGTGTGTGTGTGTGTGTGCACACACATGCTTGAGTAATTTGTGCGTGCAGAGTCTGCTCTTGTTTTTACAGGGTGTCTACAGGTCCTAAAAGTCTTATAATCCAGGTCCGTGGGGACCAGTACACATATAGGGCCTTAAAAGTCATTCAATAGTCTTAAATTTGATTTTATTGCAACATAAACATTTTGTCTGGTTTTATTTATCATCAAATTTCTTGAGTCAAGTTCTTCTGCACCGCAGTCAACATTTCAGATGTTATAAAACCCTAAGCCTATCACTGAACATCGCACTTACAACTGTTCTAGATGAACCCAACTCACTGTATATCCACATGTCATACTTATTTGTAGACAGAAATCCTGAAAAATCCTTATCCTTAAACATCCTGGTTAGCACTGGTTAGATTTATTCCAGTTCCTAATCATTTACCTTGCTCTCTGACCGAAAGGAATCTGTTATAAAAACAGTTTATAAAATCATCTAGTTCATAATCTACCCTCTTTCTACCCAATACTTACCTCTGCCTTGCACTGCTTGTGTGTGTGTCTGTCTGTCTGTCTGTCTCAAAGGGTTAAGGTGGTACAAAGGGAGGGGTCTGCATTCACAAAACACAGAATGTGCTTCTCTTCACATCAGGACATGGTGGAGGCGAACGAGAAGCTCAAGGGTCAGTCCAAGGAGCTGAAGGAGGCTCACAGCCAGAGGAAGCTTGCCATGCAGGAGTTCTCTGAGCTCAACGAGAGACTTACAGACCTCAGGTAACATTTGCAAACCACTGGATAAGATGAGATCAGATAAGATAACATTTTATTAATCCCTGGCGAGGAAATTCAGGAACACTCACAGATCTGTCAAGCCTGGTGTTGTAGCAACCTGCAGTGTCGTCACTAGGGCTGGGTATTGGGCAAGATCTCATGATTCGATGTTGATGCAAAGGCTCACAATACAAATTTATATTGATTCAATCTGATGTCGATGATATGCCTCAACAGCATTCTATTGATACGTGATGTGCATTACGAAAATATTTCACAGAATAAATTCGGTTCATTTGGGACTATGGTGGTATTTCACGTAAGGGCAAAATTGTTGCATAGCTTCCAAACAAAGCATCAATATCAAAATTTTCAAATCGATTCATAAATGAAAGCAATATAATTTAATTGCTTCAGTTTAGCAATTTTTTTCCTTTTTTCCTTTTTTTTTTTTTTTAGCTAACCTTAGTCATTAGTTGGTTGATTGAAATTAAAGCACAATACTGCTTTTACTACTTTTTGATTTTTCATCAAATTGATTTATAATCTTTAAAACATGGTATGTTTACATTTTCTTTATATTCATTGATCCATTTCAGAATTGAAATATGAAATCAGGAACGTGGATGTTAGGGTGCGCTCTTTAACAGAATGTAGAACATATAATATATAAAAAAAATGTTTTAACTGCACCCATCCCTATTCCAAATGCCGTTGTCCAGGTCGGCCAAGCAGCGTCTGGTCCGCCAGCTGCGCGACAAGGAGGAGGAGATCGAGAGTCAGACCCAGAAGGTGGAGGCTTTGCGCCTGGAGGTGCGAAAGGCAGAGAGGGCTAAGAAGGAGGTAGAGTAGACCCCCGTGGCTGCTAGCACAACCTGTGAATGTGTATGTGGTGTCTGGTGTAACCTGGTAGCAACATTTATTTACAAAGTGTTTGTTTTGAACTCAGTATATCTTATGGATAAATATTCTGTTTTATGTGAGTGTTTATATCAAGTATCAGCAGCACTTTCAATTCAGTGTTTCACTCTTGGAAAACGGTGGTATGCGATCGCTCACCCTAGAATGAAGTGTGTGTGTGTTGGTTCAATAACAAAAATAGTTTTGTTCATTATTTCATCTGAAATTCTAGGAATCCTTAATAAAGGTGTTTTTTGATGATGTGAACACATTCTTTCCCAATTGGTTGGATTAAATATTAATACAATTATATTTTAAGAACTAGTTTTAAGCCGGGTGCATTCCGTTGGGGAGAGTTTCCGGAGCATTCTAAGGTTAAACGCTTGCATACGGGAAGGGGTAGGAAAATATTTGGGGGGGGGCAAGTTTATACACCAACATAAGGAATTTGTAAAGTGTTGCCAAAACATTCACAAGCCTTTCATTAAAGGGGGGAAACTTTTTTTATTGCCTCGAATGCCCATTGTACTTTGTATTGCAGCTAAAGCTATTCTCTCAATACTGGATCAATTTTAAAAATCCTGAAGGCAATCGCTCAGGTTGACTCCCAACAATCTTAAAATAAGGTTTAAGTAAAAAAGCAAAACAATTGTGTGTGTTTAATCAGATGGAGGCGCAGGCTGAGGAACAGGCCGCAGAGGCCCAGAAGGAGAGGAAGCTGAGGGAGAGAAACGAGCAGTACAGCCGGCAGCTGGAGGAGGAACTGGAGGGACTCAAAGTAAACCGACTCATACACACACTGTGCAGAAACTTACAAAAACGTACCTTCACACTCATTACCTCGGGGACTTTGTGATCAGGAAATCTGAAAGTATGAAATGAAGACCTTCAATTTCACTGAATAATTCTGAAATCATGTTGTTTTTGGCAGGTTTTAAATTGTTTCCAACGACTGTTGCACATGTGCCTTTTACGAGTTTTTACTCGTTTAAGATTTTAAACAAACCACTTCAAACAACTCACTAACAAAATTGGTCTTAAATTGCACTCAAAACCAAAAAAGGTCTTATTTAAAGACATAGTCCTTAAATTAGCGATTTCAAGATAACTCATTAGTAATCCTGAATTTATGTTATTTTATAAGATAGTTCTAGTATTAAGTAAAAATAAAGTCATTAATATTAAGTGATAAGTAGTAATAATAAGGTAATACTCATTGAGGTTTTGAATATCTTACTGAATATGTTGATACGTGCGGATGCTTTGGTGTATAAACCTTAGCGGAAACCCTCAAACGTTTCACTCTCTCTCAGTTGAAGCAGCCCGGCCCGTCGTCCATCTCGTCCTCTGCGGACCAGTCCCAGGAGGTGGGGCGGTTGCGGGGCGATCTGGAGAAGAAGACGGTGCAGTTTGAGGAGGAACTGGTGCGGCGCGAGACGCAGCATGCCACCGAGCTGAAGGCCCTGCGCAAGGAGCTGCGCGACGCTGAGGGCCAGCACCTCGCACTGCAGAAGGAGATCCTAATGCTGAAGGACAAGCTGGAGAAGACACGCAGAGAAAGGTGGGTTTGGGGGTCAGAGGTCGCGTTGGCCCACAATTACCGGCTTTTGCACGGTGATTTTGAATAAAGTCTGGAGAATGAGAACCCTGTCCAACATTCTGGCCGATAGAAATACTTTAATGATTATATAGACGACAAGTAAAAATATTGAAATATTTATGTTATATTTTGTGCTTGAGAGAGAGCGAGACAAAAAGAGAGACTGATACCCGCTACTACACCCTCTAACATCTGTTTTTTCTCTTTAGTGGACAGGGTTCAGTCCTGGGACAAATGACCGTGCAATAGTCACAGGTTTTTATGGGCTCCAGCTCTGATGGTAGTGATGGAAACATGGCACCTGGTTAGACACGCAAATTTTCGCTCTCTAACCGGCGCGATGCGTCACGCGTAAAGTTCAAGTTCAGGAGATTATTTGTCACATACATATACATACGGTCATACATACACTACTCACAAAAAGTTAGGGATATTCGGCTTTCGGGTGAAATTTCAGGATGAACCTAAAATGCACTATAACCTTTACCACTGAACTTAATTTGACCTTCTCTAAACCTTTGAATGCACATGTCCAACTGTTCAATGTTTCAGTACTTTTTGCACAACTTGCTGTTCTCTAATAAGGAGCTGAACGGCAAAATTCACAACAGGTGTTTGATCCATGAATCGACCAATACATTTCCTGGTTAAATTAGAATTGGTATTTAAACAGTCCTCTTCATCATGCTGTTCACATTTTGACATCATGAGACCAAGACGACACCTAACAATTGGTCAACAGTACCTCGCCATTCTGAAGCTTCAAACAGGATGTTCTCAGAGGGAAGTGGCCACTGAACTTAGAGTGTCACAGTGTCGTCAGCAGCTTGCAACAGAGATACAGAGAGACTGGAAGAGTCACAGAAAGGCATAGAAGTGGACGTCCTTTGGCCACATCCCACACTGATGAGTGCTTCATTGTGAACAGTGCCCTGCGGAACCGGATGATGAATGCCACTCAACTCCAGGCACATTTAAGGGAGGTGAGAGGCCCCCAAGTGTCACGTCAGACCATTCGAAACCGTTTATATCAGCGTGGTCTGCGTGCTAGACGACATGCAAGGGTACCTGACCACACCACCAGGCACAGGCATCATCGTCTTGCATGGGCCAGGGAGCATTTACGGTGGAAGAGGGACCAGTGGGCCTCAGTGCTGTTCTTTGATGAAAGTCGATTCACGTTGAGCAGAAATGATGGCCGCCAACGATGTTGGAGACGTCAAGGAGAGCGAGCGCTGTGCATCAGCCACTGTTGTCACCAGACGAGCCTTTGGTGGTGGTGGTGTTACAGTGTGGGCAGGTGTGTCTAGTCAATACAGAACTGCCCTACACTTTGTGAATGGTACAGTGACAAGCCCATACTACCTGAATAACATCATTAATCCATTCATTGTGCCCCTGCATGAACAACACAGGCCTAATTTCATCCTTATGGACGACAATGCTCCAGCTCATCGATGTTGCATCATTAGGGAACGGCTTCTGGAGACTGGGGTACCTCAAATGGAGTGGCCTGCACTTTCTCCAGACCTGAATCCCATAGAAAACCTATGGGATCAGCTGAGTCGCCGTGTAGAGGCTCGTAACTCTGTACCCCAGAACCTCAATGACCTGAGGACCACCCTTCAAGAAGAGTGGGGTGCCATGCTTCAGCAGACAATAAGTCGACTTGTGAACAGCATGAGACGTCGTTGTCAAGCTGTAATTGATGCTCAAGGGCACATGACAAGTTATTGAGACATTGACATTTGTTGTTGTGGTATACCCACCACTGTTGTTGGCTTTTGTTTCAATAAATTCTTTGAGATGAGGAAATCACCATTGCATGCTTCTACTTAAATGCCCTACTTTCATGATATAATATCACTGTGGGGTGAACTTTTTACGTTTTCCATAAATTTCACCCGAAAGCCAAATATCCCTAACTTTTTGTGAGTAGTGTATATGCAGTGAAGTGTCATGACACCCGGTGATAGTTCCGGATGTTGTCACATAGACAGGAATATCCATGTATCATTCGATCATTTCATATCCGATTTTGAATTCCAATTCAGAAGTTATGTTTTGAGTGCGGGGACCACTCCGTGCTCAAGGAGGGAACCCAGACACTCCAGCACCACACCAAGCTGGAAGAGCGTCTCTGGTCCGCCGCTAAAGGACCAAACCCGATGCGCGTGCACCACGCATCGGGTGCTGCCAGTGTGCGGCTGTGGGTATGGATACTTCATGCTGCGTCTCCTGTTTTTTTTTTCCCCAATCACACTGGAACCATGACATGGCCCTCCAGCGTTTTTGTGGCGGCGAATGTGATACAACAGGGGAAAAAAAAAAAGAGAGGCATACTCGTTCACTGGCAGTGGGAACAGCATCAGTTGCCTATCTTTCGCAGGTTCACCCACGTAAAAAAAAAACCTGCATATAGGCGCTAATTTTGGTGTGAAAACGGTATGAAAGAGACGGAGAGAGAGCTGCTTTGATTACATTTGTTTTTACAAAGTGTTTCTGTTAATTTAAAAATAAAAGTACTTATTTCTAGTGCCCTGATATACCTATAATAATATGCCTATAATATGAGACAATGCAATCTGATTTGTTTTTGATATATATAAATCTAAATCCTGAAAATAATTGAGTATAGTTGTCTGCTTTGAATTGTAGTGCAGTATAAGTCTCCCAAACTGAATATACTTAAATACAGAAAAATAAAATACATGTAAGTACTGTAACAAAGTACTTGGAGGTGTTTCAGATTTGTGTGCAGATGGATGTGTGCATTAGGACATGTCGTGGGGGCATTGATGAGTGGCGTTTGTGCGGCAGAAAAGCGTTGGCTTTTGTTATTGTGGTTCTTTTTTCTTTCATTTTTTCCCAAGACTTGATGTATGGCATCAATAAAATCTCCTTTCAGTGCCATAAAAACCTGCCCATCATCTGTTAGGAGTCACAGTGATGTATTACTTGGAAAGACCTCAAAGCTGTGATCACAACGCGTTTAATTAGTTGTGTTTTGTGTTTTCACCGTCCTCTTTCCAGTGACGATGGCCTGAGGTAACTAGGGATACTGGAAGAATAGCTTAATCCCCTTAGATGTGTATTAGGTACATTTGTGCTTATTTTTCTGATTAGACTGTATTGGTATTACCAAGTCTAGACTTGTGATGTTAGTAACACTGTCCCTTAATCCGAGTGTTTATACTCCCAAACACATTTTTACATATAGAAATGAATTTTACTTAATTCCAATCTCAGAACCACAGGTGCTATCTGTCTATAGACGGTAGACTCTGCGGACAATGGCCAACATTTATGGGCTTCCGGCGTAGCCAGCTGATATCCTGGCCAAGACTGCCTCTTCCATGCGCCCGTCATTGTTTACAGTCCGTGTGGAGAGCAAAAGGGGTGGAATGCAATGGTCAAAATGTAATTTTTTTTTTTTTAACTACTTACTACTTGTGAAACAATCTGATCGTAGACGTTGTCTCTGACCTCCCCACTCCATTTTCGCGTCTCAAGTTGGTAATCAGACTTAATAATGACGGGCGCTCGGAAGAGGCGGTCTTGACCCGGATATCCGCTAACTACACCAGAACCCCAGAAATATTGGCTGTTGCTCCCAGAGTGGCTTAATTCCAACACTATATCTGTGTTCATGACGCTGTATTTCAAAGTTGGACCTCATAGATCACAGGGATGAAAGGCATTTTTGAACATTGAACCTGAGCAAAAACCATCACTTTTTAGAGATTAAATCCATTTTCTTAATGGAAAGTCTCTCAAACACTGGCCCTCATTCTACTCACATGTTTTAATCCAATTAAAATACAATATTGTAGATCTAATAGTAATATGTGTTGTTCTAAACATATTGTATATTGGTCTTTTTTGAGCAGGGATTCTCTGTGCTTTTGTGGTGGTTTTCACTGACAATTTATTGTTGTATTATCTGCCCCGCTGTTTCACATTTGAACCCTATTAATGTGTAACCTTCACCTGATGACTTGATTTATCTGGTTGAATATTGAAGTTTTACAAGTGCCAGGATATGAGCTGAGTGTTGGATCAGTCTCTGTGTATCCCTAATTTAAATGCGTATTTGAAGTGTGAAAAATTAAACCTTTGTTTTTTTGCGTTGCTCCCCTCAGCCAAAGCGAGCGTGAGGAGTTTGAGACTGAGTACAAGCAGAAGTATGAGAGGGAGCGAACTCTTCTTACAGAGGAAAACAAGAAGCTATCCAGCGAATTGGATAAGGTGAGATGCCTAGTACACTCCCTCTTTTTTCTATACCCCTGTTGTCCTGACACACACACACACACACACACACACACACACACACACACACACACACACACACACACACACACACACACACACACACACACACACACACACACACACACACACACCCCAGTCTGACCTGAGGTAACCCGTCTTAGTCTTTTCGTTATTCTTTCATCACCCTCCTCTTCCTCCAGTTCCTCAAGTCCAATGTCATCACTGCTGTATCGCTGGTAAAAACACTGCGGCCTCCTACTCACTCTGATGGAATAAATTTCTGGATGTCAAACTATTTTCTTTGGAAGTTGAAGGAGAGTGGGTACGGTGGGAGTGGGAAGGTGGAAGCACAGCACTCCCAAGTCAAATAAAGTCTTTGGAAGTAGTTCAGTAATATTCAGACGTATGGGGAGAAAAGAAGTACAGAGGCGCTTGTTGTCTTTATGTTCTGCCGGTGGAAGTACAAAGGGGTGATTTCTTGATTAAACGTGGAGTGCATGTGGACATGAGGGGTGGGGAGTTCAAAGATGGCTCATGCCAGTCTTATTATTGGACCTATCATTCTGTTATTTCACCGACTGAAAAAGTGTTTTCAGTCGGTGAAACAGCCTGAACAGATTAAATCTGTCTGCACACCAGTCTTTCACACAGTACAGTCTTGTATAATGGTGCTTAAATGTGTTTCTAACATATAAAATGTCCTTTTTATTACTGGAAAAGTATGTGGCAACTGTTGCCCCCCCCTTTTGCATAGTGCAAGCAACGGCTTGCATCCTTGCACTTACGACCAGATCACAGCCGTGCGGATGTACAGTCTGACAGAACTGCCTCTGGTGGGATGTTGCTCCACTATTCAACAAGGATCGATAAAGTTGTGTATTATACAGCTTCAGCCCAAACCTCCCAAACTTCATAAGATATACCGTATTTTCGCGACTATAAGGCGCATATAAACGTCTTTATTTTTCCTCAAAATGTGCGGCGCGCCCTATAGTGCGGTGCGACCTATGTGTGTTGTTACTGCGGACGTTGTTGAGACCACCATGAGAACGTTAAAGGGGGAAGTGTGGGCGTGGATTGTGTATAAAAGAACAGGTATGTGCTTTATGCAGAACATTGTTGTCTTAACAACCCTTAAAATGGCAAAGAGACACGCCTATGAAGCACAGTTTAAACTGAAGACTATCAGCTACGCAGAGGAACATGGAAATCGAGCAGCCGCGAGGGAATTCAAGATTAATGAATCGATGGTTCGCAAGTGGAGGAAGATGGAAAACGAACTCCGACAGGTGAAGAAGACGCAGCTGAGTTTCCGCGGACATAAGGCGAGGTGGCCCGAGTTGGAGGAAAGACTCGAGCGGTGGATCATCGAGCAAAGAACGAGTGGGGCGAGCGTTTCGACGGTCACTGAAAAGCTGGCGAGCTTCCACTCCTACTGCAGCAAACACATCGCCGACAAACGCATCCAGCCAAGCCACATCACCAACATGGACGAGGTGCCGCTCACTTTCGACATCCCGGTGAATCACACGGTGGAGAAGAAGGGGACCAGCACGGTAGCGATACGCACAACGGGGTATGAAAAGGCGTCGTTTACTGTTGTGCTTGGCTGCCACGCAAATGGACAGAAACTGCCGCCTATGGTGATTTTTAAGAGAAAGACTTTGCCTAAAGAGACTTTTCCAGCTGGAGTCGTTATTAAGGCAAATGAAAAGGGCTGGATGGATGAGGAGATGATGAAAGAGTGGCTGAGGGAGGTGTATGTAAGGAGACCAGGTGGTTTTTTCCACGCATCACCATCGCTGTTAATCTGTGACTCCATGCGTGCCCATCTCACAGCCGATGTGAAAAACAAGGTGAAACAAATGAACGCTGTGCTTGCTGTTATTCCGGGAGGTCTGACAAAGGAACTTCAACCGCTCGACATCGGTGTGAACCGGCCGTTCAAAGTAAGGCTGCGAGCGGCGTGGGAGCGATGGATGACCGACGGAGACCACAGTTTCACGAAAAGTGGAAGGCAGCGCCGGGCAAGTTACGCCACAGTTTGCGGATGGATTGTAGATGCTTGGGCTAACGTGTCTGCTGGCACTGTTGTTCGAGCTTTCGCAAAAGCCGGCATCATTTCCGAGGAGCCGCACGGCACGGAAAGTGACTCTGACAGCGAAGAAGGGGAAACTGGCATGTCTGATTTAGCGCAGCTGTTTAATTCAGAAACAGAGGATGATGACTTTGATGGGTTTGATTAATACTTTGTAATAAATACATGAATAAAGCACAAACATACTCAGTTTTGCTCCCGCTCTATTTTTAAATACGCAGTAGAGGTATTTAAACGTAGTAGAGGATATGTACCGGTATATAAAACCCGCTCCCTATAATCCGGTGCGCCTTATGTGTGTGTTAAATACAGGTAATGGCACACATAACTGAGACTGCGCCTTTTAGTACGGTGCGCCTTATGGTCGTGAAAATACGGTACCTGTATATGTGAGTTCCGGGAACCTGCTGAAATGTACCTGCCACCGCGAAACTGGATAACTTGCTGTACTGCTGTGTTGCGTAAGCAGTGGGTTCGTAATACAACTAAGACAGAACTCAACTGAAGCAAACTGAAGAAATTAACCAGAAAATAAATATATTGCTCCATCCAAAATCGTATACTACATCAACAAATGCGCACTTTAGTGAGTAAAGACAACAATGTCTTCTCGAACATACAGTACCTTTTAGTCTAGATGTTTTATGTCATCCTGGTACTTATCATGCTCTTTGATGCACACTATGGTTTTGAACATTTACGAAAATCACTCGCATACTAACCTGGGGTACTAAATAATATGCGAGTATTCTATTTCGGGCGGAAAACAACTCTGCTGTTCTGCTTTGATTAACTGCGGTGTTACCAACCATGTGATTTTTCGAGGAGGAAGTCTTGGAACTAATGAGGGAGGTTTGGACACCAAAATTCAAAACTTTGATTCCTTTTGTTTGCTTTTTGCTCCACACCGATCCTCAAGAAGTTGTCTCAAAGGGTATGTTTGCCACCTTTTAAAAGTTAGGCACTATCCTGGCGTGGAAAAGGGCAATGTGGCAGATCTTCCCACGTGTCACTATCAAACTTGTCAAAAATGTATATTTAATATGTGCGGGACAAAATAAATTTTTGATTTATCTGAAACTGTTAAATTGTCTGCGGGTATAAATCAAACACACCCTGTCTGGTCCTGATATCCCCCACATTGACTTATACAACCAGATGTCTGACTGTTTATTTTATGGGGTCACACAGCTGTCATGTCAACCCCTGACACTATGAACCAATTCAAAAGTGGAAGATTCAAAAGCAAATGCTGTTACAGTTATTCATACAGTAACACCCCCTGGAATCATCACTTATAGTCGACTGTTTTCAAAGATAACTTCACAAAGCTGCTGATTAACTGAACTTGACTTCTTCCTAATGCATGAGTTAAAAACATACTTAAACATCAGTGTTTTAGCATTTACTAGAAACTGTGTCTGCTATGCATCACCCCTGACCAAAATCCACAACAGACCACAATTGTTTAGATATATTTGAATGTGTTTTTCTCGCCTTATGGGCATTATATTCCCTCCAAAATCAACTTACAGCAACTTGGGACTTGCTTGAGACTAGTAATCCATCAGCAGTTGAAAGTGATTAAACGTCTGCCAGAATACGAGTTACATTCAAACTTCCATAATGTCTTCATGGCAACACAACTGTTATCCTAAGAAGCAAAGTGCGCTTGCATAGGTTCATCTCCTAAAAAATGTAATGAAAATAAAGTGGAAATTGAGTAACTACCTTCATATCTCGAAAAAAAAAACTGATATCCTTCGGAAATAAAGGTGAACGGCAAATATGCTAAAACAAGCATAAACGGTGATCTTTAATTTTGCTTAAGTTAGCAGCTAAATGTAGTTTACATCATCAGTGTCATGACTCATATTGTAAATTCTGCGTGTGTGTGTGTTCAGCTAACAGGCATGTTTGAGAAGATGAGCGGCAGTAACCGGCAGCTGGAGGAGGAGATGAGGGAGCTAGCTGACAAGAAGGAGAGCGTCGCTCACTGGGAGGCTCAGATCACAGAAATCATCCAGTGGTGAGAAGTGTGTGTGTGTGTGTGTGTGTGTGTGTGTGTGTGTGTGTGTGTGTGTGTGTGTGTGTGTGTGTGTGCGCGCGCGCATTCATGCTCTGAAGCTGATGATAGCAGAGATTAATGTGTTGTTTTTAGATTAGGGCCAGTGGTGCATTAAAAGACCCTTGAGGTATAAAATATAGAAACGCAAAACAGCAGATACAGAGTCACCGGTTAAAATCCCAGAGTGTCCTGCGAATGCTGCTGATCTGCTTTCAATGGGACTTTTCAGCTCCCAGATGTACACTGTGTGCACAATTATTAGACTAGTTGTATTTTTGAGGATTCATTTTATTATTGAACAACTACAGTGCTCTCGGTCAATCCAAAATGTTAATAAACCTCAAACCTGAATATTTAAGAAAGTAAAAGTGAGGTTTTGCCTCTCTTAGGAGAATATCTATGTGTGCACAATTATTGGTCAACTATTAGTGTGTAGAATTATTATGCAACTAAATAAAAAACAAGAATTTTCCCATCTCACTTGTTTATTTTCATCTGTTAAAGTGACAATAATAAACAAACAACTCAAAATTTACAAATAAAAATTTCTGACATTTAAAAAAAAAAAAAAAAAAAAATTGTTGTGACCAATATAGCTACCCTTCTTCTCAATAACAGTCAAAAGCCTTCCATTCATGGAGTCTGTCAGTTTCTTTATCTGTTGACTTTTTGTGCAACAGCAACCACAGCCTCCCAGACACTGTTCAAGAGAGGTGTACTGTTTTCCTTCACCCTAAATCTCACGTTTAAGAAGGGCCCAGAAGTTCTCAATAGGGTTTAGGTCAGGTGAGGAAGGGGGCCATGTCATTATTCTTTCATCTTTAAGGCCTTTACTGACTAGCCACGCAGTGGAGTACTTCGATTCCTTGTAGCTTCACGTTTGATTCTTCTCAAATCTTTGGCAGTTAATTTGCGTCTTTTTTCTCAACACGTTTCTTGCGACCCTGTAGACTATTTGCAACAAAATGTTTGATGGTTCTGTGATCACGCCCCAATATCTTAGTAATTTCAAGAGTGCTGCATCCCTCTGAAAGACTTTTTACAATTTTTGACTTTTCAGAGTCAATTAAATCTTTTTGTTGGCCCATTCTGCCTGAGGCGAAGAAGCTGCCTAATAATTATGCACACCTTGTTATAGGGTGTTGATCTCCTGAGGCCACACTCTCCCTCATTACGCAAGTACACATCACCTGATATGCTTAAATCCAATAAGCATTCAAGTTTATACAGCTTGGAGTTGGAAAATATGCATAAAAATGATTATATGGTCAAAATACTCACGCCTAATAATTGTGCACACAGTGTAGAAGGAGATTTTTCTGTTTTGTGATTCTGTTAAAGTGTGTAAATTGTGAAGTAGGCTGGAAAAATAAAACATTGTGTGTTTAACCATATGTTATTGAGAAATTAAAGGTTAATTGAACCAAAAGCATTTTGTTTTACATCCGTGTTTTAACTTTTAGTGGTGTGTGTGTGTGTGTGTGTGTGTGTGTGTGTGTGTGTGTGTGTGTGTGTGTGTGTGTGTGTGTGTGTGTGTGTGTGTGTGTGTGTGTGTGTGTGTGTGTGTGTTTGTTTGTTTGTTTGTTTGTTTGTTTGTTTCAGGGTGAGTGATGAGAAGGATGCTCGTGGTTACTTGCAGGCCCTGGCCACCAAGATGACTGAAGAGCTGGAAGGACTGAGGAACACTAGTCTGGGAGCCCGAGCCACGGTGAGACAGGCATGCACGTGCACACACAGTCAAAAGCAAGAAATAATTGCAGACACACAGTTTGCACACCTTGTATGCAATGTATTTTACCCCTCTCTTTGTGTGTGTCTGTGTGTGTTCCAGGACATGCCCTGGAAGATGCGTCGCTTCGCCAAGCTGGACATGTCGGCCCGTCTGGAGCTGCAGTCGGCTCTGGACGCCGAGATCCGAGCCAAGCAGAGCATCCAGGACGAACTGAACAAGGTCAAGGCCAGCAACATCTCCACGGAGTGGTACGCAGCTCCCTCATCTTACAGGAAGCAGAATAACGTATTCAATCACTATGATTATTATTATTATTATTTCTCAGCATTGGAAAAGGAGAATAGGATAGAAATTAAAATTCCCAAGTTGTTGCTCTAAAAAGTAGCAGTAGTAGTCAGAAGAAAACATTCACTTTTTTGCCAGAAATGTTGCTTGTTGAAGAAGAGTTTTGCGCACATTACTTCCCCATCCAGTAAACTACAGGATGTGGAGGGCAGGAACCAGGACCTGCTCGCTGAGATTGATCGGCTGAAGAAGGAGACGGAGGAACTGCGGCTTCGCAGGGGTGAGTACTTTAAATGCACAATGTCATTTCTGCCACAAGGGGTCCCTCAATCAAAACAATAACAAAAAACACAGTTTGACATTGTGAAGTAGCATGGTATCATGGGAGTTGTCTTTGAAATTAAACGAGCAATGGCAAATGGCAATAAATAATCGTGCTCCATCAAACAATAGTTACAGAGGTAGAGTAATACTAGAGCAATGCAAATAATAGTCCAATACAGTGTCTAGCTAACGTTAGCTACTTCGTCGAGTCCCTTTCTCACTCCCTGAAGTATCATCCGGTCTTTCTCGTGTTTCCCCGGAACGTATAGCAAATAGAGGGATAAAGGGCATATGACGCCATCGACAGACGAACTAATGAAAAGGACCGTTGCCTATATTATTATTATGGATTTCTCTGGGTTTGAAAATTTTTGGAAACGTTTGCTGATAATCTAAGTACACAACTTAACAAAATATATAACATAAGCCTAGTCGTTTTAAGACATTTTAACGCAGAAAAGTTACATATTACACCTTTAATATGACCGTTGACCTGAAAATCATAGTTTAAAATGTTGGGAAGGTCGGAGCCGACCGCAGCTCACCCAACTACGAACCAAACTTCATGAAAGTTGGTTGGTAGCAGGGGAGCCGCATTCGACACCCCCCAGCGCACACTGCATTTGTTTACTGGCGGATGTTGACCAGCATTTCAAAACCATTACAACTGCAGGCAGATGGATTTATCTCCTTTTTTTTAATATATATATTTAATTTCAAATAAAAGTTAAAAGTCAAGAGCTGAAATAAATTAAGTCTATAGAATAGCAGCCAGAGAAAGTAAGTGTTTTACTTGATACACTAAATACATTCCTTTTCAGAAATGTATATTTATTTATTTTGTGTTAAGAAATTGCTGAATGTTTTCTTTCATTTTATTTTTATTCTTTGAGTGTTTTGAAATGAAAAATGATTTGATCTCCATCTTTGGTTGCATAAACAGGGAAGTGAATCATCTTTTTTCCTGCCCTGGCTTCTACATTTGGAAATATTCTAACTCTGTCCCTCTAGCTTTGGGATACCCGAGAAACCGTCCTGTCATCAACATAATTTGATAAATCTTTGGATTAAAGCAGACATTTTTATTGTTACACTTCAGGTGTCAAGCACCAGGATTCTCAGAATTCCTTCTTGGCCTTCCTCAACGCCCCCACCTCCACCCTCGACCAGTTTGATGTAAGTAGCCTGCAGTTAACTCATCAACTACCAGAGTTTTGTATTTTCATCTGATGTTATCTTGCTCTTTAGTCTGGTAATCTTGAAATCATCCTTGATCTCATTCCTGTTAAAGAGACTTTAGCTGAATTAGTTCCTGGTTAATTGCGCTCATTTCTTTAAAGTGTTTGATTTTTTCCCCAATCTTTCACAACCTCTGATCCAGTTTGGAATAACGTCGCCACGTGTTGTTTTCGCCATGTAATTTTGCTATGCTGATCGCTTGAATCACTTTGCTCTTGTTTATTTTCATTATGTTATTATTTCCCTTTTTTTGTTTGTTTTTGTTTTTCCTTTGCTTTCGTACTCTGGTACGTCAGGACTCGTACTCCTCATCCTCATCCTCTTTAATTGAGTTTTGGGAAGACGTAAGTTTCTCTTTGGAGAGGAAGGGGTCTAAATGTGTTTGACAATAGCTGTAGGCAGCCTGTGAACATGTAGACTGTGTGTGTGAGAATGTGTGAGAGAGAGAGATTATTGGTTACTCGGAGCAGCGGTTGCTCTTGCCTTGTATGTGAGTCCCAGCACATTCTTATCCTTGTAGGCTCAACCCCATTCTTATCCTTGTAGGCTCAACCACCAGCCCCCCAGATCCATCATTAGCCTACCATGTAGCCTAGCATACAGGTTCCCAAACTTTTTCCATGGCATGGTCCCCTTGGGAGGCTTAAGTGCTGGCGCAGGACGCCCCTACCCACCTCCCCAAAAATGTGTACTCACTTTATAATCATGGTATAGACCCACAATAAATGGCTCCTGTAATACATTGCCATGTGCTTTGAGGTTTAACTTGAACATTGCAGATAAAAGGCACTAATCCCACAACAAAAAAATCCACCATCATTAGTGAGGTTGAGTAGATATATTTTGTAAATATATATATATTTAAACATGTGAAATTAATATTAAATCTTATATTATTTATTAATACAATGACAAATCAATTTTAAAGAATTTGCTGGCAACCCTCTGGAATTCAAGGACCCCAAGGGGGCTGCGGAGCCCAGTTTGTGAACCCCTGGCTTAGTGGTCTCTGAATGGCTCTTTTCTGGTTGTTCAGTGCGAGGCATTGGCTTCCCGTCAACAGACACCGAAAAGTATTATTCATTCATTCATCTGCAGACTGTCAGAAGCAGTTCCAGAGAAGTTGCCGTGTTCCTTATTTAGATTTTCCTATCTGTACTCTCTCCATCTTCACAACCTCCATTACTCTAGAGCTCTAGTTGTCAGAGTAAGGCTTTCCTGGGGACTCCAGGTCCCCAGGAAAAGGACAAGTAGTTTAGTTTTTGAGTTTGTACATCTTGGCTTCAATCCCAGATAAGCGATGAAAAAAACAATTGAATAATAGAAACAGTTCCCATCATTTACCATCATTTCCTTACGTAGAGTCTGTAAAAGTACACGAACATTCAAAAATTCAGTTAACCATAATTCCTTGATGTTATGTTTTTGCTCAGAAAACCAGAGGAAAACATAATTTTTTTTTTATTAAATGGGGTTTGTGGATCCACTTAAGAAGAAAGAAAGAACAAAAGAATCCTTGATCCAATCTGTCCAGACTTGATCCTTCAGTTCCGTCTTTGTAGTTGCAGCACCAAACCTGTTGCCATCTCCATGTGTTTTCCCCGTCCCTCTGTCTGTTTCAATGTTGTTTTTAGCTCTGTTTGTCTGACAGCCTTTCTAACATTCACACATCTATCTCTCTGTCTTCTGCCACTCTGCCATCTCCTCCGTCCCACTGAAGCGCTCGCCATCCGTCGGCCCGGCTAGCAAAGGCAGACGTGTAAGCTCCACCACTGTGCCCTGTGCCCGCTGTCGTCCGGTCTGGTTTTGTACTCGTAGGGGGAGGGTGACTCTGGGTTCAGAAAGTAAAAGTCCGGCCATGTCCAGCTGATTTCACGCCGTTGCTTGTTTCCCCAAAATACTGAGGAGGCCTTTTAGCTGTTGCTGTCTGAACCTTGAACTTCTGGTCCATGTCGCATGGGTATTTTGTGTGTGTGTGTGTCTGTGTGTCTGTGTGTCTGTGTGTGTGTGTGTCTGTCTGTTGGTAACTTCTCTGTTCTGCATGCCGGGAAAACATGAGACTTTTGGGTCATCGATAGCTGCACAACACAAGATTTCCATTCTTTGTAGCACTTTTGAGTACATGAGGTGTTGGTGCATGTGCTTCGGTGCACCCCATCACCGGTGTCTCTTGTCTTTGTTTGCTTGAACCGTTCTATGTGATTGGCTGAGCACGGCCCGAGGTGTGTGCTAGCGGTGTGTGAGAGTCCCCTGGTTGTCAGTGGATTGTGAGAGTTTGGTGTTGCTGTACAGTGTAGTTGTGATTCAGTTTTCCCTGCAGTCCCCACAGGTCAGTAGCGTTATGGTCACCTATCACAAATTCTACTCCTCTCTGAGCTTGGAGGGTGCATCTGTATCTCCTGGTGTGACGTCTTCAGCGAGCATTTTCCTCTAACAACAATTTCCTCTCTCTCATTCTCTTTCCCTTTGATGATCTACCACTCTTTTCTATGGTTCCTCCCTTCTTCCTCACCTCCTCCCTTTCTTCTTATTCTCCTTTTCCTCCTCCTCTTCCTCCTCCTCCTCAGGTGGACTCTGTGGATAACTTCACCCCCTCCAACACTCCTTCGCGGGAAGAGGACTCTAAGTCCCACCTCAAGTCTCGCTCCCGTTCACCATCCATGGCTAGCGATATGGAGCCCATAGAGGTCAGATCAGCCTTTTGCTTTTGTCATGGCAGTGAATCTCAAAATGAGCTGGCTAATTGAATTATTTTACCATTATTTCACTGCATGCAAAGCGAAAAAGTTTACCTGGCAAATGTTATATTTATACTCACAAAATCCAGAAGGAAAAAAATAACAATTTCACAACCAATTTCTCAAATTGCTTCCTATTAAAAGATCAGTTTTAATTATTTTTTATTGTTATCTATGATTCACATTCAATCAGTAAAAAACATAAAATAAAGAACAAAACACAACAAAAAACATGTGCCCTGTAAAACCTGTGGATGTCTCTGTCTGACCTGACATCTCAAATGGTATGGAAGGAATTCTGTGTCATAATTCACAAATAAATGTAAATAATCCACAAATACAATTTTTGAACGTTGAGACAGAATATTGATTTGAAATTATTTTATATCAAGTAGGTCTTCGGTTCTTGATAACTCAGTCACTCAGTAAAAATTTGTTCGGTTTAATGTCCACACAATGACGTACACTATTCACACTACAAATAAAAGAATCTAATATATTTACTGGTATTAATATGAAATATACATATATTGTTTGGGTAACTGTAAGGTGTGAACTTGGTATGTATATATCCTGATAGATCACAGACACACTGTCACAAATAAAATAAGTGACCGGTGAATCAACCATTTGCGTGTGTGTGTAACTGTTTGAAAGTTTTAAGTGATAGAAACAAAGGAAATTGATTTGCTGATTGTAGCATTTATTTGTGGATTGAGAAATATATTTATCTTTTTGTGCTTTTGCATTCAAAAATTATAATAGACTTGTGGATTTAATTACATTTATTTGTGAATTGTGACCAATACTTCCTTCCATAATACAGAGTTGGAATCAATTGGCAATGTAATTTCAAGCATTACAAGCATCAGCCCCCATAGCTGAAAAAGACAAGGTTTTGTTGTTTTTTTCTTCCCCCCTTATTCCCAAAACTCAACCTTTGACCTCTCTCCCAGAGGGATTCTTGTCTGAACTTGCCTTTCTTGGGGAAGCTTTCTTCTGGGTGGCTGCTAATCACCAGCAGACATTTGGAAAACACACTACTACACTGATTACACAAACATTTCTCAGTGCTTAATAATGCATCTGTGCCTTTCCATCATGCAGTTGATAGACCACCCTCCTCGCCCAGTGCAGACACCCACCATGCGCTCTGGAGGATATGGCAGCATTGGCCGCTCTTCACCCAAAGTAAGACATTTGTCATTAAAATGTAAAAAACAATGTTTTATCAATGTTCAAGGCCTTTAATTGTATTACAAACTAAGCAAAAACAAAATTGTTTTCACTTGTTTTCCCTTAATAATCAAAACAACATTTTCCATTCCATATTCATACACAATAGAATTATATATGAGATAGAATGCTATCCCTTCTTTCAGCTGTTTCAGACAGAAAAAAATGCATGATGCTTAAAGTTATACAATTAAAATTATGCCTTTTAATAAGAATTCTCACCATAGTGCTCAAATGAGAGACATTCTGCTTTTTCCTTATTTCGCTGTTTTTCTTAAGTTCCTCTCCTTTGTCCTCTCTCCTCCCGAATGAGTCTTTCCAACATGCCTTCCTTCCGCAGCCTAAAGCTCACCAGTTTGTGGTCAAGTCCTTCAGTACTCCAACCAAGTGCAACCAGTGCACGTCCCTGATGGTGGGACTGATACGCCAGGGCTGTACCTGTGAAGGTAAGTGGAAGAGGATGAGGGGGAAGGATGCTGAGATAAATGGGCCTTGAGATGATCAGAAGTAATTGAGTGGTTGAATTTGGGTGAATTGAATAATTAAATTCTCTCTCTTTCCTAGTGTGTAACTTCTCCTGCCACGTAACGTGCGCAGACAAGGCCCCCGCAGTGTGTCCTGTCCCCCAGGACCAGACCAAGGGCCCGCTAGGCATAGACCCACAGAGGGGCATCGGCACGGCATACGAGGGCCATGTCAGGGTGAGTGGCGTTGAAGTAGCACTGAGCTCCTACAACTATTTCTGCATTAAACTCCAATACAGAAGCTTGCATGGGTAAACCGACCATTTCTAAGATGTAAGAAATGATTGATAATAAATGGTTTGTCGATGGAAATCATGATTTGAAAATATTTAATTTGGCAACTCAATTAAAATCTCCTGTGGGTTTTATGAAATTCTATAATGGATATTTGTACTTTCTTGAGGGGTCAATACTGGCCTTAGATAGAAAACCATGAAAACCACAAGACCATTTCTGTTTTTGTTATTTTACCTGTGCTGTCAGCATGCTGGGCATACAACACAGAGTATTGGTATGTCATTGCATCTACAACAGAGTTAGTCTGCAAGTGGAGTTCAACTTCTCAACCTGAAATGCAACTCTTTATTAATTCTTAAATCTTCAAGAACTGCTGCAATAACTATATCCTGGGGATGACCATTTCACACCCGACATGACATATGGATCAAAACAATATTCTATATTGTTTATTTTGGCGTTCTAGGTGCCCAAGCCCACGGGGGTGAAGAAGGGATGGCAGAGAGCGATGGCAGTGGTGTGCGACTTCAAGTTGTTCCTGTACGAACTGGGAGAGGGAAAGGTGATGCAGCCCAGCGTGGTGGTCAGCCAAGTCATAGACATGCGGTGAGTCTTCTTACATAGACGCCATCGCATCACAGGCTCCGTGTTCTTTTATCTCTGATCGTTGGTCCGGTTCTGTGATTCAGGGACGAGGAGTTTTCGGTCAGCTTCGTCTTGGCCTCCGATGTCATCCACGCCAGCAGGAAGGACATTACCTGCATATTCAGAGTGAGTCGCCCTTCAGAGACGCACAGCGACCGTCACACAGATCCACAGTTCAGTCCTGACATGTGACCTATGACCCTCCTCCCCCAAAGGTGACCGCGTCCCAGCTGTCCCCCTCCAGCAGCCACAAGCCCTCCATCCTGATCCTGGCCGACACCGACCAGGAGAGGAACAAGTGGGTGGGGTTGCTCAACGAGCTGCACCGGATCCTCAAGAAGAACAAGCTGAAGGAGCGCTTCGTCTACATGCCCAAGGAGGCATATGACAGCACGCTGCCCCTCATCAAGACTACGCAGTCGGCGGCCATCATAGGTAGGCAAAACAAGGATGCACTCGCCTCTCTTTCTGCTGGATTGAGTATTGATGTTGTTACTGAGGGTACATGATTTGTAAAAATAAATGTATCTATGTCATGAATCTTTAAACATTACAAAATATATAGTAGTGTAATATATACAGTACGCTTGGTAAAGTGCAACATATAAGAAAAATAACTTTCAAAAAGCGAGCTGTATAGACAGCGGCCTGTCGGGCTTAAGTTGATCCCGCACCAGGACTAAGCGTCTGCGTTGTTATTATTTTTTTGTTTCTTTTTAAAGTTGTTTTTAAAACTATCAAATTATCAACATTCATTATTGTTATTAACATTAAAATGGGTAAAATCTGCTCTCTCTCTCTCTCTCGCTCTCTCTCTCTCTCTGACTCTCTCTGACTCTCTCTCGTACACACACATTGACAACTTTGTGAATAGCCTCTCCTTTGCGGGATGTTTTAAACATCCCATTGGGTTGGGTACCGAAACCCGGTACCACTATGCCAAAGGTTTCTATACGATCAGCATCTAATGGACCAAATTGCAACGGAATTTTTTTTTAACAAAGAAAAATAAGAAGTATAAAAAAAAAATAGCTCCCGATCTATTCATCTGTCATTCCGATCAAGCATTAAAACCCTCGAAAATGTTGTGGTTTTTATTTTAGATTGTATTTTATTTCACTGATTTCCTCATTGATCAAAAAAAAAAGCACCGTGCATAAAGGGGACACTTGGCATCACCCCCATGTAATAATCATGTCAAAGATTACCTACTCTTGAGTACACAACTGGATGTCCTGCTTATAATATGCTCTGGTTCAAAAGGTTATTGCTTGTTAAAATCACTGCATTACAACAGTTTATTCCCCCTTTCAATCATTCTCTCCCAAATAAATTGTTTTCTTCAGTTCTGCTCCCAGTTTGTAGCCATACTCGATCCAGACTAACATTCCTTCTGTATGTCGTTATTTTATGGCTTCTTTTTAGATTCACAGACAAGTGATTAGATGCGGTGACCGCTCAGTTTAGATCCACGCTATGAAAACAGAGTTCACTAGATTGGAACTCTATAACAGAATTTCCCTTCATCTATTGGGCGGGGTTTAAAAAAATCAATATTCCCATACATATCAAAAAAGGGTGCTCTGATCAGGGTTTTTGGGGTTGGATACCGATCACTCGAAGCACTCTCAGCCGATAGTGATCACCCATCACAAGGTCTCTTTGAAGCTTTGTATTTATCATGCAGCATTATTTATTTATTTAACTATTCTTAATAACATTATATATTAAGTATTACCATTAAGAGATAAGACAGTATCATGAATTGTTTATTTATTTTTTAGGAAATATGTGCAACAAGTTCCATTCTCTCGCTCTCTTAAACATGAAGCTTGGGATTTAGACCCCGTTTACACCTGACATTAACATCTGTCTTTGGTGGCGATCACACGTGAGCAGCTCTAATGTCAGGTGTAAACACACCCAATGCGTCCTCAATGCGGTTTGAGATTCGATCTCTCTGAACACGTGAATGTAGGTACGTACTCATTCATGCCAACATCTACTGGGATTTTTAAATAGTAAAAATAAAATAGAAAATGTATATGTGGCGGTCAACATTGATATTGTGGCGAGCCGCCACAAATAAATCAATGTATAGGAAACAATGTCGTGCATTAACAGGGAAGAGAAATGGTCTTGCTTGTCTGATCAGCCTTTATACCGATCACACTATTTAGAACAAATATCGGCCAATTGCAATCAGTGGCCGATCGATTGGAGCACCCTTAATGTCAATTCCACTGTTTCTGAATCGATCGATCGAAATTGTAATACCGTTAATTTGTTTGGAAGTTATGGAAACATTTTCTGCTTGAATTGAATACCACCACATTCCAGATGATATTATCATATCGAGAGGCCCAGGCCCATCTGTCCCTAAAATAACTGACTCGCTGTTCTCTTTCTCAGATCATGAGCGTGTTGCCCTGGGCAACGAGGAAGGCTTGTACATCATCCATGTCACCAAAGATGGTAAGAACGAGAAATGCTGTTTTCTTCAAGTTCTACTCCTACTACTCTTTCTCCATCCCCGCTAACTTATCCCTCTCTTCCTCTGACCCAGAAATCATCCGTGTGGGGGACAACAAGAAGGTGCACCACATCGACCTTATCCCACAAGAGCAGTTGCTGGCTGTCATCTCAGGGAGGAACCGCCACGTGCGCCTCTTCCCCACGCAGGCACTGGACGGCCGTGAGATGGACTCGTACAAGCTGGCCGAGACCAAAGGCTGCCAGGCCGTGGTGTCCGGGCCCATCCGCAACGGCTCGCTCAGCTGCCTCTGCGTGGCCATGAAGAGGCAAATCATCTGCTACGAGGTGAGCCTGGCTGGGATTCTAACACAGGGAAAGAGGAAGCATTCAATCAAACCTTTCTTTGTTAATTATTCTTTGGTTCTGGATCTTTTAACCTCTTTTCTCCGTGTGAATCCTCTCCTCCAGGTGAACAAGAGTAAGACTCGGCATCGTCGGCTGAGGGAGATTCAGGCCCCGGGCTTGGTGCAGTGGATGGGTCTGCTCAACGAGCGCCTCTACGTGGGCTACCAGGCAGGCTTCTCCCGCTACAGGTAAACACCAACTATCCGAAAAGAAGTAGAGTTGCTCTTTTTGTCACTCAAATTATATTTATTTGTTTCATTGATATAAATGTTTTTTAGAACACAATCAGAGTCAAATCTATTGGTTGATGGAGAGATCACTTATATTCACAAAACAGTGCGAATGATGGTCACGTTATACAGGTCTAGTAGGAGCCACAGAATGTCAAAACCATGATGTAAAATTCTTGTTTGGAAAATGTCGTAATTTCTGTAAATAACAGTTTTGTTCTATTTCTCTATTATTCCCAAGTGTGCACGGAGACGTGTCCCCAGTCAGCCTCCTCCACCCGGAGGACCACACCTTGGCCTTCATCTCCCAGCAGGGCCTGGACGCTCTCTGCGCTGTGGAGATCTCCGCCAAGGAGCTGCTGCTGTGTTTCAGTGCCATCGGGGTGTACGTGGACTCCCAGGGGCGGCGGTCGCGGCAGCAGGAGCTGATGTGGCCAGCCATTCCGAACTCGGCCTGTGAGTCCAGATACCTCGGTTTTAACCTGCATGTATTCACACAGTGTGAATGTTGACGCTGCTAGCAGTTGATCCGATGAGATTTGCCTAAAGACAGTGGTAATGAGGAATGGAAATTAAGGAAGAAGTGGTAATCCATGAGATTATTTTGTCAAAAAATCTTGTATTTGATTTTTTTTTTTTTTTTTTTTTTTGAACTAGCACTTTATAAGCAAAAGCCTTTCAAGCCGTTCTTCTATGTGCCTTTCCCAGCAAGAATGCCACTTAAAATTGCATGGAACATAAAATTAATATTGGGTACCTTTTTTGATTTTTTCATGATTATATGGCAAGTACGATATAGTCATTATTTGGGAGTAATAGTCATATGATTCATATCAATCCAAATACGACACTAAGTGACATTGTCTTCTTCTCAACAGGCTACAACGCCCCCTACCTTTCAATGTACAGCGAGAACGCAGTGGACGTGTTTGATGTCAACACCATGGAATGGATTCAGACCATCCCTCTAAAGAAGGTCAGAAAGCTGTAAACTTGCTGGTTCAAATTGCCTTCATCCATTTTTTTGAGGCAATAGTTCTGCTGTCAAACTCTACGGATAATAACACCTACTTCCAGTCCTTGTTGAATGCAGTACTAATCTCCTGACTTGTCCTGTAGGTGCGGCCTCTAAACATCGACGGCTCTCTTAACCTGCTGGGACTGGAGACCGTGAGACTGATCTACTTTAGAAACAAGGTGGCTGGTAAGGAGTCCATTTGTGTTTTCCAGTGTCCTGTTTACTCCTGCCACTTGTCAAAAAAAAGTTTATATGCGGTGCTCCAGTGATAAACTGTAAATCCCATGGGCTCTGTTCTGCTGATCTTGCAGAGGGAGACGAGCTGGTCGTCCCGGAGACGTCGGACAACAGCAGGAAGCAGCTTGTCCGCAGTCTGAACAACAAGAGACGCTTCTCCTTCAGGGTGCCTGAGGAGGAGAGGCTCCAGCAGCGGAGGTTAGCTTACCCAGCGCTAGCTACACACAACTCACTTTTCGATGCAAATCAAATTTCTTAATGCAAGAAATACCAAGTTAAAGGTCAAACTTTCAATTCAAAACACATTTTAAGGAGACAACTAAAATAACATTACAATTCCAAAACCTTTCCTCCTTAGACAGAGACAAATGCATCACATTACCCACATGCAGCAATTCACTGTGATTTAGCAACAGAGTAGGATTAAAAAAAAAAAAACATGTACAGTACACCACTCCTCTGCTCACTGGCCATACTGTTCTATTTATGTATGATAAGAGACTTCTACTGGAGCTGCCAGTTGGACGCATGCATCATGTCCGCTCAATATCAACTCTCCATGCACTGGTGCACTTAGTCTGTTCTAGTCCAAAAAATGGGGCAATATAGTGTGTGTGTGTGTTTGTATTCATGTAGCAATTGGGGTCGTTATTGTTTATTTCTTTCAAGAGAGACAGCAGCTCACTCACCGTTAACATTTCTACGTATTTATAAGGTGTATATATTTTCAGGCCACGATCACGTGGCATTTTTTTGTGTCTTTGCGAAGTAGGCGGTACTGGTGCTGAAGCAGAATTTCCCCTCAGGGATTAATAAAGTCTTATCTTTTTTAGCATGCTCGGTAGCTCGCCAACTAGAAAGGAGTAAAACAAACACAAGGAAACATTATTAATCTCCTTGTGCCTCACCACTCATTGCAAACCACACTGCTCTTCATTTATGAAACAATTTATATTCTGCCTGTGCAAAATTGTATAGAACAGGATGTTTTGAGACAGCTATAATGATAGCTGGCTCTGTTTTGAACTCTCTAACAGACCACCCCCTTCAAAGGTCAACAACGCTTTGCGATTGGTCAACACAGAGGATGAAATCGTGACAACTTCACTTTGAAATTGGATTAAAAAAGATGATTGAAATGAATCCAATTTGGTGCAAAGTATCGTTGTGTAGCATCATTCTCTCCCTGTTTGATCTCATCCCAGAGAGATGCTGCGAGACCCAGAGATGAGGAACAAGCTGATCTCCAACCCCACCAACTTCAACCATGTCGCCCACATGGGACCAGGGGACGGCATCCAGATCCTCAAAGACCTGCCAATGGTACACAGACACACACACAGACACACGCGCACACACACACACACACACACACACACACACACACACACACACACACACACACACACACACACACACACACACACACACACAGACACACACACAGACACACACACACACACACACACACACACCTATTGCTGCACAAATGTGACCCACTGCAGCAAAACCCGCTATCTCGCGCATTTCTAAAATCGCTGGGAACAGCCAAAAAAGTTGAGAAAACCTTTCTAGAAGGAAAATTAGATTTTCCATTTCCTTTGTGGGTTTTTTTTTAATCGCAATATATTTTCAAACTGAGTTTGATTTATCAATAGTAGATAAATGCTAAACTGTGGAGTTAAATATTCCTGTTAGATTACATGGGGAAACACATTTCACTTACCGAGACGCTGAACAGTGCGAACACCGATCGATCATTTCCTTTAAAGCGACCAGGTGAAGATCATTCCTCCATATAGATAGAGTTCAACCTTTAAATCAGGGGTACCCAAACTTTTTCCTGTGAGGGCCACATAACTTTTCCCTTCTCTGATGGGGGCCGGGGTCAGTTTGTAACAGAAAAAGTGTGACGATCGCAGGGGTGCCTAAACGTAAACACTTATTGTTTTCCAGAAAGCCACACATAACCAAATCTTAATAACCCTTTCCGGGATCTTCACAGAAAAAAAAGTCAGGAAATAAATAATAACACTATTAATGAAATTAATAACACTATTTATGAAATAAATAATAACCAAATAACCCTCTCTGGGATCTTCACAGAAAAAAAGTCAGGAAATAAATAACGCTATTTGTGAAATAAATAATAACCAAATAACCCTCTCTGGGTTCTTCACAGAAAAAAAAGTCCATTGAACATTAACTTTCTGTTGTGCCGTGCACAATCTTAACAGGTAAAAGTTTAGCTTGGTTGTCAGAGCAGAATCTCTTACTCAAATGACTCATATGAGCAGTCTCTCAAAGTTCTTGTGTTCCTTCCTTACAATCCTTTTGTAGGTTCCAGTAGGCTTGTAGACACCGCTGTTTGCAGCTCTCTTTCATCAACTTCCCTGTGAAAACCACAAAGCAAGCAGGCTGAGAAACCGAACTATGTGATACAGCACCTACACAGCACAATACATTTCACTACCAGTATGGTTGTGGAGATGGATTTTATCCCAGTACATTTTATTATGATTCAATTTGTTTATACTCAGAATGACTCATTCAAGTCAGAAAAGTGAGCTTACCTATGTATGTTCATCAGTGTGAACTGTGGGCCTGCATCTGGCTGGTGAGAATTTGAATGTCAGGTTCCATTCTAGTCACAACCAAACATCTTCATTGCGTTTTTTTTATGTGGGGGTACATGTCATTTGGGAGGGCGGCATAGAAGTCAATGAGACTGTTGGGCTTGAATGCGTCTTTCAGAACATCACAGTTCTGTAACTCGGTCAACTCAAACTGATAAGAAGGCTGGGCTTCATCGATGTCGGCAAGAAAGGGGTTCTGGAAAAGACGGATTTCTTTTGCATTAACATGTAGTTGCCGGAATCGCACACCGAACTCCGCCTTCAGCATTTCCAGTGCTTCCACACACTTTTCAGCTGGGAACGGGACCGCTGGGTTCTCTGCAGAGAGGTTTTGGGTAGCAGGGAGATGGATGAAGTTGGGCTTTTTCACTTGTTCCAAAAGCAGCGCAAGTTTCACCTCAAATGCTTTTGTGTGAGAATACATGTCGCAAATGAGTTTCCCCTGGCCTTGTAGCTGCAAGTTACAGCTGTTCAGCATTTCTGTCACGTCTGTTAAATATACGAGGTGCCATTTGCATTCTGGGTCGATCAGCTCTGGGACCGTTTTGTCTTTTGAATGAAGAAATGCGTTAATTTTGGGTAGCAGCTCGTAAAAATGCCTCAAAATTCTGCCCCTGCTCAACCGTCGGACCTCTGTGTAGTACAGCACATCGCCGTGCGCAGACTCCAGTTCAGACAGGAATTGTTGGAACTGCCTGTGTTTAAGTCCCTTTGCTCTGATGAAGTTTATGCATGACACCACAACCTTCATGACAGAATCCCACTTCAACACTTTGCAGCACATTGCTTGCTGGTGAGTTAGGCAGTGGACTTGTAGCGGGGCGGTGAGACCCCGTTCTTCCATCTACCGATTCATGCATCCTATTAGACCCCG
This sequence comes from Zeus faber, assembly GCF_960531495.2. Taxonomy (NCBI): domain Eukaryota; kingdom Metazoa; phylum Chordata; class Actinopteri; order Zeiformes; family Zeidae; genus Zeus; species Zeus faber. The sequence continues at coordinate 4,125,506 of NC_137189.1, forward strand.
AGACGCGCCCACCATACTAGGAGCCCCGTCAGTCGTGATGCTGGCAAGCTTTGACCAGTCTAGGTCCAACTCTTCCATGGTTTGGCATACTTTGCCGAAAATATCCTCCCCCATTGTAGTCCCTTTGAGACTTTGGAGGGCTGCCAGCTCCTCGCACATTTCAAAGTTTGCGCTAACTCCACGAATAAAAATGAGCAGCTGCGCTGTGTCTTGCACGTCCGTGCTCTCATCCAGTGCTAATGAAAAAAAGTCAAATTCTTTCGTCTTCTGCTGCAGCTGGGCATATACATTACCCCCAATTTCTTCGATGCGTCTGGTGATTGTACTCGCCGACAGACTCACGGCATTAAAGACATCTTTCTTCTCGGGACACACCTCTTCAGCGACAGCATTCACACATTTCTTGACAAACTCTCCATCAGTGAATGGTTTACCGCTGCTTGCTATCAGTTGAGCAACCTGAAAGCTGGCCTGAACGGATGACTAGTTCAGCTGAGCTTGGCGTACAAATGTATTCTGCTGAGCTAACAGTCCACTTTTTAGCTTTGAGAGTTTGTCTGCTCGCATTTGGCCTTGCAAGTTATCATACTTGTCTTTGTGACGGGATTCATAGTGTCGGCGCAGATTGTATTCTTTGAATACCGCCACCGCCTCTTGACAGATGAGACAAACAGCCTTTTCTTTGCATTGAACAAAAAAATAATCGTTTGACCACTGCAGGTTAAATACCCTGCATTCTGAATCAATTTTTCTCTTACCTAAACTTTTCGCCATTATTCCGTTCTATTTGACAGGGGCTAGTCTAGGATTCCCGTGGCCAGACTGAAAAAAAATCATAATGCGTCTCTGGTATTGTTCAGGGGGCCGGGCCAAATGTGGAGGCGGGCCGTATCCGGCCCGCGGGCCTTAGTTTGGGGACCACTGCTTTAAATCGTACTACTTTTACACACACAGAGACATCATTGTGGAGGGGGCGTGACCCAATGTGTACCATTGAAGAAGAAATGCTAACATCACTTCCGTAAACAAGCCGAGGATCCGGTTTCATATGTCTGTGAAAACTTTCGTCTCCATGTTGTCATGGATTACGAGAAGTGGGTGGCGAAAGATCTTAAGAAGATATCGCGGACCTAAGCAGTGTGTACTGGACTTCATTTTCCGCGATGATAGTCAGTTCTCCAACAGCGATGCTGAATCTTCATACCGGCGTTATCCCGGACTTGGAGAACATTTCAAATAGTGGATTTCAACCTGAATGTGACAATGAAACTGAATATTTTCAAGAACCACCGGAAGAGACCGATGACACGCACGTTGTTGTTACAACGGAAGAAGTTGATGACGTAATGAAGTCTGTTGAGGTTGGTGATGCAGATTATGAACAAGTAGTAATGCACAAGATTCTCAAGTTTACCCTCAAATGCAGCCAGGTGCGAAGAAGATAGAAGATAATGAAAAGAGGCCCCAAACAGGCTCTCGGGGTGTAGCTGGGGTAGGGTTGGGTAAGCCCACATAATAACTCCAAGAACTTTGAAGATATTTGGCATACGCACATTAATATATTAAATTACACAGTGATGTCCGCACTTTTAAACTCCTAAATAATTTCACTTTTATAAATCGTGTATATTCTTGCTATTAAATAAAAGCCTTTTTAAAAACAAAAGATGTGTGTCGATGACGCTGTTCAATATTCCTCAAAACACAAGAACAAATGCAGAGATTGCCCCATTCAGCATTGGGTGTCAAGTCCCCATTTAGCGGGGTGTTAAGTAGCCATGTGGCTGTGTTGGTCCTCCAACCATATGCATTCTGGGAGCTGGCTGAATGAAGCCAAGTGTAAGGGAAAACTTTGAAGGTGATTATCTCAGAATCACAGTTTGCCACACCCTTGTCTTTAACAAGTAATAGCTTTAAAAATATTTGCTTGATTTGCACAAGTGCCATCTTGTATTGAAGCTCTGATTCTTCACTTCAAAATGATGCGAAAAAATAAAAAACATTCAAAGCCGCCAAATGTACCTAAAGTCGGTGGTGGGTCACAAATATGGAAGCACACATTCAAAGAAATTTATTACTGAAACATGCATGTGCACCTTAATTTAAGATGAGCTACCCCTAATAAAGAGTAATCTTATCTGATTCACATTGCTATTGCTGTGCACGAGTGTGCAACACGCTGGTGTATGTACGCAACCTTCTCATTCTTGTCGTGTGTGTGTGTGTGTGTGTGTGTGTGTGTGTGTGTGTGTGTGTGTGTGTGTGTGTGTGTGTGTGTGTGTGTGTGTGTGTGTGTGTGTGTGTGTGTGTGTGTGTGTGTGTGTGTGTGTGTGTGTGTGTGTGTGTGTGTGTGTGTGTGTGAACCAGAACGTCCGTGTACAGGAGAGTCGTGCTGGCTTTAGCGGTTCGGTCAGCATCCCCTCCATCACCAAGAACCGGGCCGAGCCGGGTCGCTCCATGAGCGCCAGCAGTGGGCTGGGCATACGTGAGTAGCAGGACACGACCACATAATCCACCTGTGTTGAGTGAACTACACTTCATCATCACTTCAAGCATCACAGATGCTTTTAGGATCTTTTGTCAATGAAATCAGGTGACTCATTTTGCAGAGTAGTTTTGGCTGGTGTAAAAAAGTTTCAAACCGGTTTGATGTGAAACCAGATCACCAGACCAAATCAATATACCATATTTTACCACTAGATGTCGCACTTGACTTTGCAGCCACTCCTGAGTTGGTGGCGGTAGTAAACTGCAATAAAGCCCCTTTCCCACTTGCACTGAAAGTCAAAAATCTATTGGCGATGTTGTGTCATATGGGCAACAGGAGCCAGTGTCAGTGTTCCGTAAAAGTCGTTCTATAAATTTCCACACTCTCAAAATAGTACCATTTACAGGAAAATGCCGCTACGGCTGTAGATGGAAACGTGTGGGAATGGAAGCATCCAATTTCCGTAATATAGGGGTGGTAATATAGGGCGCTGACTCGAAATAAAACACAAATTGTGGGTTTTTACAAATATTTATTTCGTACAAATATGTCAAAACGGAAAGGTTTTGGGGGGGAAAAAATAATAATAAAAATTCAGGAAATTTGGCGAGTCCGAACTGCAGCGCTCAACTGCAAGGACAAGAAACTGAAACACATCCAGTCCCTACGGAGACAGGTCTTTATATTACAAAATTTAATTTTCTGATCTTTCTTCTTAAAAATATCACTCAGACCCTAGACGTGTCTTTTACAGTGAGGGGAATGATGCGGGGACATCAGGCACAAGTGCTTCGCTTGTCCGCCGGCTGCACAAGAACAGGGAATGAGCGGACAGGGAGAGGGAGAACGGGTGGAGAACATTCTTTCTCCGAGGCAGAGAGTGTAGGACGGGTTGACAACGATCACACTGATTTAATAACTTAAGTTAGTGGTAGTGCGTCCGGGGACAGGGGATCTGTTCCTGTGTTTCGGCTCCGTCGGCGGAGGGAAGAGTCCTTCCGGGAGGGGTGGGGTGACGGGAAGCAAACCGCCAGTCTCTTAAGAGCCAGGGGGAAAAAAAACAACTCTGATTGTATGTCCATTGCAGAAAACTGGACTCAACTCTAGTGTGAAGCCAAAAAATTACATGATTGAACCTGTAATCACCCACCTCTACATATAACCTCTCCAGTTTATTTCCTTATTTTCTTCATTTCCTGCCTTTTTAAAACCTCTCCCCACTCCTTCCTTTCCAGGCTCGTCTTCCCAGAACGGCAGCGCCCTGCGAAGGGAGCTGTCTGGTGGGAGCTACGGATCCAAACGTCAGACCATGACGTCTCCTTCTGAAAGCTCCCTGTCCTCAGGGGGGGGCATGGACTGCGGGGACGCACCGCTCTCCCAGTTTGACAGAGAGGTCAGTCACTAGATTGCTTTTCCCAATCCCTGACAGTGAAGATCACCAATGGCTTCGTCTACCAGGAGGATTTGTGCCTTGGATGTGGGGCGTGGGTTTTCTTTTTTTTTTAATTGTAAGGACTAGTGGGAAATAAATTCTTTGAAGTGTTCTAGTTTACTAGTCACTTAAAATTGCCGTATTTGTTAAACCAATGATTTCCTTTTCAAATGGAATTCACAAACACAAAATGCGGCAAAATTAAGTACCGTATTTTCCGGACTATAGAGCGCACCTGTATATAAGCCGCATCCGCTCTATTTAAAAAAAAAAAAGAGATATACAAGCCGCACCGGGCTATAAGCCGCAGATATCTATGTTGAAAAATTAGATATTTACTGCATGTACAGAACGATTTTGAACTGTAAATGTACATGTATGTACCTGAACAGATTCTTTCCGAACAGTGCCTTTTAACACGGCAGCAACTTTGCTGCTTAAAACGGAACAGAACCAAGAGAAAAAAAACGGCATTTATTTACCTTCATTTCTCCTGTGTTTGAAACCACAAGTCACTTTAATCATCTTCGCTGAAACCCATGAAGTCGTCTTCTTCGTGTCGGAGTTGAACAGCCTCAGAAGCGCTTCGTCACATCTGTCTCCATCAGTCTCGCTCTCCGTGTCACTGTCATCCTCCGGTGAAGTTGACTCTGAAGGTGCGCCGCTCTCTTTGCGTAGCAGTCCAGCCTTTCGGAACCCGTTGGTGATGGTGGATTTTTTCACAGCACTCCACGCTGTTACTGTCCACTGACAGACATCAGAAAAAGATGCTTTTCGCATGCGGCCAGTTTTTGTGAATGACTTCTCACCACTTGTCATCCAAGCCTCCCACTCAACCCGGAGTGCAGCTTTAAATGCCCGATTCACACTGATGTCGATGGCCTCAACTTTAAACTTGCATCATACGAACTTCTTCGTGTGGGTTCCATGATGAAGGGGCGAGGATTTTAAAATAATTACCAGTTGGTAATTTATCGTCCGCGTTCTATCTGCTAAAGAAAAAGTAGCGTATTCTTCTTTGCATTGATTTTTCGTCTATCTTATTTTTGATTCTAATTCCGGTTAGAGCGCCCCTAGCGGTGGAAGAAAAATCCACAGAATAGCCGCACCTTTGTATAAGCCGCATGGTTCAAAACCTAGGAAAAAAGTAGCGGCTTATAGTCCGGAAAATACGGTAATTATGACAAAAATATGTATTACCATAACTGTCAGTGAGAGATGATTTCAAGGTACGTTTCTCACCATATTCTTTACATTTCCTGAAAACGTTAATATCATAAATTACAAAAATGTCAGCTCATCAGAAAAATGGTTGGGTGAAATGTGTGTGCTGACTAGTAAACGGGGAGAGACTTGTCATCAGCCCTCTAGTCATGCAATTGCGGACAACTTGCTGTGCTTTGCAAGGAACCTCTGGGCGCTGCTTAAACTTGAGTTGTTTGTCTACCAACAGGTGCATCAATCGGCACAAATCCACTTAGACCAACTCTCTGCTAGCTGCCTAAATGTCAACACATATAATGTGAGCTTCATTTTTCTGTTCCAGAAAGTAGCCTACCCAAATGTTAGTTTAGCCCATCACCGTGGCAGTCTTTTTGTGAAAGTTTGTTTACGTTGTACAGCAGAGTGAATGGTTTCCTTGCCGTATCACCATAGAATCCAGATATTAGCATGTCAGATGTTAAATTGAAACATGTGAAGTTGTTGCAACCTGGAAAATGTGCTCTGTGTCCTATTCACCACATACATCCCAGTTATTATATTTGCGTGCAGGCCTTCCACCTCATCCCCCTGCTAGAAAATGATTGGTTAGTTTCCTGTGATGTCATACCACTACTGCAGTGCTTCATATTGAATGTCGTTCGCCTGCTGAAACCTCCGTCCTTCTTCTTTGTCCCACTAGAGACTATAAAGTCCCATCCTATGAAGTCCACTCAAGGCTAGATCGTCCCAGCAGTTGCCTCCAATCACTCATTCTCTTTTATACGCTGGTGATATAATCGGACCAGCTTTTTTGATTTGTCATCGATTCATTTTCTGCTTGTGTGAATAGATGATATAGAACATTTTTATTTAAAATATAAAATGTAATTTATAGAAATAATTTTCAAGGGTCACTGTAAGAATAGACAACAGAAATATCAGTACTCATAGATAATGGCTTGATTATATTATACAAGGAATAATCAGTGGCAGTAACAGACAGCTTTCAGGAGGAGCCTTAATCAGTGTTTAACGCGACAAGAGGGAAATTATCGATTGATAATCTGTTTAATCACTGTTTTGATAATCACCAAGCAAGAAGATTTATTTGGCCACTGTGAGCTTGAGAATGCCCCTTGGAGCAAACTCATTCAAAATTGTAATAACATGAGCAAGACATTTCCTCATGAAGTATGTGTACTGGAAACACAACGTGCACATATTGTAAAGTCATAGTGACTGGCTCTCAGTCTTCACACTCTGTGTTGTTTTTGCAACTGACAACAAACAGTCTTCGTTTGGTGTTACAAGTGGTCCAACTCAACAGGTTGTTCTTGCACTTTGAGGACGCTTTGCCTTTCCACACAACTTTTCACAGCTGATTCCATTGGAGAAATGTTATTAAGGTTTTAAGAACCTTGTTGCACCAGCTAAGCTGCCCTTAAGGTCTTATTCTGTGTTGTAGTTTCACCTTAAGGGCTCTGTGCTGTTATTTACTCAACAAATCAAGACTGCAACCAAACTTGTGAATATATTGGGATCTTCAAGGTTTCGGGCAACATCTACCTACATTCACCACCCCCATCCTCAGCTGGCCTCCAGAGTTGCCCCATACTTCCCCAGGCCTTCGCATCCCCTCCGCCCAGCACTCAATCTCATGCCTGGCCACTGGCTAATACATCTTGGCCCATTTCGCCCCATTTCTTACCTTGCCCTCTCCCTTCCCTTGCCCAACTCAGACCCATATAACCCTGCTCTGTCCCGCCCTGACCCTCCCCCAGCATGAAGTCTGTGTGCTGGGCGCTGAGTCTTAACTTTCCTCTGCAGTGGCAGGCGGTCTCGCCATCGGAGAAGACACCCGATCTGAAAAGGGCTTTAAGGACCCTGCTTAGTAAGATGAAGGTAATGTCAAACAGTTGCAATGTCAATCGCACTGAGACACACAAACAGCCATGCACCAAGACTTGTACACGGTTTATGGCTTGTAAGACTGATCTGAGCTTGCATCTCACTCCAACACCCCACCTGCTTCACATTTTGGCCCCCTTGTCGGTAACATCTAAAGGCTTCTCACAAGCACATTACTCCACCAGGCTGGAGCAACACTCTGTGCCGTCACTTTGCCAAAGTCCTGGTCGGTCTTACCTAGCCTGGTCCTTCTCATTGTCTCAGTGTTATTTTGGAATGGAATGGTGCGATGCCACTAACAAGCCATTCCAGTGACTTGCACCCACCACTGGCAAGTAGACCAATCACCAAGCATGTCTCCTTCCACCCTGCTTCCTGGAGGCTTGCTCATGTGTCCGACCATGAGCTGTCCATCTCTAAGAATGCTTAGGTCACGAGAATGGAGTTATAGCTTTTTGAGGGGTGCGCGCTGCATAATCTGACCACAGGATTCTTCCTTAGGATGTTGTGGTTTGGACATGTTTAAATGCTGAAAAGATCTTAACTTATTACACTTTGTAAATGATTCTCCTCTTGCACTGTCTGCTTGGGACATTTCGGAAGCCAATAAACAACCACTCTTACATGGTCTGGGAAGAATCCAGGTGCACAAGTTCTGAAATGAATATTAAGTAACGGATTTGTCAATGAAACTACTCAAACAGGGATCTTTTTAGGCAGTGTAGCTGGGCAATATTTCTCCAAGTCTGGATGGGGATTAATAGCACAGTCCCAATCACTCTTTGTAGCTGTCAAAGTGTAACCTGGGCAAAATTACATCAACATTGTGGCAACTAATCTAACTTAAAACACATTACATTAAAAAGTACTTGTTTTCTAAGTATTTGCTGACAGAAGTTTAAAACTGCTTCTCTTGACGCACCACTTTTTGTAGCGTCTGCCATTGTTTCAGAGAGTATGGACAGGTCACCAGACCAATTTACCTTCCTCCCATTGGTTGATGGAGAAATTTATCTCTGATTGTCCTGACGTCAAATTTGCCGACAAGTTTGCCCGAGAATCATCAGCGTGACCGACGCTGATGATCTCTGAGAGGAAAATTCTAATCGATATCCCGTAAGGTTTTATTGTTGGAAAATATGCCCATTTACATTTGTTTGAAAAGTTACAAGACTTTTGTGTCGTGACCATATTTTGTATTGTGAGAAGCTGGAATATATATGACTTGAGACTGGACTTGGAAGTTAAAGACTCGACTTGACTTGAGAAATGATGACTCAAATTACTTGTTTGTGTTCACTTTCATCCACTGAAACCTTGAATTAAAACGCAATCTGCCAACAAAAAGGTACTTTCTTTGGGCTCGGTCCTCCTCACCTTATGTTGCCGCGGCTCTGTAGCAGACGGACAAATGTTGTAGTAATCCATGAATGTTGCTGTCATGCAGTTTGACATTTCCTTATCAAAAACAAGTTGATGTTTAGAAAGTTGTAAGTTGTAAACAAGACTGATTTGTCCGTGAAGCGCCAGGCTTCTCCATGTCGCTCCCACCTGCAGATAACGTAAAGCGCGTTGGCTCCAAATTATGTCACATATTGCCGTAAAGCAGTGATTGATATCGGTCTGGCTTTTATACTGTTTCTGTCATTATTTGACTTTTGGGATCGACAGTTTTGTAGCCGATATATCCTGATTATTAAACATGTATAATAAGCAAAAAGAAAAACATTGATTATTTGTCCCGTACTTATCTGTTTTACACTACTTTTAAGTTACTCACCAAAGTGCAAACATTAATGTTTTAGACACACACCGCTCTCTAAGCAGCAGGCCGTGCTGTGTTCATGGGAAACTTGGAAAACTAATTTGTTTCCAAAGTGATGCGCTCAATGGACTAGAATTTTTTTTTATAAAAATCTAATTTATTATAATCTTTTCCATATTTTTTATCTATCAAAAAGTTATTTGTGTGTTCATTTTTATTTATTTGTTTTGTTATCAGTTAAATGTTCTTGTTTTTCTAATTGATTTAAAAATTCTGCAATTTTTGACAAAGTATTGGTGAAATCATCGGTAATCGGTGGGCTTAGAATCCCCAAAATCAGGATCGGCATTGGACATAAAAATGTGGCATTGGTCAGGCTCCAAAAATATATATAGATGATACAATTTTTCTATTGTCTTATGATATATATCATGTTATCGCACAGCCCAATAATAAATATAACATTTTTTGGATGTTTAACTTTTGTCAATGTTCACATTACAAGTGCGCACGCTGGGCATTGTCCTGATTGGATAACGAGTCAGTCAAGCTCCTCGCTACCTGATGTTTCTTTCAACAAGAAGCGCTGGTTACACACACACACGCACACGCACACACACACACACACACACACACACACACACACACACACACACACACACACACACACACACACACACAGTATGGTCAGATCACATCATCATGGCAGCCGCGACTGTTTTCTTTCAATCAAATCAATTTGTGCAAATCTGTTCATAACCTTTTGAGATATTCTGCAACAGGCAGACAGGGGTGGGGTGTAACAAAGTTTGATGTTGTAGTCTGCCTGTCAGTATTTCATTGTTTAAAAGACGATGAGGAGGGAATATTTAAGAATAAATTAAGAAATATATCAGCTTTTATAAAGGTATTTGGTTTTTGTTTGACTACATTCATTTCACTGAATATCAATAATTATACGACAAATTAATCATACTTTTTGAACAGGTTAGATAGTCCGATTATAATATTATTAGACAGGTACTAATACCTTTTTTCTCTTTATAAAGAGCTGATACTGCAAGTAAGACTGCAGTATCTTGGGGGAAAAAAATGACTTGACTTTGGACTTAAGTAAGGACTTGACTTGCTCAAGGAAAAATTACTTGGAACTTGCTTGAGACCTGGATAAGAAGGACTTGGACACATGTCTGCCATGTACAACCAGCACATTGTGTACATTTGCAAACCCTTATTGGAGCTCCGTTGAAAAATCCCATTATGACCATACTCCCTTTCTATGGAACTCTAGGTTTCCCAAGCTTTTTTATGGCAAGGCAAAGGAACCCCTCCCAAAATGGCACACACTTTAACTGCCTATAATAAACTGCACCCAAACTAAAATGCAAATCTCTCAAAAAACGCACCATCATTATTGTGTGGGTGGGTGATGAAATGTATACTCAATTCCTGTTGCGCATTCCGATTTGGGAACCCCTCACTTAGAGGATGGTGCCTCAGCTGCTGTCGATTTGAGCCCGTAACTGCTTCTTGCTCCTGTTTTCCCGGAGGGCCACATGTGGCCAGCGATGTGTGGATTTCTTTTGGGATGTGTGATAATTACTTGAGTCCCTATTCTAGAGCAGCGTCTGTGAACTGAAGAACGACGCCTCTGTACAGCAGATCAGATCATTAGTGCGTTATCACTGAACTGGAACAGAAAGGGCCTACCGCGTCTGCGGTCCGCCTTCAAATCTCATACGTCCAGCTCTTGATTTGATCTGTTATCAATATGAGTGATTAATTCAACTGTTCCGTTAAATAAACACACAGAATAGGAAGGACTCAAAGCAGATTTTGGTATTTTGCCTCCTTACCGTCGGATCTCCCTCTGCTCCTGCGTCTGTTTTGCCTGCTATCAATCACTTCCGGTCAATCAAGCCGCCCATTCACTCATCGTGTGGAATGCACCGGAACATGGAGCTCACATGTGCTTCAGCGGCTCATCGCACATTGTTGTGAAAACACACTGAGCTCCCCGGGGACTGGAGCCCAAAGGAACAGGTTCACATTAAGTGGTCACAATCAGGAGAAATGGCTCGGAAATTTAAATAAAAATAATCGTTACATTTTTTTTCTGCTTCACGTGTGAAAGCATTTCCATGGTGATGTAAGCTGCCTTGCTCCAACATGAAAAAGGTTTTAATCTAAGTACTGCTTTTTTTTTTCTGTCTCCCCAACCCTACATACTACTACCTCCAACATTTTCCATCCTTTCTCTTTCAATCTCTCTCTCAGGACTCAGACTCCCCCCGCCACTCCACTGCCTCCAACAGCTCCACCTTCAGCAGCCCCCCGAGCCCGGCGTCGCCCCACAAGACCAAGTCCCTCTCGCTGGAGAGCACAGATCGCATGGGCTGGGACACATGAAGCCCCGCCCCCACTTCCCATTTCTGACTGACCCATTGACTGACAGCCCGGGACTTGGAACCCCCCCCCCAACACACACACACACACACACACACACACACACACACACACACACACACACACACACACACACACACACACACACCTCCCTGCCACTAAGCCCTCAGCCCCCCTCAGCTCCTCCCTTACAGCCCAGAGAACTGCACCCTCTTCTTACTGGTGCCACCCCCCCCCCCACCCGGCACCAGTTTAGGCCCCCCTCAGTTTGTGGCCGTCTGTGGCGCGAGTGTGTGTTTATTGGGAAGGCGTCCATATAGGAATGAATATTATCCATCACCTCTCAACCCCACCATCGGCTCCTTTGCCGAAACCCCTGACAGAATCTAAGACGCTCAAATATTCCTAGACAACGCAAAGAAGAGAATTATTATAGAATTATTACTGAAAGTATGAAAATCGTTTGTACTTGTACATAGAAGCTGCCGGGGTTTTAGGGGACAACGTTTTAATTTATTTATCGTTTATCTTAGATGAGGAAAGGTAGGCGCAAAAGGGTGGATTCTCTTTCTTTACTCTCTTTTTTTTTTTTTTCTTTTAACCTTACAACCTGTCAGTTACTTCCTCTACAGCTGAAACTGGGAAAATGAATATTGTAAGAAAACAAAAGGAAAAAACGAAATTTTATTATTATTTTGCTCGTGAAATCCACACTAGGTGCAGTGACTATATACTTCCACTTCTGTCTGTCTGACCGTCGGCAGAAGCGTTTCCAAGCAACGCGGTCGGGGTGTTTTAATAGACCTAGACGCTCCGCACCCCACCGGCCTCCGAAAACATTCTCAACTGTCTGATGACATCATCACGCTGCTCTCTCCTCATTGGGCCGCCGCAACTTACATCATCAGCAGAGCTCGGGACCATTTTCCACGTAGCGTAGCCCCCCCCACCCCATCGACGAACACTACTTCGCTAAACACCAAACCGACCAATTTACTACGAAAAAAGACAAACAAAATGGATTCCCATCACAATAATGTACATAGGTTCAAAGTAGAGAGTAATATATGATAAGGAAAATACTATAGCGAAATACACAGGAGTGAGATCCTCGTTACTCTTCTTTCGCTTTTATTTTGTTTTTGTTTGAGTGATTTTTTTTCGGGGAGGGGGAGTTGTATTCACATGAAAGCCATTTTAAACCACTTTCCAGTTTTCCTTTTTACGGATTTTTGCTTTTTCGATTTTTTTTCTTTTATTTTGTATTACTTATGTATGACACACATTGTCGAGTGTTATTTTTTTTTTCTTTTCTCACTTGTTTTGTGTTTGAGTGAAGAAATGACACTGCTGCCCACACAGTGTTTATCTCCCCTGGTCGTCCTGCGATGGAAGACTCAAAACGCCACATGTATGTGTGTGTGCACACACACACTATCCTGCCTCTCCTCTTTCGATGGAAGAGGAGTCTGAACAGTCCCCCCCCCCCATCCCCCACAGAGACGTTGAGGACGCTGATTATAACCAAAAACAAGAAGACTTGCACGGTCTTCCTATCCGACGGCCTTTGTTTATTCTGAAGAATGTTTAAATGGTGTGTGGTCGAGTCATCGGCCCCGGTCGGGACGGTTTAAGGAGAAGACACTAAAAGGAGAATGTAAACACTAAAATGGTCAGAATGGCGCTTTCTGTCAGACGCCTCGGCCCCTCCATCTGCTTCTGTTGCTCGGTGATGAAATCTGTGTTTCCGTAAACACACGGAACTGTAAAAAAACAAAAACTCTCAAACACTAAAGATTAAACGCTGGAAGTATAATAACGCATGGGGATGCTGGAGGCTGATTAGCAATACCAATTTCATAAACTGACCGCGATGGACGCAGAACGGGTTTAAATGTTAAAAAGATGTGTGGAAATTATTTTTACCGTTGATTTTTCTCCCTTGTAAATGAGATTTCCTGATCTGATCTCGCTGAGCGTTTTGGGTGAACTAAAGATTAAATCAAAAGGCCCAGTGATGCATTTCATGTCAGGTGCAGGCAATGGATATTAGGTCTTCGATTTTGAGAAGAATCATTATTGAAGAATTAACTTGAAACTATCTCACCCTCCCCCCATGAAGGTTGGTTTTGTTTTAATTGATGGTGGTTTACCTGTACTGCTGAAACTAAAGCTCCCTCTCTCTCTGGCTGTCAAGATATGAGGGTGGCATTGCGGCGGTCTCGAGACATTTTGGCACTACATTTTGGTCGCAGCGGTGAAAGAAATTGCAGTTGATGTTGAAGTTGGTGAATTTGGCTTCGGCCTTCGCCAAACACCGGCCTTCCTTTGAGCTGTGGATGAAACCCATACGAGAGAATCAGCTCCGGTCGAGCCATTCTGAGTGTTTTAAGGATTACAGTTTTATCAAAAAGGATGGTTTCGAGAGAGTTCTGGTTTTATTGGAAAACTATTCCCACGTGTCCCTTTTTGAGCCGTTTCCTACCTGCTGGACGAGGGAAACGCTTTCTGTAAGACTTTTATCGGCCACGTATTTTATACTGTACAGGAGCGGCCATCGCATCCCGTCTACAAGGAGGCCCCGAAAAGAAAAGAAAAAAAACCTCAGGAAATGTTGGAACCAATGAGAAGTTTCATCTTGACAATGGAAACACATGTTGGGAGAGAGGGGTGAATGGATGGATGAATCGATGAAGAGAGAGAGAGGGGGGGGGGGGGGGGGGGTGTAGATGTTACCAAGGTGGGAAGAGCAGGACTACAAGGTCCCGACGGGTGTTAATGACGACATAGCATCAGGGCGTGGCGCCGAGGTGCCACAGCGGCAGCCATTCAGCCGAGAAAAAAGTTCAAAAAAATAATTGCCTTTGCATTTCAGTGACGTCTTATCTACAATACCTTCTATATTATTTTGCTTTCATATCATATTACACTTTTTTTTCTAGGATTGCTTTGTAATAATTTGTACAGTTTTGCATGTTATAGATGTAATCTTTTTTTTTTTTGGTTTGTTTTACTTCGACTTGCTCCTTTTTTCAACGCTTTGGGCGTTTTATTTTATTTTTTATTATTATTTTTTTGCTGAGGATAACCCACTACAGGTGATGTAGAATCTTTTTTGCACAAAAAAAAAATATTTAAGGTGTAAGGTCAAAACTGAAAAAAAAAAAAAAAAACTAATAAAAAAACAATGTATGAAACTGGCTGCCACGCTTCTGTGGAGAACTCGTATTAACCTGACTCCGATGTATTTCAATAAAGCGGAGCGCTGTTACCAACACTACCCCGCCCCCCGTGTCGTAATTTCAGGGCTGCCCGAGCCGCCCGCCGTGCGCTCCCTGGGCTCCGCACCGCCACCTGCCGGCGGAGACCATCGCTGCACCCGTCAGCCGGGAGCCAGGGCCAAGCGCCGTCCGAACTTTTAAATAACAACCTTTTTTTTTTTAAATGCAAAGCCCCTTTTTCGTTTGTTTTTCGGACCAGAAGCGGAAGGATCGTTTTTTTTTAGTTTTCTCCTTCCAAAGAGAACAAAACAACCTGTATGGATTTCACGAGGCGGGCGTTAGCAGCGTCTTTTTTCATGGGCGTTTGATTCCTCGGCATTTTAACCCTTTTTTTTTTAATTCCACACAGACCACTTAAAATCAGGGCTAGATAAAAAAAATAAACAACTGCTATATTCACAACTCTCAAACCTGGACTAGAATATATATAAATAAAAAAAACCTATGTTGCATTTCAGACTCATCTGATTTCTGAACGTATTATTCAATTTGTGAGAACAGGAAAGATGGTGGATTTTGGTGGATTTTACTGGATTTGTACCTCACTGACCACTCATGACCAGGTTTATTTAAAAATACCAAAAACTACTGTACTTATAGCTGTCAAAATTTGACTACATTATAATAAGACGCCTTTACTGTATTTCAAGTACCATTTTGTTGTGTGAGCGTGATATAAATTGTTCTATTTGTGAGAAGAGGAAAAATGTGGATTTTATTGTATTATATTGCACAATGACCACACGAGACCAAATCTATTTCCAAAACTACTGTACTTATAGGTGATCTAGACCTGGTTTTAAGAATTAAAAAAAAAAATCAGGAGTTTGAATTCACCATGAAGACAGACGCTGCCAACTTCAGCTTTGTTTGACTCTCAATGTGAATTAAACTGTAAATCTGAGGACAGCGGCTTATTTTTATTTATTTTTTTATATATAACCTGTGCTCTCAGCATGCTGGGCATACAACACAGAGTATTTGTATGCCATTGCATCTAGGACAAGTGGAGTTCAAGTTCTCAACCTGCAATGCGACTCTTTATTAATTCTTAAATCATCAAGAACTGCTGCAATAACTCTGTCCTGTGGACGACCTGTAGAATGACAAGAGCACAGTTTTTGGTTATAGAGAACCACCACCAACCCCCCTCTTTGGAGAACTACTTATCATGTTTGGGTCTATAAACAACTGATCATTCCTCTAAGAGGGGGAGAATCACCACAGGTGAGACAAATAAACATACAACCAAACAACATTTACACCAAAACATAAACATTGGACGACATGTATTGGAAAAACAGTGAATTAGGGCCACGAAAACTGGAACTACAACTGGTCACGTGGCCTCTTCCTGTCAAAGTTATGGCAGCAAATGAGGGAGAAGGGGAGAGGAATGCAACCAGGAGGGTGTGTGTGTGTGTGTGTGTGTGTGTGTGTGTGTGTGTGTGTGTGTGTGTGTGTGTGTGTGTGTGTGTGTGTGTGTGTGTGTGTGTGTGTGTGTGTGTGTGTGTAAGATGTCCACCAGTGAATGTACATGACTTATCCCCATTGGTACTGGTGTAGAAGGTCGGTATTATGTCGCAGCTCCTTCAAGCAGCGGAAAGGGCCCCGAAGCCCCCTGAACTCTTGCAGCCCTGTAGACACCCTCTGGCTGCAGGAAAGCCCCAAATACCCTGCCTTGCGGCCAGTGAAGACCCCCTGGCCCCCAGAGAAGCCAGAGGGCTGTGTAGCAACCCCCACGCCCAGTCCTGAAGAGCATTACCCAGTCCTTGGGAGCACGAGGAGACCCCGCACCCCAGGGGCACACACATACAACCAACCCCCAGGTGCAGGCACAAGACGCAGCCCGCAGGCACAGAACCCAGGCCACGCAGGCACGTACCGCAGGCCCAGATCCCGGCCCTCATGCCCACCCACGCCCCACGTCCCGCGCAACAGGGAGGCCTGCACCACCGCAGCCCACCAGACGTCCCACCAGGCGTGAGTGCCAAGTGCCCAAATACATAGCAATGTTATGAAACCAATATCCATGTAAATATTGTCAAATGGAAGTCGACAGTCAACTGTCAAATCGATAGACCTGAACTTTGAGCTTATATTGATTGTTAAACATTTATAGTAGTACGTTTGAAAACCAGGTTTAGAATATGGTATCTGCCATGATAAATCTAATCAATGATATGACTTGATTTACTTTATTTGTTGTTGAATATATATTTTACTGTTATTTCTATTTGACCATAAACAACCCAAACGGACATCGCCTCTCTGCTTCCTTTCAGTGATCTGACCCTGACAACCTACATAACCACGCCCTCCCAACCAGAACCTCTCACCGTGTCTGCACTCTTCAGGGAATTTAAGGGAATTACTTTGTTTGATATTTATTTATCTGGCACTTTATAAGAAACAGCAATTCAGTGCATTTGTATTCCTGCTGTTCCCGGTGTTGGTAACAGGGTCTGAAAATCAAAACTATATCGTTTTGAATGGAATTCTGGTTTTATAGTGTAACCCACCCATCACAGGCAATTTTATGGATTTCCATTTTGGATTAATGGACTCATCTGATAAAAAAAACCAACAACTTTATTACAAACAAACCCAAAGACGCTCATTATTTGTACATCTATGCACATAGTTCAGTCAGGACAACATTTATCTACCCAAAGTAAGAAAGCACTCACACCTACAGACGGTACTACGCTAAACGCTCGCTGTTGCCTCCTGGGTTCAGACTAAGGCAGGAGTTTGGATTCAGCTTTGTTGGAGGATTTCGGCCCTCGACTCAAAAATGTCGGACCAACGTTTCAACCGACTGCGAGAAAACCTTCTTTGCTCCTCTATTCATGTTTTCTATTCGAACCGCTTCCTTCTTAAGTGTAATGAAGACACCCAATTTAGAAAACAGACCGTGACAGTATTTTTGGAAGTAAAAATCTCAGGACTTCACAGGAGTTTTCCTTTAAATAGGTTTTTGTAAAATATTACATTTGAAGGGGGAAGAAAGCAGCAGCGTTCGCCTTTGTGTAAACTTTTCCATGACACAGACATTTGTTATTTAACTCCAATAGATTTAAACAAGCTTCCTTTTTTTCCCTATTTAGGAATTTCATAGTTTACATTTTACTACTTTTCCATTTTTAATTCTGCGCAGTGTTTAAAACCACCACAGTAAAAATTAGGGTACAAGATTCCTGATCACTGCCGGCGCTTGGTTGTCTAGAATCCAACATGTGGGGGCACTTAGTCAGCGTCGCACCAAAGCAGAGACGGACCGTTCCAGGTCCAGAAAGTAAAAGTCCTGCCAGGTTTTTGCTGCAGATGATTCCACTCACCAGTTGGACCCACATGGTTGAGGCAAAATCCCAGAGTGGAATTTTTACTTTCTGAACCCAGATTCTCCAACTCTGCCTGACGGCTGGTCAATTCTTGAGATAATACGATGATGTCTTTCCAAAAAGCAGAGGCTGATGAAATGTCAGAAGACTCACAAAGCAGCAAATTTCATCCTAAAAAATACCGAGTTGTTTATGCAGACGACTCGGTTACAGTACGATGAAAGACAATTCACAGGTGAAACAAGTCATTCTTCTCGGCCTTTCCAGCCTCCGATTCAATATCCAAAAGTCTCGTCACAGCAGATAATCGTATGATACAGGACCAGCCCCGATGCTTCTGAACAGATGGAGGCTCCGTGGACATTTTAAGGCGTTTGGTCCCATTGGTTTGACCGGACGTCGATCACACTAAACTGGAAACAAATCGGCAGAATTCCAAAAAGTGATGCAGCTGAACTCCACCAGGTAGGACTTGGGAAACAGTAAACATCCTGGTTGTTGTATATTTAGTCTTTTCTAGTCAGTGTTTTAGCGCCCAGATTTAGTTCAGTCGATCATTTCCCATTCCTTGACCCTGACTTGGAAAAAAAAAAAAAAAAAAAAAAAAGCGAAATCATGGGACTCCGGGACGGATTCTGACGTTTGAGTTTTAGGCGACGGTGCCATCTTCCTCCAGCACCCTGTGGATCCCGTTGCCGGGGACGCTGTGTACCATCTGGGTGGTGTCGCTCAGATCCCTGACGCTGCTGTGGCGCGACTGGCCCTCCAGGGGCTGGGTGGAGCCGTGGCGCGACAGGCCGTCCAGGCGGGCGGTGCTGCAGTGCCGGGACTGGTCGTGGAGGCGGGGCAGGCTGCCGTATGGCAGCCGCTCCTCTGTGGCGCGGAAGCTGCAGGCTGTGTATCTGGTGAGAAAGGAACCGGAGCCGTTGGATTACTGGAGGATTTGAGAATCAAAGGAGCTTTTTGTCCGTAAGTAAAATAATGTAAGTAATAATAATATCTACACTACTCACAAAAAGTAAGGGATATTCGGCTTTCGGGTGAAATTTCAGGCTAAACCTAAAATGCACTATAACCTTTACAGGTGAACTTAATTTGGCCCTTCTCTAAACTTTTGAATGCAAGTTATTGAGACATTGACATTTTTTGTTGTGGTAAACCCACCACTGTTGTTGGCTTTTGTTTCAATAAATTGTTCGAAATGAGGAAATCACAATTGCATGCTTCTACTTAAATGCCCTACTTTCATGATATAATATCACTGTAGCATGAAATCTTTACATTTTCCATAAGTTTCCCCCGAAAGCCAAATATCCCTAACTTTTTGTGAGTAGTCTATGTTTACGTCTAATTACAACCTTTTGACTGCCAGAGCAATCATACTATACTGTATACCGCTAATGCTAACACGCCCTTGCTGACAGAGCAGTTCTACCATCTGTTCGGACACAAACGTGATCCACCACCAAACCAGGAAAGAAATGAGGCTCCAGTCGCCTTGTGTCCTGGAGGCTACGCACACACAGTCACATGGTGCCTGGTCCAGCCCAATTGTCCTGACTCCCAAACCAGATGGCACTTGATCTACCGACCCCAGCCCTGCAGTAGATAGGCTGATATAAACATGAGACCCTGTCTGTTTCATGTCTACTCTTGACCTCACAAAATAATACCAGCATGTTTCCCTCACAGGAAGCCAAGGAGAAGACGGAGTTTGGACCATGACAGAGTCCATGGGGTTAGGGTTAGCCACGCTCCGACAGATGATGGCCCAGAGGCCAGTACTCCGGGTTCACCGTGAGTATGCTGCGTCTGTCTGGATGATAGTATTGTCCTGGAGCCCTGTGGCACTGGCTCAACAGCCAACCCCAAAACGTGTCAGCCAGGCTTAGAGGAGGCAGAATATTGGGGCTGTGGTGTGAAACCTCAGCTCCGGAAGGTAGAGGCCATCAGCACCTGGTCTAAGCCAGAAGGAAGATACTTTCCAGTGGAAGTGGTCACGCCTGAAGCCCCACCAGACAATTTGAGGGATATTTCACAAGAACCGAGGAACAATACCGTCTCCTTTCTCCAATTTAGGAAACTTTTACTATGGCAAGCTGCTCTGCCCTCCAGGAGGATACCTCAGTTATAGTTCAACCCCCCCATCTTGTAATCTGAGTTGTGTGTTTCATGTAAATTCTGTTCCCTGGTCATTTCCTGAAATCGTTTTTAAACGAATAATTACAAGTCCCTGCATTGTGCACCGTACCTGCCATCTCGGGAGCGGTGCAAGCTGCCGTGGTAGCTGCTGATCTTGGAGCGCCCACTGCGCACCGAGCCCGCCTGGCTGCCGCTGCCGCTGGGGGGCTCATCCAGCATGGCCAGGTGGGTGGAGGAGGCGTGCGTAGACGTCCCCTGGGTGGAGGTGCCCCGGGACTTCCTGACGATTGGCCCGCCGGGGTCCCGGAGCAGCAGCTGGGCGAAGTCGGGCTCCTGCAGCACCTGGCGGCTGTCGTTCACCATCCTGCTGTGGGAGAGGTGTGGGGGGAGAGAGGGCAGGGAGTGCCACAGAAGGGAGGGGAGGGAGAGAGGGAAGATGGCGGGGTAGGGGGTGCGGAAGGAGAGGATGGAGCAGCAGGGAGGAGAGGGGGTTAGCGTTCTGAAGGACAGAGGGACAGAGGAGGGGTTGCTACGTTACAATAAGAGCTCGGTATGGAGGGCTGGTGCTAAAATGGAGTCAGATCCGAACAAAATCAACACTTCCTCTTATCGGTGTTGACAAGCTGCATTTGGGGTTTGTTGTTATTTGAATATGGGACAAAAAACACCCAGTGAAATGCTGAACACCATGGGTAGAAACATTAAGCTTCTAAAATGATTACTGCTTGGAAATGCTGCCATTTTAACTGCGTTTCTAATCGTGTTAATGGTGAAAATGGTTCATTTCAACCTCCCTGATACAGAAGTGTCTGTCTGACTGATCCTAGTAATAATAACATAACTGTATTAACATGAAAATAAAAAGCCTTTTTATCAATTTCTTTGTTATACAACTAAATTTAATCTTTTCTGTCCCAACCAAAAAAGTGATAGGTTCAACAAGTTCATAATGTCTTTTCGTACTCCTTGCGGCGCTTGCCATGGAAGAAGTCGGCCCACTCAAAGCACGTCTTCTTGCTGCCGACCCAGAAGACGGAGGGAATCCCCACGATCAGCATCATCAGGTACTTGATGAGGAACAGAGCGAGGTCCGGCCGGCTGGTCCGCTCCACCTGGAGGAGGAGAACACGCGCACGCAGATGTTAGATCGTCAATGCACATGACAATAACACAATAGTGTTTATTCTTTCAAGATTCAAGAGGTTATTTGTCACATACATTACATACGGTCATACATATATGCAGTGAAATGTCTTGACACCCGGTGGTTATGCACAGAACTAGTTGATGCGCATGTGGTCACCCAGATGAGTTTTTGGACATCACAGCAAATGGAAATTTACTTGACAGCGACTGCCCCTTTGTTTTGGAAATAAAAGATGTGAGAGTCATTTCTCGAGGCCCCAAGTCACGGATGCATAACACACAGTGTGATTTCATTTTCTACAATGTTAAATCATTGGTTTGTGCAGGAAAGACAGAGGGAAAATATTCTTTTCATCTTAAAGTCATTTGTGTTTTCTTGCAATTTATTTGTTTACGTTTGTTATTTTATGGGTTGTTTTAATTCTGTAGACTTGAAGTGGACAGGGCCGTTATTTATTGAGTTTGAATCCTAAAAGTGTTCATGTGACTTGCACTTGGTGATGTTAATGTGGCCGAAATCGATACTGAATCCAAATTTATTTTCTCAAAGCCAGAAAGTCCATGAATCAAACAAAGAAAAAAATGTGGAATATTCATGTTAAAATGCTGATTCCTATTTGGGTGCAGCCTTGGTCATCATTGGGTGATTGCAGGATCATCATCATCGCCTGATCCCAATTATTCTGTCAAATCATTCGATTGTACAATTATGTTTCGATCAAAATTTGGTAACGATTGAGACAATGTTAGAAATGATGGAATTAATAAAACGTCATCTCCATAAAATATGTTGTTGTTATATTCATGACTTTTCCTCCCAAGGTAGAGGTGTATTACTAAACATAAATAAAACACAAAAGGTTAATCGCAATTATTTGTATGACAATGAATTGAACTAAAATTTCCTGATCGTGAAAACCCCAGAAAGGACATTTATGAGTTGCAGAGCAAACTGTTATTTCACCAGGATGAGATGATATAAGAGCAGAGTCACCGTGGCAACAGAGCAGCTAGCGCCAGAAGCTAAAAACTCCAAACTCTTACAGCGATCTCTTCATCTCTGTCAAGGACACACTCATCCAAGTCACGTCCGCTTGCCCGAACCCTGCACACGCAGCCACGATGCACTCATTATGGGATGGCCTGGCCTGGGGCTCAGCGATCCTCAGACCCATCTCAACAGACTCGGATAAGAACGAATCACAGTAAACAACGTCCTTCTAGAAAGCCCTTCCAAGAAGACTCTGCCGTTTCATCGTGCTGCGTTTGGATCACGACCGTGTTCAAACAGTCTGCAGAGCAAACACACAACATAGACACCACTGCACCACGACTCCTAAAACCGACTCCAATGCAGATCAGGACCAAAACAACGTGTGGAGCTGCGGAGGTTGAAACTCGATGCTCCACTCTACAGCAGCTCAGTCCTGAGCCCCGGGGAGCGGCTTTTTAGATAAATATACACAAGCAAGTTCAAGAGATTTTTTTGTCACATACATATACATACGGTCATACATATATGCAGTGAAATGTCATGACAACCGGTGATTACGCACAACAAGCTCTGTAAGCTGTAAAAATAGTAAAATGTGCGTAACCAACACGAGTAAAGAGGGTCTTTCAGCAGGCCTTTTTTTTGTGTATGTGTGTGGGATATTGAGTGATTTTCATGTTTGTTTTTTTTTGGTTTTTTTTGGAATAACAGGCTATTGAAAATAAAAATACATTTATTCTGTAAATATAACTGTGCACCGGCCAACCATCTGAGAAGTTATTTATTTTAGAATTTTCAGCATTTCTCAATCTAGTTCCGTCCTGCACAATAACGTTTTGCCATATTCACGTCCATGGAATTTGACATATTTTGTGTGATCTTTTTGTGTACTGTTCTGTGCTGGTGGCCCCTGTGAAGATCTGCTGCTGGGGGGAGGGGGGGCCTGATGACCCCTCTGTAGTCGGGCAGAATCACTCACACTCTGGATTACCGTACCGCTGCTCACTTACACAACGCAGTGTGTGTGAGACAGATTAAGAGTCTTTGTATGATCTCAATGCATCTGTTTCTCTCAGCACAACTTCAACACACACCTTTGTGTTTGCATGCCTATACAGCTGGCCGACATGCAAATGTATACAAACATAAACAGCCACACAAGGTAATCTGAGGGCACACACACACACCCCACAGAAAGTGGGATAATGCAGTATTGTGGCATCACTGCAGCAACAAACCGCACACACACACACACACACACACACACACACACACACACACACACACACACACACACACACACACACACACACACACACACACACACACACACACACACACACACACACACACACAGCTGTTGTTGTGGGTCACCATGTGGTCACCTCCCTGCAGTGGCCAGACAGCCGGGGACCGTGTAGCAGCAGCGGCAGGTCATGGAAATCACCAAAGATTACTGAAGTAACAAGAGTTTCTCATTTCTATTGGCAGCACGGTGGTCAGACCTCGGCTTTAATCCCACATCGGGTGGAATACTTTTAAATGTTAACTGTATCACAGATTTTATATTTGCATTATGAATGTATTCTCCTCAAATAAGAGTGAAGAAGCTGCTTCAGGTTTTGATGCTTACATTCAATCAAAGACTTAACAATTTTGTGCTCCAAGTTCCCTTCATGCCCCCCCTGGTGGGAGGAGCCTGGGGCTGCAGCCCCTCAACATTTAGACATTTACATTAAGTCATTTAGCAGAGGCTTTTATCCAAAGCGACTTACAATTATTCAAACACCGATGGACGCAGCCATTAGGAGCAATTAGGGGTTAAGTGTCTTGCTCAAGGACACTACAGCATGCTAGCAGGAGGAGCCTGGGATCAAACCATCCTTTAGATTACTGGACGACCAGCTCTACCTCCTGAGTGACACCAGTCAAAGAGTGACATCATATTCGTGAAGGTCTATGGGTTATTTACCAATCTTTAAAACATCTATAAACATTACAGTAACTGGGCCAAATGTCAGCTTAAACTGCACCTAAATCCATTTCTATGTTTCATCTACGAGTTTTAGAGCCATGAGTGATTGAAATATCACTTAATGAGGGTTTTATTTTAATTTACCACTGATAGTGAAAGGAGGTTTACTGCCACATAACTAGCACATTGCAAGTGCACAGACCTGACAGCAAGTCTCGAGGGCTTCAGTGAAATCTGTGCTTTATGCATTCCTGCCCTGAAAACATCCACCATCTACCACAGTAGAGGACATTACAAAACACTGCCACGCCCAATGGTTTAACTGCTAGTGGATCCACCTGCAGTGAGGACTCGAAATAAGATTGTGAACTGAGGGGAATGAGGTCTGTGGGGCTGCCCTGGTCGCAGGGGAATGTTCAAAACCTCAGATGAACGTGGAGATGCTGCGGCATCATACATGTGCTTCTGCAAGATCTGTATCCCAACAAACACCAGCGTTCAAATTCCCCAAATGAACCAATGTACTCGGCAATTAAATCTGCGTCCAGTTCAAGAGAGAATATTTATCTACATTTATCTGCCGGCACAACTGAGGAAACTATCCTTTTGTAGTTTTGTTGATTTTCATGTTTTGAATTTGTAAGGGATATTGCTTATTTCACAGATGTTGTTTTCACCTGTGCTTACCTGCCTGCCACAGCAGCACCGCTGCAAAAGGACACTGTCCTTTTAAACGGAGTGCAGGAAAAGTGAATGTAGAATGGCAGGTGCTCTTGTTTGAGCCGGGCGCTTGCTATGTCAAGTGCATAGTATAAAAAGCTGTTTAAATTATTAACCACTTCAGCAGATGAGTGGGAGTGTGTGCTCTTGCTGGAGGCCACTACCACTCTCTGAAGTGCTTCATCTATCGCAGACAAACAACCCAGAGACTCATCCCTACGTTATCAGCTGCTGGGGTTTATGTATGAGTGGTCGTCTAAGCTTCAGATAAATCTCCGGCAGGGGCTGCTGAGACTATGGAAGGAATGGAATGTATGTCTAGTGGTTTGATAGGGATACCGAGCAAATGAAAGGGAACAGCTGTGAGTAAGCTAGAGAGAATAGGTGAACCAATTTATGATCATGGTATGGAGAGACTTGGAACCCTGCAGGGGAAGAATAAAGGGAAGGAGGGTTCAGTAGAAATAGAGAGCCTTATTTGGGAGAGAAGGCAGCTTAAGAAATGGTGGAAAGGAGCAGGTGAGGAGGGCAGAGCTTCTCAGATTAAGGAGGGTAAATACTAAACACACTGCATCTGATATAGCAGCCTTTCTAGTCCAGGGGACATAAAGTTATGCCTCAAATTCACACCGATCATTCATGCAAGGCACCAGCCTGCTCATTGGGAGTAGTTAGGGATTTATTATCTTGCTCAAGGACATGTCAACATGCTATCTAGATGATCTGGGGATCAAACCAGCATCGTCTGATTTACAGACAACCCGCTCTTGCCTCTGACCCACTGCAACCCATGGAAGATATGCAGGATGCAGTAGGAACTGGAAAATGTATGCAGCTGTGTCTTCATTAGGCATGCACCGATTGTGAAATCCTGCGACGTCATCAATGTTTAAATGAACAATTTGGACGATAGCCGATGCCAATACCAATGTTTTCCAAGTTCCCCTGAACGCAGCATCACTTACAGTTTATCAGTTTCTGCTTGGAGAGCTGCAGGGAGCAGCTCAGACGGATAAAAAAAGAAAAAGAAAAAAAGCTTAAATGTGTTGCCAAATATACTTTGGCGGCCGTTAATACACCTGGGCGGCCCGCCCAAGTAAAGTCTGTGTGTGGTGTAGGAGCCAAAGCATCTTAGACGTGTGTGTTAATTATATGTTCAAGTGTCGTTGTTGACTTTTACATTATACTGTACATAGAAAAGATATTTCCATTGATGACACGGGTTAAAAACTGTCCTGGTAATGATGTTTAATATAGACAAGCTTAGGAAGCCTTTTTAGTCCTTTATTTGGTTCAGGTATTCCAAATACAATGTCATTGCACTTTTACCCTTTTTGTCCCTCTGCAATTTCCATAGTGCAATGTGATTTGACCCTTTTTGTCCTTCCTGTTGCTCCGTACATCACACACACACACTAACAAGGTTAGGCTTCAGCCGCGTAGAGAGACGGAGCAACACAGTTTTCTTACCATGGTTGTAGTTGCATAATTTAAGTTATTACTACTTGTGTTTGGCTTTACTTTTGTGAAAGAAGATTTTGTTATGGACATATTTTGTTTCCTGTTTTTGTTGATCTTTTTTACACCATGTGGAAGTATTTTCTACGAATGTCAGCTCCCACATGTGGGGAAACACCCGATAAACATCGGCCATTGCCATTGGTGAATGTCAACTTAGTTGCCCATAGGCCGATAGCCGCCAACAAGGCGGATGTCGGCCGATACCGATGTATGGCCGATAAATCCGGGCATCCCTAGTTTCATAAAAGTAGAAGAGAAGCTTTTCTTTAGTGTAAGGAACAGTTTCAGTCAGACTTTTTTCTGGGTGCAAGGAGCAGAAGAGGGATTTGCCACCAAAATCAAGCAGCCAAGAGGCGGAGATTAGATTTCAATGTTGTATTTTAAGACCCTACAGTCCAGTTTTGTTTTATTACTGATGACAAATACAAGGGCATGGTGGCATGTGGAGATAATGGGGGTAGGTTGAGGCAGGTTGCAAGTGATACATTAGGGCATCTAAGTTGGTTGCTGGTGGAGAGAGGAGGAGGAGAGCGGTATGCATCTTTCTACTAATAGAGCTTATATTAAAGCCTATTAAATGACTCCTTACCTGAAAGGGACAGGGGATGTGGTAGTCGCGACACCTCTCTTGGACCCAGGTGGTCTCCCACACGTCCCGGTGGCCGCTCTCATACATGTAACAGGCCAGAACCGTCAGCAGAGGAACCAGGTAGAGCACAGAGAACACGCCGATGCGGATCATGAACTTGACCAGCTTCTCCTGGTTCTCCTTCTCCAGGGGGATCTCCATGCGCACACGGTTCAATGCTGCGATGCCGGCCAGCAGCAGCGCCACGCCCACCTGGGAGGGTGAGCAGGGGAGAAAGGAATCAGATTAAAAACACAAGTAAACAAGTATTTTTGATTCACCTACACTCAGATTAGGGAACTTTCAATTTAGATGAAGCAAACTCACTCTGATTGAGAACTTTTATTTTACAACTTCTATTTGTGAGTTGAGAAGGAACGGGCTGGATGCAATAAACAATACTCAAACTCATTAAAATTTCTTTTAATTAACTTGATTTAAATTTGATTTCATGTATTTGTCAGCTTGCAAATGCTCCACACGTATACATTTAGATTGTATTTCCTTTAAAATATTAAGGAAAGGCCCCTCGTTCCAATCCCAAATAATGTGAAAAGACTTTCCATGCTGAGAGAGTAAGTGCGTCCAGCACAAAAAGCAAGGCTATAACTTTATTTATTGACTTGATGAAAAACTAGGGTTTGTTTCAACAGAATTCCATTTATTATCCGTTTCTATTATATTAATAATTTTTTGGGTAAATCCTTATCTTTCTGTCTGTCTACATGACCCTCCCTCCCGCCCCCCCTCCTCACCACCACGTCCAGCCCCAGGGGGGCGAGGAGAAACCAGCGCAGCGCCGTCACGTCATACAGCCCCACGAAGCACACCCCGCTGATACTGTCCCCCTCGATCTTGTTCATGGCCAGCAGGGTGACGGTCAGGGCCCCCGGGACCCCCCAGGCGCAGGCGTGGAACAGCAGCGCCTTCTTCTCGATGGCCTCGCTGCCCCACTTGGGCACTGCAGCCAGGAACCAGGTGATAGTCAGTATGACCCACCACACGCTGCCTGCCATGGTGAAGAAGTAGAGCACCATAAACAGAAGAGTGCAGGCCTGTGGGAGGGGAGAGAGAGAGAGAGAGAGAGAGAGAGAGAGAGAGAGAGATTGTGAAATACATGTGTAGGTGTGGTGACGTAAAGGAGGATAAGAACAAAAAATTGTTTTAACTAAAAATCCCACAAATATTTCATGGCCCACATGAAAATGTCCATACCTTCCTGTCACCAACCTAGGCTTGTGTCAAGATCTATACTCATCCATCTTATTTATCTATCCACCGCAGGTTAAATGATCAGTTCAAAGAAGGATCATTAAATAAAATAGATGTAAAAATCTCACAATTTTTTTTTTTTTTTTAACTACAGCTAGAGTTTTGGTTATGACTGTCAGCTGACCTTTTGAGTTTGTTGTTTTTGTCCAGCTATGTCTTGCTGTGCTTTAGAATAAATACATTTTTTTAGGGACGGACTGGTTTCCGTGCTCATTATTTGGCACATCAGCGAACCTCTTCCACCATCTCCAGGCACAGCACAGGTTAAATTACAAATATAATATTCCATAACATTCCAGCCCCTCCGTACCTTGTTGTGTGAGCCTTGGGTTACTGTGGAGGCCCGGAACCTTCCGGGACTGGCTGCGTTACATGAAACCCTGTCCTCCAGCAGGAAGCCCAGGAAGAAGACCAGCGACACCATCATGTAGCACACGGCGTAGAAGATGATGGGGCGCTCCGGGTAGCGGAAGCGTGACACGTCGATGAGGAAGGTAAGGAAGGTGAAGAGCGTGGCGGATAGGCAGACGATGGACACCACGCCGATGAAGTAGCGGGCGAACGCCAGCTCTTCGCGCCGGAAGTACATGTTGGGGCAGGGCGGCGAGCAGTCCCGCACGCCCATGAATGAGTAGCCAAGGTCAGGGTCAATCTTGAGCTCGCGGGGGCACCAGAAGCCATAGTCACGCTGGATGGAGACCGGCGACTCTGTGGTGTCGAAGCTGGAGAGGAGGTCTACGGGGCGGGGGTAGGGGTCGTCGCAGTCTGGAAATCTGGAGGGGCAGAGCCAGAGAGAGCAAGACTGAATTTAATCTGAGAAATGTTATTAAGCCTTGGTCTATTGCATTTTATATTCTAGACTATGCACAACACAGAAGACACTTTTGCATTTTAATCAGCACTTTGACAAATTTTTACAAATTCACATACAACGTACATTGTAAATTAGACTTGCATTACATAAGTTTTTCACAAGACAGAAATATAATATTTCAATTAATTTGTGACTAGGATGGTATTCAATTTAAGCAGAAGATGGTCGCATAACTTACACACAAATGATCAATTTTACAATTTTCAAATCAATGTTTCTGCTTAATTGTTTGAGTACCCATTTTTTGCACCAAGTCCTAGGTTACAACACTGCCTTAATATGAACTATAAATATTAAGTTGAAGGAAAACAACTTCATATTCATAGTTAATAATAAGGCAAAAAAAGGAAATCCTGTGGAAAAAGGTGATGGAAGTTTTCCCTGAGGAGTTGTGGATGGTTTTGATTCCTTTTTTAAGTAACCCTCTTAAGCCCTGTCACTTGTGGTTGAAGTTGAAATAATCCCCCCACACTGACCTGTTGCACTCCATCTCCTCTGGCCAGCTGACCCCAAACATGTCCATGAGCTTGTAGCAGTCGCTCTTGGCCTGCAGGCAGAGGCGGCGGCAGGGCAGAGTCATGCGCCCGTACTCGGTGCACACAGGAGTGTAGAGGGCGCACAGGAACATCCGCAGATCCTGGGAACACCGCAGGTTCACCATGGGATGGAACGGCTGCAGACGGGGTAGGCAGACGGAGAGAGACAACGTTAGGACACGAGACGAGACAAACATGGACATGAATCCAGACAGACAGACATACAAACAGAGAAAGACATTACTGCAGTTCAGGGTAACCATGACGGGTTGAGACGTGTGTTTGAATTTCTTTATGTGTCACAAGGAGATGATTTATTTTACAGACTGCAGAAATTAAGTATTAAAAGGCTGCGTTTACATACAGACAGAAACGTAAATCTTTCTCATTCCTAACACACACACACACACACACACACACACACACACACACACACACACACACACACACACACACACACACACACACACACACACACACACACACACACACACACACACAAACACACTTTTTTACACTAAACCATAAACTGTGGATGTGTATTTATTAACAAGGGGGTTTTTGTAATACCAAAATCAATGCAAGGATGAATCCAACTCCCCTGCATCTTTTGATTAGTATTAGTGTATATGTAAAGTATTTAATTTTCATTTTAAATCTGATGTGGTACAGGTATGTTTTATGGCCCATTAAAAGGAGTAATTGAGTGACACATGGCCTGACTAATGTAGAACCACTGCACATTTACAGGTTAGGAACCAGGCTGTCTTTGTATTATTGATGTGTTTGGGTTAGACTCTAAATGTCCTGCTTTTGGAGGTGGAGGTTTGAACTAAATCATATCCAACAATAAGAATCTTCATAGATTGGGGTCCCAGAAGCTAATTTTTATCAAAGGAGTATAAAATTGAGGGTCCTTGATATGAACACGGTTAAGAGTCACTGCTATAGGGGCCAATGAAGAAGACACAGTGGATTCATCAATCAGTCTGGAGGCAGCGTCCTGCTGTCGGAGTAATCAATACCGTTCTCAGACGGCGCTTTAGGCAAAGGAAACAGCAAAGATATTTGAGACAGGCCTCAAAGTCTGCAGCTGCTACGGCAGCGTTCATTCCTCTGCCTCAGACATGAACGTAGCTCTTCTCCATCTACTTCACATCATCCTCACACCAGCCCACTTGTTTCACACCGAACTATTGAATTTGATTAAATCAACTTATTGTAAATGCTGCTTTGAAAATTAACTGATTAAAAGGCTCTCAGGTCTATTGCTGCGTTCCGAATGGAATACTACGTCCTATATACCAAATGTACTTAGTATCATCCAGCAAATACAAAGTCATTGCTGTATGATGGGGCAATGACTCGATTATGCGACACTTTATGTCTTGATGTTTTTACTCCATTTAGTATGGAGTAAAAACATCAATGGCTTCTCTTACATACTACATAGTCGCATAATCTTCTTACACTTCCCTTCATTGCGTTGATGACGATACTGCATAAAAACTTTTACCAGCGCCTTGCCCTCAAAATCCATTGTAGGATACGCTTGTCAGTGTAGTGTGCAGTATTTGCATCCAACCATATTTCACCGGATGCAGTGCCAGGTACCTTATGCCAACTATCTGAGCATTCCACACTAATTATCATACTAAATAATATGTTGCTATGTCATGCCGGATGTAGCGATGTTGCGTATGTGTGGCTTCCATTGAAACATTTAATGAGAGGGACATTCTACAACAACCACTAGTTTTTACAGTCGTAGCAGAGGGACCCCCATTACGGCTGCCAAATAATACAGTTAGGAGGACTTCACTCTGGGTGGTTAATACTGTTATTAACCACAGTGCTTCCAAGTCAGTCAGAAAGCAGGCGTATGCCCGATTTGGGGATAATATGATGGTGTTTCCAGTCAAAGTTTTATTCTCTTTTGGGAGACAGTTTGTCTTCAAGTCTGGGCCGTGGAGACTTGGGAGACAAAGAGAGCAGTGGACCATGTTTTCAGACAGTTTCTGGAGATTAGTTCATAAAAACAAATTTGGCCTCTTTCCCAATAATCCCCATGACCCCAATGATTTCACCCCCCCCCGCCCCCCCACAACCCCCCTCTCTACCACTCTTCCGTTCTCCTCCTCCTTCCATCCCCCAGTCTTCTTCCACCACCACCCCTCCCACCCACCCACCCACCCCCTTGCTTTTTTCAGCCCCCGATGTGGCACATGACAGAGACAGGAGGAGCAGAACAAGCCGGGTCGCCCCCACCACTCAGAAACACACACCCACCCCGAGTGGGAGGGGCCAGGCTCTTTGTGTTTGAGGGAAGACCATGCAGTGATTGAGTGACATACTGCTGTAGCGCGCACGCACACACACACACACACACACACACACACACACACACACACACACACACACACACACACACACACACACACACACACACACACACACACACACACACACACACACACACACACACACACACACAATTAGGTAGGCATCTGGGCTCCATGTCCTTAATATGAGAGAGAGAGAAAGAGAGCGCGAGAGAGCAAATACCTGTCAGTATGATGTATGTATGGTATGAGTATATTGGATCGTAAACAATATAGGAGGTAGATGTTCGTGTGTCCAATTTTATGTATTCCCAATATATACTGAGAATGTAGATACATTTTTATTTAAATATAAAGAGTTTTTTTTCATGCAATACTTTTGTAGCTTAATATATCAGTTTCAATCTTGGGCCAAAAACAGGCCTTTCATTTGGTTCATGGCTTTAGCTTAAAATGTTACATTTAGACAAACAGTGTATATTCACACACAGTCCATATTTTATATATCACCATATAAATATATTTTAATATGGTGATGTATAAAATCATGGATCAGTGACTTCTGTGTGACTTTCAATTTTATTGGATTATTGTTTTTGTTACTTCTGTTTTTTTATGTTCATCACTTTGTTTTTAGTATAGTTTACTGACGACAAGACTTCACAGATGTCAGATGTCTGTGGGGGGGGGGGGTTCCTGCAGCCCCATGGAGCAGACGGCTCAACAGGGCCATTTCAGGCCTCGGACCCAGGCCAACACCCCCTCTGCAAACACAGGGCTGGGGGCTGAGAGAGAGAGAGGGAGGGAGAGAGGGAGCGGGGGAAGGGAGGAGGAGAGAGGGCAAGCGTGGGGGGGGGGGGCATTTGGTATGGAGGCGGTTATTAATGGGACCGGGGCCATCAGGAGGGGAAACCCAAATGACTGAATATACCAAACTCCACTTCAATACAGTGCCGTGCGAGAAGCAACACACCATGCCACCCATCAGCCTCTTAACGAGTGGAGATTTAAGTGGAGAGGAAAACAAAATTAATTTTATTTTCTAGTTAAATCAGGTCAGCACTAAATTGAGCCTGCAGGGCAAATAAGGGATTTATTTTTTTATCCATTGAAATGTTTCTTAATAGAGTTTTAGCAGTTTTGATAAATTAAAGTTTTGTTTTGACACTGAATAAAACCACCATGGTTAAGCTGCCTCTTTTATTCGTATAGAGTACAACATGAGTAGCAGATGCACTGGTTTGTCATCCAGCCGTTACTATTAAACCACACACACACACACACACACACACACACACACACACACACACACACACACACACACACACACACACACACACACACACACACACACACACACACACACACACACACACACACACACACACACACACACACACCACAGTAGGAGGTCACGCGGTGTAATTGTTGTTTCAATTTTCGCCAACTTAATTAATCATGTTTGGTCAAATGCATGTTGTCGTCTGATGTTTCCATGTTCATGTTTTGTCAAGTACATAGTGCTGTTTGTCTCTGTTTATCTCTATCACCCGTGGTAATGCTCCTTTCCCCTCTTGGAGAAATATTGATGATAGTATGCCAAGCCTGCTGACAGCACAGGTTAAAAAAATAAATATAAAAATAATAAACATTATCTACATAATATATATAAATATTCTTTGATATTTAACCAGATCATGGCACATAATCATGTTTTTACTTATTTCTCTCATTTTTCTCCATTTGTAAGTTATTTTATTTTGCAATTGTTCAACATAAATTCAGCGACAGAAAAGAAAATACATTGGGGATCTTTAAGCACAATATCCATGATATTGTGCTAATATACATTACTTCATCTCATATGCAGCTTGCCGTTCCCACCGTGTCAAGAGCTATCACTTAGAAAAACAACAAGGGGGAGTTTTGCTCTGACGCAAGTTTTTTATTTTTTTGTGTTTTCTTTTTCAGATTTGAAACTGAAATCAGAACTTTATGCACATTCGACCCCCGATTCCATAGTTGCTCTGTCATTAAGATGCTGCTTTCTCCCTCGCCACCCGAGTGTCATTGCCGTGTTTAAAGGGATTAAAGCGGCTGTTAGGCTTGGGCCCCTCGAAGCACAAAGCATCTACTTTGTCAGCGTCTTCTTCACAGCATACGCATTCTCCGGCAGCCAGTTTTCCAGCAGATTTAAAGGAGGAGATGGAGAGTAATACGGGGAGCAGACAGGAATGCGTCAAGATACTTAAATGTTGAGTCGGTTCCAATATAATGGGTCAGGCTTTTTTTTTTTCCCGCCTCCTTCATTGATTAGCACAGAGGCAGCGTGAGGGGAGCAATGAATGGGATTGACACTAAGAAGCAGAATCCACACTGTGAGCCTAAGCTGGACCGTGGATCATTCTGGTTTTGTTGCGACGCAGATGAGAAATTTAGGCGACTTACACGGCTGTCATAACTCTGATCAATCAAGCAGTCGATGGCATAATTTGTGAACAAATAGAGTCATCACGTTTCATTAGGTGCCACTGTACAGCGTACAATGACACAACCCCATCAGTGCGCACGTCATCTGAAGACCCCTAAGCATGGCTGACATGGAGACGCAGTTGCAGTGAAGATCCAGGTTGAATCCTGTCTATTTCCTCAGATGGAAGCTATTACATACACCTTTCCTGCTCCGAATAAAATTTAGGTACAACAGACAGAAATACTCAACAATGAAAAAAAATAAATAAAAATACTAATAATACTAATAATAAAAAAGCCATGACGTTTACCCATAGTAAAACACAATGTTGGGATTGTCAGCCATGATTTACAATGTATGAGGACTAGAGTTAAAATTAGGGCTGGATGATATTGACAAAAGCAGACATCACAACAAATGTTGACAAATACCCTGATAATTCGGCCATATGTTGGGGATGTCTATTGACCGGTGGGGGCCAGAAAGCCAGGGGACAACATTCAATGTCAACATTCATATCATTCATATAAAAATAATTTTAATATTTATATTAAAGTTAATATTGGATAGAAATAAATAGAAGCAATAACGTTCAAATGCCCATTTCTCAAGGATTAAAAAGTCCAGTTAATCTAATGAGATTATGCTGAATATTACAAATCAGCTCTCCTCCTCTTAATTTCTATCACAATAGAAATATTAGGTATAAAGACCAAAACTCATATCCGTATTACCATATCACCCACCACAAGTCTCCAAATGATCAATTATTTCACCTTTTCACCTCTAATTTACCATGCAGACATTAGAAAATACGTGACAATTTTAAGGGTGTTCCAGTCCTGAGTTCCAGTTGCCATTTTGACAATGGCATGTAGTCCTCCAGTACCTTGTCAGTGGTTCTTGGTGAGGCTGATTTAACCGCTTGGACATGATCTAATGCAGCTAAAGTTAGCCTGCATCACCACGTTCCCTCCCCCGCAGGCCATCGAGGCACGTTCTTCTGCACTGTACTGTTATTTGGTGTACTGTGCTGCTCTGTGATACACCACAAAGCGCTGGATAGGGTTATATAGGCCACAAAAAAAATGCATCGATTTTGTTCTATCCTAGAGTTTATTTCAAATCTTTTAACCATCTCCTTCATAATTCTACACCATTTGTTCTTTATTTCAATTTCATTTTTCTCTATTTCCCATCCATCCAGCCATAAATACTGACTGAACCAAAAAGATCTGTATTATCGGCCATTTACCCCTTCAGCATCAATGAGCCAAAATTGAAACTAAATATTCATTGAGTGTAAATGTGTTGATATAAATGTAAATGAATATTGTTTGGTATCGGTAGCACTACCCCCCCCAGCAGATGAGTCAGTGTCAGTGCTACAAGGATGACGTAAGATGCCGGTCAGTCAGATATTCACTCATACTGGCACCACTGGCTTTTTTTTTTTTTTAAACCCCAGAGTGAGAAGAAACAGATCTGGAACAAACTATCAAAGCCACAAACAGCAAATCTAAAATTATATATGATCATTTCAAAAAGAGGCCTCCCTCTCTCTCTCTCTCTCTCTCTCTCTCTCTCTCTCTCTCTCTCTCTCTCTCTCTCTCTCTCTCTCTCTCTCTCTCTCTCTCTCTCTCTCTCTCTCTCTCTCTCTCTCTCTCTCTCTCTCCTCTCCCTCTCTCTCCCTCTCCCTCTCTCTCCCTCTCCCTCTCCCTCTCTCTCCCTCTCCCTCCCTCTCCCTCCCTCTCCCTTATAATTCACATGTAAAGCCTTCATATGATATTTAGAAAGCAGGCACATGTACAGCATTTCCATTTACACATCAGTAAAATTAAGTGATGTGTCAAAATGATTAAGGTAAAACATTTCATTTGTGCAAACATCTGCTGAACCTCGGCTGGTTGAAGGAGGAGCTTTCATCTTGTTTTTGGCCAAAGCCATGCGTGTCGAGGAATCAACCGTGTAATACACAACTCCGTCAAGCGCTGTAGGCCTGAGGGAAGCTGTGCTCATGTCATTCCGGCTCCACAACGTCGCGACAGTCATTATGTATTCATGGAAGTTATTTAAGGAATCTTTGATCGCTGGGGGGGAAAAAAACGTTGAATTATTTGTCACTGGAAACCAGTCTCTCGCGCGCACGCACGCACGCACGCACGCACGCACGCACGCACGCACGCACACACGCACACACGCACACACGCACACACGCACACACGCACACACACACACACACACACACACACACACACACACACACACACACACACAGAGAAAAGTGTGTCCACGTTGCAGTAATTCGATGGTAATGAGTGATTTATAAATGCTGCCTCACAAAGCCTGGACTGATGGTCCAGCGTCTGGTGACTGATGTTCAGTGACAATGAACCGCTGATGGGCTTGTTTCTGAAGACCCCGCTCAATACCTTCCACTCTCTTCCCGTCAGCGACTTCCCTCCGCCGTCCCTCTGTCTCATCCTCATCTTTTTCCTCTATACCCCCATTCCTCTTTGCAGTGTCCAATTAAAAAAATATTTTTTGGGCCATTTAAAATTTGTGTTCATTGTAGAAAAAAAAGTAAACCAAATACTAGTCACTTGGATAATTTTTACATCTTCATTAATTCAATTGCACGCAAAGATCTTGTGGTGTGGGGATGGGATTGTTTGAGCAGCCACACCTGACCTGGATCTAGGTGATAGGGTCAGGGTGGCTGCATACTAGGGTCAGGGTGGCTGCATACTAGTTGCTCATTGGTTGGTCTAACGAACAGCAGGTTAAAACCCCATCCACACACACACACACTCAGGATAGGAGCCATGTCATGACATGTTCCATCTGCTCCTGGCTAATTCCACCTAGCCTCCTCTCTACAATAAACTGATCTACAACCCATCGTTGTCTGTGTCTTAGGTCCCTAAAAACGCCAATTGGGTGGCGTGTGGTAGGCAGAACTGCCACACACACACACACACACACACACACACACACACACACACACACACACACACACACACACACACACACACACACACACACACACACACACACACACACACACACACACACACACACACACACACACACACCACTTTTTGGGGAGGCAGACATCCGGGAATCTCAGATGTTTTGAAATTACCTACAAAATACTCATTGGGTCTATCCCTCTTCATTTTTACCCTCTGTTTTTCCCTCCCCCCATTCTTCAAATCACAACATTTCCACGCTCAGCACCATGACGACGGGTGATGCATCAGTGGATGGGTGGGGGGAGGAGGGAGGAGGTGGGGGTTTCAGGAGGTCAGGGAGCAGGGCGGAGGGGAAAACCTCCCGGGAGCTAAGAAAGCTCCTGCCTTCCTTTGTTAGTAGCACAATTGGGACCGTTTCCTGGGTAACCAGTGTGCCATGCATGAGTGTTGGGGGGGCAGAGGGGAGTGCAAGGACAAAAGAGATGGAGGGAGAGATAAAGAGAGAGAGATAGAGAAAGAGAGGTAGGCTGGACGGCCAAGTCAGCCATGTCAGTCACCACGTAGAAGAAGAACCTCGCACATTGACAGTGTGTAGTGCAGAAATACCACACACACACACACACACACACACACACACACACACACACACACACACACACACACACACACACACACACACACACACACACACACACACACACACACACACACACACACACACTCTCTGGATGTTCCTCTCTTTCACTGCAGAGCCAATAAACACAGTGTTGGACATTAAATAAAACAAGAGGCTCCTTTATGGGCCAGGTCACGCTGGGTAGGCTTTATCATGCCATGGTGAGAGTGAGAGTGTGTGTGAGAGAGAGAGAGAGAGAGAGAGAGAGAGAGAGACAGAGAGAGAGAGAGAGAGAGAAGGGGGGGGGGGGTTGTATTTATCAAGACATCCTGGCTTGATAATGAGTGCATTTTTAGTTCACTGTGCACATTTTACTGTCCTAAAGCTGTTAGACAGCTTGGTCAGCACTTTACACAAACTTAAAAGCTTGCACATACACACTTTCTTAAACTCACACATTGGTTTACTGCTTTTAACAAATCCATTCGCACAATTTGGGTGGAGTGTTCTGCACAACACAGGTAACAGGAGCCGGTTAATGTTGTTAACCCGATACAAGAGGCTGTATTAAAGGAGGGCTGGGTGCAAGTGGCTCTGTCCTTTCAACCTCAGCACACCAAGAAGAAAAGGAGCAAATTCTCATCTGCCGGCTTCCACATAATATTAAAAAAAAATAATAATAATTTAAATAGACTTTAAAAATACCTGACAGAAAAGCTGAGAACAGTAGTATTTTGTGTTCTGTATAGAAAAATAATATACACCGATGAGCCACAACATTAAAACCAGTGACACGTGAAGTGAATATCATTGATCATCTCATTCCAATGGCACCTGTCAAGTGGTGGGATATATTGGCAGCAAGTGAACAGTCAGTTCTTGAAGTTGATGTCTTGGAAGCAGGAAAAATGGGAAAATGTAAGGATCTGAGCGA
This sequence comes from Zeus faber, assembly GCF_960531495.2. Classification (NCBI taxonomy): domain Eukaryota; kingdom Metazoa; phylum Chordata; class Actinopteri; order Zeiformes; family Zeidae; genus Zeus; species Zeus faber. Next base: position 4,164,481 of record NC_137189.1, read on the forward strand.
CTTTGACAAGGGCCAAATCGTGATGGCTAGACGACTGGGTAAGAGCATCTCCAAAACGGCGGGTCTTGTGGGGTGTTTCCGGTATGAACTGGTTAGTACCTACTAGGGATACAACGGTGCAGAGGGCACACGGTTCGGTACGTATAAAGGTTTTGGGTAACGGTATATCTATATTTAAGAATAAAAATAATTGAATAATGAGTAATTGACTATCGTCACCGCAAAAAAAATAAAAATAAATAAATAATTGTATATAGACTATGTATATATATATACTGTACACACACAAACAAAAAAATATATATATTACTTACACACACACACACACACACACACACACACACACACACACACACACACACACACACACACACACACACACACACACACACACACACACACACACACACACACACACACACACACACACACACACACACATACTCTGATTTGCACCGCGGGAAGAAAAAAATCATACTGTCACAGCCCTAGCTGTAATAAATAGTACAAAGGGGCAATCGTGGTTGCGGGAGAAAAAAAAAAAGGCCGTAATTGCCCCTTTGACTCCCAATCATTCAAATATAAGGATTATGTTAAAAAATACTAGAGTTTTTCTTTGAGGAAAAGGAGCAATGACAAAATGTTTTTAATAAAAAAGTTCTCTAATGGAGAAAAAGGGATTTCATGTCAATTATTGTGTCCTACGGACCGTAAAACAGTCAGTTTACGTCGTTTTTTGAAACTAATGGACCTAAACTCAGTGCTTGGTTTTGGACAATACTTAAAAAACTAGAACCCACTGACCTTATAAAATGGCTCTCTGCTGAACCATCAAAATAAATATCCAACTAAACATCCAATTGAACACTCAACTGAACATGCCTACTGTTGAATAAATAGTCTAACAGAGCAGATCAGCCAGATGGGTAGACTGTACACTTTCTGCCAATTAAGGTAGGAATTAAACCACAGCTTGTTAATTATCAGTGTCACTAAATTTACCCCGAGAAATGCAACTATTTTAGCCGCCCACTGCCATCAAAGGTAATTCGTCTCATTTCAACTAAACAAATGGTGCAACTAATTATGTGTATTTGTAGCCTTTTGAACGGCTACGCAAGCAATGCATGTTCCATCTGGCGCTGATCCAGAAAAGTTTTGTATGTTATCAGGAGCTAAATATTTTAATCAAAACACAGCTCAGAAAGCCAGACACTTTAAAGAACTCAGCTCTTGACTAGTCAAGAAATATGCTGTAATTTGCATGTTAATTTGGACCCATGTGTATTATGTATCGACATAACTTACATTTTTCTCCCTTTTTCTGGATATTATCTATAAAACACCAATTACAGTAAAATAAAACATGTAAAAAAAGAAACTTTACAAGATTTCCTATGAATCGGTGCCACGTTGACATTACAAATTAGATATCAACTGGTCCAAAAGTCTGGGAAATATATAGCTTAAGGCTGGGCAATATATACCAGTTGTTCTCTCATCTCCAAGACTTGTCGTTTTGGAGATGCTCGGACCCAGTCGTCTAGCCATCACAATTTGGCTCTTGTCAAAGTCGCTCAGATCCTTACGCTTGTCCATTTTCCTGCTTCCAACACACCAACTTCAAGAACTGACTGTTCACTCGCTGCCTAACATATCTCACCCCTTGACAGGTGCCATTGGAACACGACGAACAATTTTTCACTTTACCTGTCAGTGGTTTTAATGATGTGGCCGATCAGTGTATGAGGCTAGAATTGTGATGGTTACATTTCTTTAAGGCTGCATTATGGTAAAATAATGCAATTTTCTGTACTTCGTAGACTGTTCTAATGTTGACATTACTAATGGTTGTTTCACAAATACTTCTTGCGTGTAAATTTTAGGGCTGCCCCCAGAAAGTCGATGAGTCAAATTATCAGTCTGAAACCCGTCAGTTGACTGAGATTCTTCAAGTCGAGCAGTCGTTTTTGGGGGGGGCATTTCAATAACAGGATAACACAGATAGCTTACAAAATGTACAGGGATTCAATTTCAATGGCGAATTATAACTAAGGGGATTCATAAATATATTTATATCTGTGAATCGTCCGCATCCGAACATGGACGATTCTCTCCGTGCGCCCCCATCGCCGTGCTGGCTTCCTCTAAATAAAACAACTAATAACAGTGTGGAGACGGGGCACGAAGGAACGGGACACGACTCGTAGACTCAATAAGATTATTTTCTGCACATAACGCATGGCGAGGGGGTGATCGTGGAGAGGTGTCCCCATTACACACGGTGTCGTATCATATCGTTTCCTACGCACCTCCCATAAGTTGACGTAAAATAAAATAAACTACATCTCAAATAAAAACACACTGCTGTGGAGTACCGATCGCGGACACTCCATCACTGGTGCCCGCATCACTAGCCCACGCATAATAAATACCATCGGAGAGGGAGACAGGTGCGCAAGATGCGCCCCAATTTCTCCCTCTCGAGGGATGGCGCCCTAGGCAACCGCCTATCTCGCCTATAGGAAGAGATGAGCCCCCTCCCCGCTGAATAGTCGAATACTCGCATTAAATAGCCAAATCTGATTTGACTAACACATTTTTGAGTCAGGTATAGCCCTAGTAAATATCTTGTGAAAGCACTAACAGTCATCAACAAAATATCGTCAAATTATCGATATTGAAGTATTGTGATATTTGTTATTATCGCCCAAATACATCCTAAATCTATATATGGTGTTTTCATACTAAGGATGATTATTTTCAACTTAACTGATGAATTTTCTTTCCTTTTTCCATTTAGGAGTTGCGTTAGGAACCATGACGGGCTACATTTACCTATGAAAACCGGACTTAAGCCCCATTTTCTGTCTTTGTGCCAGTCTAATCTGCCATGCTACCACTCATCTAACACATCCCAACACAAAAATAGCAGATTCCCACCCCCCAGGCCACTGTCCCACTTCAGCTACGGGGTCATTCCACGGTCACCGATGACTGACGTGGGGGGGGGGGGGGGGGGGGGTTTAAACCGAAACAAAAAATCCTGTTTCTTGTTTAACGCATTCACTCTCTGATATCTCCTTTGGACAGCCGTGAAAAGCTCCAATCTGCTTAACAATGAGTAGAAGAGGGAAAAAAATCCTCAATGTTATCTTTCCGCCTTTTTGAATCTGTGTTATAAAGTGCATTTCTTGCAAACCAGTCATCATCTGCCGTCACCACAACGAGCCAAAGCACTGCATGAGAAATGGTCCTTGGAACGAAGAAATAAAGGGATTTGCAAGTGTTACTTTCAAGACACAAGACGACTAGGCCGTTAATGCTAACAAATTATCCCCACCCCAACTTTTCAAAAGGAAAGAAAGTCTGTCTTAAAGCGCAGACATTGAAGCCGTCGGAATGAACATTCACTACTTCGGCGGCTTTCAACAAGTAACTGGAAGACCGGCAGGCGTTGGTTCACTTCCAACTCCTAGTTTCTCCACGGTACCAGCCATACATCATCATTATCTTGGCTATTCAGTAGACCTAATTCCCTTTAAAATCAACTGTCAATTCTCATTTGGCTGCCCTCTCCCTCTTACAGGGCTTTGAATTCTCCCATGGAACCGCATCTAGAGTGAGCCACTAGGAAAACAACAGCCAGATAGAGGCGTAGTGTCTGTGATTTGGTGCGTATTGGTCATTCATGTAAGTTTCTAAGGCGGACTACTGTTCCTGAGCGCTAAAAGAGTCTTAATTGTGTGTCCATGACCAATCAAGGTGAACACCATTCACACTTCACAGCTGGGAATTTTTGTTGAGTGCGCCCACACACATTAATAGAGCATAAAAAGTGAACCTGGCTAACGTGCAAACAACACTACATCTGGTATGTACACTTGATAAAAAAAAAAAAGATTAAAACCTCAACTACAACCACCTAAGTTGTAATTCCCATTAAAATCGTAAATCATGTCGTCCCGAAAATGCATTTTTTTCCCCACGTGGGGATGAAAACATGAAATAAAATCCAGTCTTAGATAGAGAGGAGATCAAACTGAATAGTTCGCCTGAGATGAGGAGGACACCGCATGGGATTGCACAGGCCGCTTTTGAACCCTCCCAGAGATGAGCGCTCAGAGCGTACAGCTGTGATCCAGTTATGTGATGCAGTGCTCTCCGAGTCCAGAGGTTACATAACCCTGCCTGTTTTTTTTGGGCAAACCGCTCCTCCCTCCCTCCATCTTTCTATCCCTCTGTATGTGTTTAACGGCACCACAGCGGAGCCGAGCAGACACAGATGGTGGAGAACAGCTCTAGATATCAAGTTCATGGTGGAAAAGGGTGGAGGTCATAGTGAGACACGGAGCAGGCATAGGCACAGAGGACAGATTTAAAGACTGATATATTAATGAGCATATTAGTACGCTGACAGAGAGATGAATGGATAACAGACAGAGAGACAGACAGAGACAGACAGACAGACAGACAGACAGACTGAGTTCTACTGCATTTCGCAGCAAGCTGGCCCGTACGCCAGCAAAAGCTCAATAGATTGTGATTCCTGTGGGATCTGCATGCATAAGGGCTGGGATTAACCTAACAAGGTTATGCATCTGCTCTGTGATTGCGTTTAAATGCCTAACTCAGAATTACAAAGAGGTTACATGGCTACAACAGTAGGACGGTATGGGTGGTAATTCTATGGATAATCTATAGGAGGGAGTTAAAACATGGGTAAAACAGGGTGGGATCCAGGCTTAACCCATCTCCCGAACTAGACAACCCGCAACGCAATATTTTCATTATTATTATTATTATTATTTCTTCCATCTCACACACACAACTCTGTTTGGAGTTGACCGACAGATCCAAAGTCACCTATGTAAAATGTTCTACCTGTTCCTATGGCAAGCATGGGGCCAGAATCCATTTTGGGACAATACACTTAACCCACTTAAAAATCACAACTGCAGCTAATAATGCACTGTTCTCCCAGCCTCCCTCAGGTCAAATTTTAAAAAGTAATTTTCTGCTTAATGTTTTGGTAATACGCTCCGAATCCTTTGGGCGAGAAGAGCCAAATTGAAGGCTAGCACTTTAATATTACCAACAATTAGCAGGAGAACTAGTTAGCCATGGTGATAGTTATCTAGGCTACCGCCAGGGTGTCTGTGGGGGAGGACTGTACAGCAGATGCGGTAAACCACTTATTCTATTCATAAAGATAGAAATTCAACCACATTTATCTGTGCAGCCACACAAATTCCCACTTACTTCACAGTCTCTTTGCGTCGCCTCACAGATCGAAAGGAATCGGAGTAATGCAGAGAATATAAGAGCGTAGAATTTGTCACAGACATGGAGCGAGAAAAGAAAACAAACAAAGAAACGAAGAGATGGCGAGTGAAATTCCTGAGCGAAGCACCTGAGCAGGGGAAATAAAAAACCTATTGACTATTTCCACAAAAAGACTATGTTCCACTAAAAAGGTCAGCTTGTGGGTTTTATGTCAGGATTTTTTGTTTAGATCGGGTATAATCTTTAGTGCTAGGTGTGAGCAGGGGAAATAAAAAACCTATTGACTATTTCCACAAAAAGACTATGTTCCACTAAAAAGGTCAGCTTGTGGGTTTTATGTCAGGATTTTTTGTTTAGATCGGGTATAATCTTTAGTGCTAGGTGTTACGAGTCCCCTAGGGTGGAGACGTTAAAACACACCTATTAGACCTATAATTACAGTATAGTGTTAATTATAGTTATAATACACCTATTATCCGTTTGATTTCATACAGCCCATACAGTTTAGAGATTAAAAAAAAAAAAGCATAAACACTGAAAATATACAAGTTTTTGTTTGTGCAAGGTTGCATTAGGGATGCACCGATTATGAGCTAGTCCTAAAGTACTAGATTTCTGCATTTTAAGTATTGGCTGATACCAATTTCTGGGATCAGATCCATTACTTTCAAATGACATGGAATCCACATTTCTCCATTAGAGACCTCTAAAATGTTGTGGAAAAAATGTTTGTTTTTATTCATATTTCCTGTTTGATTTGATTCAGGATCTGATCTTGGCGTTGAGGATATGGTCTTATACTCTATTTCAACATGATATAGGACCAATATCCCATACCAGCATCACTACATTATAATGTCTTTCAGATGTGAACATTGCACTGTACCTCCATGGCGAGAGCTGCGGTCTGCTGGTCATAGTGGTTCAGCACGTTGGGCATGAAGGTGGAGTTGTAGGGCAGCCCCTGGCACATACGCAGGGTGATGGGCTCGCAGGTGAACATGCTGTGGCTGCCGGCCTCGGCGTCCATGGGGATGGCCACGCATGCCGTGAGCATTGACACCGAGAGAACCCATGCGAGGCCCATGACCACTCCGGGCCGGGGAGGCGGCGGGACAAGGGAGAAACCGCCCAGGACGGCGAGAGGGAAGTCGGGAACAGATCCCTGCCCGGTCAGCTTCATTCACCGGAGGGGGGGGCACGAGAAGGTGCAAAAGGTGACCGGCGGCGCCCTCGAGTAGCGTTCACAACGTTGGGGGGGATGGCGGTGCTGTGTGCTCACTGGGTGTCGGCCGTCATCGACTGCTCCTCGTCTGGCCCTCTTCGCCTCACAAAGGAAACGTCTGGATCGGATGGCGTAATCTGGCATGGCCACGGCCAAGGGTGGTTGCATCCATGACCGTGGGGATTGGGCGGAGGGCGTGTCCGTCACAAGACCTCCATTACCTTAGAATCAACCGACTGAGGATGCTTGGAAAGGTCCTCAGTGAGCCAAGGGCTGCCACCCCTCTGTCTGCGATGACTTTTCACACCACGGATGATATACGCCTCACACAGGGTTGGGTCGGCAATCTGAAAGACAAAATGCATAAAAAAATAAAGAAACCAATCTTAAACTTTTGCAAAATGGCAGAATTACATTTAAAAAATCAACAATGAACAACAACTCCTGGTTTCTGTAGACAACCTGAAAATGACTCAAATATCCACGGGACTAATCCCTGCTAATTAGGAACAGCAAGCTGCAATGGGCTTCTTCATGTGCAACATTATTATGTGTGGATACATTACAAAGATAGATACATTAGAAAACTATCATTAAAGACCATTTTGGGCTATGTTCCTGCTCTGGTCAAAACGCAAACCTGCAAAATGAAAAAATGAAATAACATAAAAACAAAGAGATGCATGCATTCACGGGAATAATAGAATGTCTCGGCTACCTTTCATGCGACCACTGTTTAAGTATCAGAACTGGAGAAAACATTGAAGCTGTATTACAAGCCAGCAGGGCTCAGCGCGGGGTCCGGGGACCCCCGAGGGCCCCAGCAAAATGATGACCGGTTCAACTTCATCGTTTCGTCAGAGGACGCACATTAATGACAGTTCTGATCCTAGTTTCACTGTCACGCCCCTGCAGTGACGGTAGCGTGGAGAGCTCGAACTGAACAGTGCTCTTATAATAAGGGATCCTCTCGGGTCGGGGTCGCGGGGACGAAACGCGTGTGATGTCGGGAATCCTGGGTGGGAGACAGGTCGGGTATCCTCTCCCTTACGGCGACACAGCGGTGCTACCTGTGCGGTATCGGTGTTTATGGGCGTGCAGCTCCGACGCGCACGTCGCCGACCGACGGGGCGAGCCGCGGAAACGCGACGAACTAGCGGCTCGTCCGAACGCCGTTCCCCGTCCGAGTGTCGGGGGGTGATTCCGCGTGGAGCGAGACAAGCCCCGTTCTATGGAAACGTCGTCCGAGGCGGCGGGACGAAAGACGCCGGTCACGGTGAGCTTCGCGTCCCGTACCCCGGCGGTGTGACCGGGAGCCGCGGGTCTGCCGGGAGCGGTCCGTAACGGCGGTTCTTTGAGGGGAAAAAAAAAATCCCGAGACACACCAACAGCTAAATTGAGCGTCCGCGAAATGTATTGAATCCAAATAACTTTTATTGTTGTCATTATTATTATTATTATTATTACCCCTTTACCTCGGTGTTCTCGGTGGAAATTCGCATGTGGCGACGGGAGCCCAGCCGCTCCTCGAGTTGGTAACAATGAGTGAGTGACCCGCCGACACCCCTCCTCCTCCTGCTCCTCTTCTCCACCTCCACCCTCCCTTCCTCCATCCCTCTATGCCCTCCTCTCACAGCAGGTGTTCCTCGAGGGGTGCTGCCATCTAGCGGCCAGAATTATGACACACGGTGAAAATGGGGAGGTAAGGGTTAGGGTAACCCTAACCCTAGCATGTTCCTGCAATAGAGGCTGCAGTTTCAGTACCACAGTCCCAGGGACACATGGACAAGAAGACCACACCCTAAACTTACCTAACTCTAACGTTATACCTAAACTTAACCACCGCTAACATTATATCTACATTTAACCATCTTTAACATTATACCTAAACTTAACCATCTCTAATCTTGTACCTTGACTGAACCATCTCTCACATTATTCCTAAACCGAACCATCTCTCACATTATACTTAATCTTAACTGCAGCAGTTTCTCCTACCACAAGCCACCCAAGTGGCGTTTCAGGGACTTCCAGCACAGAGAAACAGAAGACGCTAGGTTGGAAACACCAGTTTATTGTAGAGAGTGGGCTAGTTGGAATTAGCCAGGAGCAGGTTAGACACATGTCATGACAGGGCTCCTCTCCTGAGTGTGTGTGTGGATGGGGGTTTTACCTGCCGCTCGTTAGACCAACCAACGAGCAACAGGTATGCAGCCACTCTGACCCCAATCACCTAGATCCAGGTCAGGTGTGTGCTGCTCAAACCACTGTTGCGGGGGCTGCTTGGAAGGGTTGTCTGGCTGCCGGGTGGAGCAGCTAGCTGCAAGCGGTTACCCATGGTGGTTGCTGCGGTTGCTTCTCCCCCGGTCCTCCGCCGGACACCCTGGGTGCTGCTGCTGCCAGTCGGGAGAGGGTTGGTGCTGCAGCCGCCCGTTGACCCGCTGGTGGCTCCAGGGCGTCTTCGGACGGCCCCTCTTTGTCCCTTCCCTGCCGGAGACCAGTTTCTCCAGAGACACAGAAGACGGTGGGTTGTAAACACCAGTTTATTGTAGAGAGTGGGCGAGTTGGAATTAGCCAGGAGCAGGTAGACATGTGTCATGACAGGGCTCCTCTCCTGAGTGTGTGTGGGGATGGGAGTTTTACCTGCTGCTCGTTAGACCAACCAACAAGTAACAGGTATCCGACCACTCTGACCCCAATCACCTAGATCCAGGTCAGGTGTGGCTGCTCAAACCACACCATCCCCACACCACATTAACTATCTCTAACATTATACCTAGACTTTACCATCTCTGACCTTGTACCTAAACTTAACCATCTCTAACCTTATTCCTAAACTTAACAATCTCTAACCTTATTCCTAAACTTAACAATCTCTAACCTTATCCCTAAACTTAACCATCTCTAACCTTATCCCTAAACTTAACCATCTCTAACCTTATTCCTAAACTTAACAATCTCTAACCTTATCCCTAAACTTAACCATCTCTAACCTTATTCCTAAACTTAACAATCTCTAACCTTATCCCTAAACTTAACCATCTCTAACCTTATTCCTAAACTTAACCATCTCTAACATTATACCTAAACTTAACAATCTCTAACCTTATTCCTAAACTTAACCATCTCTAACCTTATTCCTAAACTTAACAATCTCTAACATTATACCTAAACTTAACAATCTCTAACCTTATTCCTAAACTTAACCATCTCTAACATTATACCTAAACTTAACAATCTCTAAACTTATTCCTAAACGTAACCATCTAATATTATATCTAAACTTAACTATCTATAACATTATACCTAAACTTAACCATCTCTAACCGTATACCTAAACTTAACCATCTAACATTATACCTAAACCTTTAAAACTATGGGGTGAAACCGCAGCCTCTATTGCAGGAACATACTACTGAAAATGGAAGCGCTCTCTCTCACTGGAGTCTTTTCCAGTGGTACTTGGGGCAGTTAAAGTTAAACATCCATAACAATTGGGATGCTTTGCGTTGAAAGCGTCAGCTTTGGCATAGATGTAGATTTATATATATATATATTATATATATATTATGAAAAGATAGATATGGAGGTGCAGGAATGAGTCCTAAAACCTGGAAATTAATTAGCATTTCTGCACTTCTGGTTCCCTCGTCAAAAAGTCAATGGGTTTTTGAATGGGTTTTTGAATGGGTTTTTGGTTCGAAGCCTGTTCTATGACAGGCCCCATTCGCATATTTTGAAGCCTTTACGTGTCTTAAAAAATGGCGGTTGCTTACAAGTGTTTAAATGACAGAGGTTGTCGGGAACATTAAACGCCGTACAATGACTGCATCTACAGTACTCACTACTCTGCCTTTACAGCCTCTTGTTGTGTTTATACTCGCGCTCTTGCAAACTATTCAAACTCGAACTTTCCGCACTTTTGTAGAATAAGTAAGCTCACAAAATGAAATGACAAATTGGAAGCTCAGTGGCGGTGACGTTGAATACGCACTCGGAGAAAGCGTCTTCTATTATGTAAAAAGCATCCTCTTCTTAAGAAAACAGAGAAAAACGTGATCTAATCAGCCTGAACACACTTGGGTTATCATCAAGACTCGTTACATCTGTGTTCCACAACATTGAAGCCTGCACCTCGGGGGCCAAATAGAGTGGTGTGGGGATGATGTATTTTTGGAGGCCAAGTCATCATTGCCTTGGTTCCCTCGACCAAAAGCCAATGGGATTTTTCCATTGGATTTTGGATTATTGTAGAAAATAAGCTCTGTGTCAAAAGTTTATGATACTTACTCGCTTTGTTCAGCAAGATAATCTTCCCAAATGAAACCACTTCTATGATTTTTGAAGCGTAAATGAAATCGCCAGAAGTAAAAGTCGGACTCTAGGCTATAAACCAACTGCAGCACGGTCGCATGACCGCATACCCTGAACTGATTATGTTTTAGCTCTAAAACGGTCACTTTCTTTTCCTCGAAAATATGACTTTTTCTTAATCACTTAAGGTGGTCAGGGTTTCCTTTTTTTTCAGGAGAGTGGCCACAGCAAGTTAAGCTGCTTCATCAAATTCACAGCGGCTCTGCCTTCCATTTCTTGCACACATGCCCAATCGTTGCATTCTTGCCGGGAAAGGTGGACCCCGCCAGGTGGACACCAACAAAGGAAACAGCACATAAAGAGCAACACATACAATAAATACCGCTGTTTCTTACAAGAGTGACAGCTAAATAAAGTAGTAAAGATGGGATTTGTTTTGACAAATGAATCTTAAGGACTTGCACTTCAAAATGTAAATGTGCGCAGTGCAGTAGTTTCAGGCGTCCTTGCTGGGACCCCAGTGTGTGTTGACCTGTCTCACAGCGCCCTCCTGTGTGTGTGTGTGTGTGTGTGTGTGTGTGTGTGAGCAACAAATGGTGGTGACATGGTGGAGCCAGGGTGCAGTTAATCGTGCACACTCAGCATCACCATGGAAACAAGCAAACTGTGAGAGAAGAGCCCTGGGGACCAGGATTGGGGATATGGCCTCGGACTCCTGACACTCTAATTGGTTTTATGTTTCTGCATTAGCTCCAGATACACAATGGTGAGATCAATGAGGATCGCAGTCTGTTTGTTGGGCCAAGCAAATTTTTGTATACAAGGAATTTGTCTGGGTAATAGTTGGTGCATTTGATTGCAAACAGACGAGCAGCATAAAAAAATAATACTTAACGGGTTAAAAAACAAACAAACATTATATACCGAAAAAAAATAGATATGTTTTGCTCAATGCATCAGATAAATATCAATGAGAAAAGGGCCATGAGAGGGGCTATAAGAGGCTGTAAGGAGGAAATTATTATCTGGGTACAAATAAATGTCTAGTGGACTATCTTGATACTCATACAGTTCAATGATGTGTGTGTGTGTGTGTGTGTGTGTGTGTGTGGTAAGGCTGTTTCTGTTTGTATTATCTTATTATTATTATCTATTTTTACACGAGCTTCTGTGACACTGAAATATGTATGTATGTATGTATGTATGTATGTATCAATATGATCAGTATGTATATCAATATGTGTGTGTGTGTGTGTTGGTATGTATGTATCCGTCTATTTACATTTTTTTTTGACTGTTGAGCAGTTGAGCAAAACAACGCCGTTTACAACCCAGATCATCTGTGATCGGGGCCAAGATGGAAACCAGGATGAGCGCCTGGACACCGCTGAACCACCAGCTCTCCAACAGCAATGTAACACAACAACGTCTCAACGGAGCCTCGTGTGACAGACGCTTACTTTAAGACATTTCACCCAATAATAACTACATCCTTTTACTCCTTCAGGTGTTTTTAGAGCGACAGATCCTTTTGGCAAAATGGGTAAAATAACACATTGTGACCATTATGTTAATGAGAAAGACAATGAGACACCTGTGATAGTAAATCTAAGGATTTTGTGTGTGTGTGTGTGTGTGTGCGCGTGTGTGTGTGTGTGTGTGTGTGTGTGTTCACCTGTATTCTCTTTCATTGTTACAGGTTGAAGTGACAATTAAATACTAGTATTTTAGCACAGATTCTTAACCCAAGATGGATCACTTATAGTTGCACTTTATATTTATTGAGCACCATATACTGTATGCATTGCATTTTACTAGTTCAGTTGTAAATATCAGATCAATTGAATCTTTTAAAATTAATCTTAAAAAATATATTATCACTCTCTCGATGAGTAATTAATCTACCCTTGTTGTATTACTCCGCGTATTTACCCATCACTTATTTGTGGGAACTTTCAACGTGTTGTTTGTAATACACCGTATGTGTCTACATGCATGCACTCTTTGAAGTGTGTGTGGGTCCATGTGTCCACCCGTCTGTAAAGGGCCGGACAAGATGGAACCCAATAAATCTTCTCCCTCCTCTCGCCTCCCGCTCAGTTTGACAAGTGGTCCAACCGCTAGAGGAAGTCGGTGCTGCAGGAATTCCATTCGGACTACTCTGCTGGCCAGTTCAGGTTCCTGGGTGATGCCCTGGAACCGCAGCTCCTCAAAGAGGCAGCCGACTTCACCTGCCTGCTCCCGAGGGTCCTGGCCCTCTACGTCTTCTCCTTCCTGGACCCCCGCAGCCTCTGCCGCTGCGCTCGGGTACATCTGGATGCCCAAGTGTCTGTGTCTGGGATGGTGCATCGACTTCTCCCCAACGCTGTTTGAGCAGAGCGTCTGGAAAAGGCACTACATAGAGACGGTCCAGAGGCTCCGCTGTGGGAGACCCCAGGGAGGAAGAAGAGCAGTTTTAGCAGCAAATTATTATTATTAATAATAATAATAATAATAATATTATTATTATTAATAATAAAAAACATAAATACATTTTAATATTTCTATTAATATTTGTAACGGGTGTGGTTAGGACCCAATTGCAGCACAAAGACAGGCAGGGATATTTGGTAATGTCTTTTATTTGTAGAGCAGACAGAAGACAGGCAGGGGGCAGGCAGGATACATCGTCGGGGACAGGCAGGTTCGATAACGAGGAGTGCAGACAGAAGACAGGCGGAGTGGCAGGCAGGAGCGCTCGTCGGAGACCCCGTTCATCTCCACGTCCTCCGCTAAATGGGCCACGTGATCCTCATCGGAGTACTTGCAGACCCCGTCCATCTCCTCGTCCTCTGCTAAATGGGCCACGGTCTGGGGGACGCAGACAAGAGAGATGGTGGGGTCTGCGGTCGGGAGGGTTGACCCGGTCTGGAGGGCTGGTCAGGATGGCGCTGATGGAACCTCCTGATGAGGGTGTGGTCCAGAATGTGCCTCGCAGGGACCCAGGACCTCTCCTCCGGGCCGTAACCCTCCCAATCCACCAGGTACTGCAGGCCTCTCCCACACCGGCGGGAACGTAGGAGACGGCGGACAGAGAAGGCAGGACCCCCGTCAATGCAGCGCAGAGGAGGCGCCCAGGGGACCAGAGCACTCTCCCAGACTGGCTTGACCTTGGACACGTGGAAGGTGGGATGGATGCACATGGACCCAGGGAGCCTGAGCTGCACTGCCACCGGGTTGATGACCTTCTCGATCTTGAATGGGCCGATGAACCGATGAGCCAGCTTCTTAAGAGTCCACCTTCAGGGGGAGGTCCCGGGTGGAGAGCCAGACCTTCTGGCCCGGCTGGTACTCCGGGGCCTGGGAGAGGCGACGGTTGGCGGCAGAGGCGTTGCGGCCAGCGGCTCGGAGGAGGGCGGCCCGGGTCCAGGTCCTGCGGCAGCGGTGAATGAAGGCCTGGACGGACGGGCAGGAAGCCTCCTTCTCAAGGGCCGGGAACAGAGGCGGTTGGAAGCCGTAGGCGCACTGGAAGGGGGAGAGGCCTGTGGCCGAACTGGTCAGGGTGTTGTGGGCATATTCCACCCACAAAAGCTGCTCAGACCAGGACAACGGGTGTTGTGATGTCATGCAGCGAAGGGCCGTCTCCATCTCCTGGTTCTACCGCTCTGTTTGGCCGTTGGACTGGGGGTGGTACCCTGAAGAGAGGCTGACGGTGGCCCCCAGGAGCGCACAGAACTCCCTCCAAAAAACAGAGGCGAACTGGGGACCCCGGTCGGATACAACATCTACCGGGATGCCATGGAGGCGGACGACGTGGTACATTAATAGCCTGGCGGTGCCCTTGGCCGAAGGGAGCTTCGGTAGAGACACAAAGTGAGCCATCTTGCTAAACCGGTCCACCACGGTCAGGATGGTAGTGTTGCCGCTAGACGGTGGCAGACTGGTAACGAAGTCCACGGAGATGAGAGACCAGGGGCGATGAGGAACCGGCAGTGGGTGTAGGAGACCAGCAGGAGCAAGAAGAGAGGGTTTGTGCTGGTTACAGGTGGGGCAGGCATTGACGAACCCTCGGACATCCTCACCCAGGGAGGGCCACCAGAAGCAACGCTGGACGACCTCCTTCGTCCGCTGGATCCCCGGTAGCAGGTGAGTCGGGAGTTGTGGGCCCACTGGAGAACCTCGGACCGGAGGTCAGGCAGGACGAACAGACGGTCAGGCGGACATGCGCTGGGTCCAGGTTGGTCCTGGGCGGCGGCTCTGACCTTCTCTGCCACCTCCCAGGTGAGTGTGGCAACTAGACGGGAGGACGGTAGAATGGTGTCAGGGTCAGCAGCTTCTTCCTCCTCCTCCTGGAACTGCCGGGACAGGGCGGTAGGTTTGATATTGCGTGACCCCGGCCGATAGGAGAGGGAGAAATTGAACCTTGTTAGGAAGAGCGCCCAACGGGCCTGACGGGAGTTCAGTCTCCTGGCGGACTGGATATACTCCAGGTTCTTGTGGTCGGTCCACACCAGGAACGGCAGCTGGGTTCCCTCTAGCCAGTGTCGCCACTCCTCCAGGGCCAATTTGACGGCGAGAAGCTCCCTATTCCCGATGTCGTAGTTCCTCTCGGCATGGGATAAACGCCTGGAGAAGAAGGCGCAGGGATGAAGCTTCTGGTCGGAGGCGGTTCTCTGGGACAGAACAGCTCCGACTCCCACGTCGGAGGCGTCCACTTCCACTACAAACTGCCGTTCGGGGTCAGGCAATACCAGAATGGGGGCTGAAGTGAACCGTGCCTTCAGGGCCAGGAAGGCGTCGTTGGCGGCAGCAGACCACCGAAACGGCACCTTGGAGGAAGTTAGGGCTGTGAGGGGGGCAGCCACCGTGCTGTAGCCTCGGATGAACCTCCGATAGAAGTTGGCAAAATCGAGGAAGCGCTGGAGTTGTTTGCGGGTGTCCGGGGCGGGCCAGGTGGTGACCTTAGTGGAGTCCATCTGGATGGTCCCCCTCCCTACGACGTACCCCAGGAAGGAGACGGACGGGACGTGAAACTCACACTTCTCCGCCTTCACAAAAAGTGAGTTCTCCAGGAGGCTCTGCAGGACTGTCTGGACGTGGTGGACGTGCTCAGCTTGGGATCTGGAGAAGATCAGGATGTCGTCGAGGTACACGAAGACGAATTTGTTGAGCATGTCCCTGAGCATTGACCAGGGCCTGGAAGACGGCGGGGGCGTTGGTGAGACCAAAGGGCATCACCAGATATTCGTAGTGACCAGAGGGAGTGTTGAACGCCGTCTTCCATTCGTCCCCCTCTCGAACCCAGACCAGATGGTAGGATTTGCGTAGGTCAAGCTTGGTGAACACCGTGGCCCCCTCCAGGAGTTTGAAGGCTGATGAGATGAGGGGCAGGGGATAGCGGTTCTTGACCGTAATGTCGTTGAGACCGCGATAGTCAATACAGGGGCGAAGTGACTTGTCCTTCTTCTCCACGAAGAAGAAGCCCGCCCCCGCCGGGGATAAGGAGAGACGGATGATGCCCGCCGCCAGGGCATCGTTAATATAGGTGTCCATGACCTCTCTCTCCGGGGCGGACAGGGAGTACAGGCGGCCTCTGGGGGGGGTGGAGCCGGGCTGGAGGTCGATGGCAATATCGTACAGCCTGGGAAGGGATGTCGCCTTGGCCTTGCTGAAGACCTCCCTGAAGTCGAGGTACTCGGCGGGGACCCGCAACATGTCGGTGCGGAGCTGGAGCTGTTGGGTGGCTGAGGTGCGGCTACTTGCTTCAGGCAGACCTGATGGCACGCAGGACTCCATCCCAGAATAGCCCCTGTGGTCCAGTCGAGGTGTGGGTTGTGACGCTGGAGCCAGGGGAACCCCAGGAGGATAGGGTGACGAGGTGAGTGCAGGATGCAGAACTGTATCGTCTCGTGGTGGTTGCCGGACAGGAGCATGCGGATGGGCACCTGGACCCCACGGAGTGACTGTCCCCAGGAGGCGGCCATCCAGAGCAGTGGCAGGTACCGGAGAAGACAGGAGAACTCGACTAACACCCGGCTGCCGTGCTAGGTTATCGTCGATGATGTTAACATCGGAACCAGAGTCAATAAGTATGGCGAGGGAATGTGAGCCTTGGGGCAGGAGCAGCCGAGCCTGGCAGAGGGGGCGTAGGTTGGAGGGGGATTTGGAGGTGTGGCTCACCAGGACCTCCTCCCTCACTGGCGAGCTCGGCCCTTTTACCGGACACCCGGAAATGTAGTGTCCAGCTAGACTGCAGTAGAGGCAAAGGTTCCCCACCTGGCGTCTCTCCTTCTCCTCTGGGGTGAGGCTGGACCGGCCAACCCGCATGGGAGGGGCCTCACTCGTGGGTTGACGGGCCGGAAGAGCTGGCGGCCCGGAGGAACCTGGAAGACGGGTTGCTGGGCGGCGCTCCATTTGCCTTTGACGCCTTTGATGCGCCTTTGATGCGTTGGTCGATACGGGAAGCAAACTCAATGATGCCATCAAGAGAGGTGGGCAGGTCGTGGGAAACTAGCTCATCCTTCACGTACTCTGCTAATCCCATCAGGAACGCGTCAATCTGGGCTGCCGGGTTCCACTCGCTCAGTCGAGCCTGGGTGCGGAAGTCGGTCGCGTAATCGACCACGGAGGGGGACCCTTGACTGAGACCCAGGAGACCACCAGCAGCATCGGGACCTCGTGATGTCACCCCGAACACCTTGCGGAGCTCAGCGGCGAAGGCGTGGAAGGAGGAGCAGGCTGGTGTTCGTCATTCCCACTCGGCCGTCAGGTGATTTACGGTGAACGCCACCCTGGCTTCCTCGGAGGCGAAGGTGTGGGGCTGCAGAGCGAAGAGGATGGAACAGTTCGTAATGAACGGACTACAGCCGTCTGTGTCTCCGGCGTAGCGTTCTGGAACCCCCACCCGGTGCTCCAGGGAGTACCCAGGCTGGGCGGGTGCAGGTGGAGGTGGGTTTGGGGAAGCAGGCGGTGGGATGAACTGACCAAGAGCGATGGCGAGCTGCTGGACCTGGGCAGTTAGCATATGAGCCCTTGCTCCTGGCTAGCCGCTGCTAGCCGAACGTCCGCTGAGGTGGAGGCTAGGACAGCCTCCTGGTTTTGGAGCTGTGACTCCACCCTTCCCAGGCGTGCCAGCAACTCGGGGTTGTGTGCTGGGTCCATTGTTGGCCAGATTGTACTGTAACAGGTGTGGTTAGGACCCAATTGCAGCACAAAGACAGGCAGGGATATTTGGTCATGTCTTTTATTTGTAGAGCAGACTGAAGACAGGCAGGGAGCAGGCAGGATACATCGTCGGGGACAGGCAGGTTCGATAACGAGGAGTGCAGACAGAAGACAGGCGCAGGCAGGATACGTGGTCAGAGCGAGGCAGAGTCGGTAGCGGGGAATCAGTCCGGCGAACGCTGGAGAGTCTGGTGCAAGCATCGAAGACAATCTGGCAATGGGTGACTGGTGAGAGAGGCTTATATAGTGGTTAGATTACAGATCTGGAACAGCTGTGTGCACAGGTGACTGGAGTTGGACTAATGGGACAGGTAAGGAGAGGGAGGGGAAGTAGAAGAAGGCGGAGATCATGACAATATTAATATTATTAATATTAATATTAATATTAATATTTCATTAATGATAATTTGCTGGTAAAACTGCTATTATTATTATTATTATTATTAATAATAATAATGATGATGATAATAAAATAATATTTTTGTTTTACTTTACTTGCTCTTACATATGATTTATTTTTGTCTCCATCTTATTTTCTTATTCTTTTCTCAACTTGCATTACTGCTGCGGCGCCCTGATTTCCTCATGGGGATAAATAAAATGTAATTTTATTTGATCATATCTCATCTTGAAAATGAAAAATATATAATAATAATCTGATAACAATAAAACTAATGATGTCTTTAAAAGTTTTAAAAGTGCTCTTCAGAAAATTTGCAGTGGAGACAGATCAACAAAAGATAAAAAATAAAGACAAAATAAAAAAAGAAGAGAGATAGAAACATAAAGAGAAATAAATCACATTAAAAGAAAGAATAATACAATTTATCAGGGTGAAAAACTAACTTAAAAGGAATCATAGCAATTAAAACCATACTTAAGAAAATCGACATGAAGAAAAGTTTTGCGATTTCTAGAAATCACCGTTAATGTTTTTTTTTTTTTTTTTGCACATCCACACCCAGAGGGCGGTGTGACCCCTGACCCCACAGAACAAGCCTCCCTCGGGGAGCTGCCCTGCGTGCCCGCGCCCCCAGCGCTCCAGAGGAACCTGCAGAGGTTCGGGCTTGCCAGGTTTGGGGAAGCCGCCTCCGTGGAGAGATGCTGATCGACGCCCCAAAGACACCCTGCGCTTCAACTACCTGGCCAACCTGGACCCCATGGAGCAGGCCCGACAGGCGTAAGGCCGGCTTCCCCCGCATCCAGCTGCGGGCCTCACGTTCGGATTAGATCCTAAACCTTTAACTGTCGTCTTTGAGTTTCTCAGATTCCAAGGCATAATTTTAACGCATAGTTGCATTATCTTCTTAAATGTAAGCTTTGCTGTTTTTTTCCCTTGAGGTGGTGGGGATATGTTTTCATCTTAAGGGGCTGTTCTTTTTTGTAATTTTCAACATATGCAGGCAGTCTGCTGACCACAAATAGCTACGCTGCTCTATCAAATTCACAGCGACTACCTTTCACTTCTTGCGAGTGCCTGATCTTTGCATTCTTGCCGGGAAAGAATCCCCCGCCACCAACAATGGAAACAATATATAGGAACACATGCGTAACGCAAATACATTGAATGGCTGTTTCTTGTAAAGCTGAACAAAGTATCAAATATTAGATTTTTTTAAAACAAAGTAATCTGACGGATTACCACTTTAATGAGTCACATTGGAAACATTGCTGCATCGCTCATAAAACTCATACTTAACAACAATTTGCATACTGTCTGTCAAGAGCCAACTACAAACACACATAGGCCTACTCTAAAATCGAATCAAAAAAAGAATATAAAATCTAGACCCATCCAATCCATCCAAATATAATGGGAAATCTCATGCATTTTATGGCAATGTCTCTTAATTGCTTATTTAATTCTCTTGTCTAACCTCACCACCATATCATGGTGTTGAGGTTCTCCATATAATTTCTCCAGGCAACCAAGGAGCAGAAGTTCCACTGGTAACATTGCGAAAGCCAACATCAGTGAAACCAAAAACGCTGTCTGAGGCCAGTTACAAACTACGCAAAGCCAAGTCGCTGGTAAAGCACGCAGCCGCCATCATCACAACATGAGTGTTAGTGGTGACCCTGCAGCCCAACTCAAAGGGAGACAATAAATGCAAGGAATTCTCCAGAGGTCGCACTACCGCAAGGCATCATGCATAATGGAGCAGCCTGCGTGCACGCATGTGCGCACGCACGCACACACACACGTTAGTGCTGAAGGTGACAGAGGAGTTAAAAAGAGGCAGAGGGTTGTATTTTTTTTTGGGGGGGGGGGGGGGGGGGGTGCAGACTTAAACATGAGACGCCTCATCCAATATTCATTGAGCTCAGTCTTGGTAAAATGTTGCCTAAATATTGCCACACATTGTAGTAGCTGCATGCATCATTTTGGAAGATACCGCTGGGAAATTAAGATAAAATTACATTTTAAAGGTGCAGTGTGCAGAATTTACGGAGCAGACTCAGCAGAAATGGAATATAATATTCATAAATATGTTTTAATTTGTGTATGATCCCATGAAAATAAGAATTGTGGTGTTGCCGTTACCTTAGAATGAGCCCTTTATAGTTACAGAGACGGTCCAGAGGCACCAGACCCCATCCCCTGTCTGGGCTCTGCGGGTGGGCTTTCGACGCGCCAGCAGGAGCCTCCACAGGCTCGCTCGACGCGCCCCTCGGGGACACTTCACGGAGGCCACCATGTGGTCCCACCATGTTTCTTCTACAGTAGCCCAGAACGGACAAACCAACTACTGGCTCTAGAGAAGGCCTTTTACGTTTCTTGCAGCCACTGTCTCTTCCATGGAGGCCGCCAAGTTGCACCGCCATGGGGAGGGGTATTCAGTTTGTTGCAATCCACAACTTCAACACTTGATGCTGCTATATTCTACACGCTGCACCTTTAAATATTTTTTGGAATGTCTTTTCATCTCTCTTAGATGTCCTTCTCTCTGAACCTCGACTCTAGCTGCAAACCTCCAGGCCCTCCTTCTCTCCTCCTCATCACCTCCACCCAAACCGACCCCGCCGAGACTCGGCCGTGCCCGACCCGCACCAACTCGTTACCGTGGAAGTCACTGCCGGGCTGGTGCGAACGGCCCAGTGGAATGCTGGGATACGCCCCTGGCTGGTGAGGTCGGCCGTGCCGAGGCTGAGCGCCGAGTGACTGAGGGCGGCCCAGCGCTCGCACCGCAACACTCCCAGTAAGGTTTTTAAATGCAGCTACATTCAGAACGATTCTTGGATCGTTTCTTTCTTTTGGAATTCCTATATATATAAGTCGTTCCTCCCAGGTGTACCACTGTTCCAGAGTCAACCTTGGACGTAGCCAACATCAAACCCATGAACAACCATCAGGAGGAATGTGGAAGTGCATGACACTCTACGAACTCTACGATTTTTACTATGGTAAAATGGCCAGACATTGGTGTTTGTTCGTCGTTTGTACCTTTCAATAAAAAAAAAGCCCCCTTGCCAGTGTTTAGAGTAAATAAATCCACCTGGAACAAACCCAGTCTCTTTAAGAAATGTACCACCTTTAATTCAATTCACATACCCCATTCAAAATGCAATACAAAGTCAAGGCAAAATGTCAACATTGAACCAGAGCTCAACAATAAAAACAAAGGGTTTAAAGTTAAACTGAGACGCCGTCACTCGCATACAACACATGGTACTGTAGCATATCTTGGGTACAAAGAGAACGCTTCATGTAATGAGGAATTAGATTACGATGAATTAGTTATTACAATAAATATTTGGAACTGAGTAGCAAACCACCAGTGCTCAGATACTTATATTATTTGAATACAACCAATCCAATATTGGGTCATATATTTTTGTGCTGCCCACATTTATTCCAACACAGGGGTCAACACTGAAACCAGGTCAGTCAGTTCACGCACAATGTCAATGTCATATGTACATCTAACTTCCTTATTTAATCATTGCTTTTATATATATATATATATATATATATATATATATATATATATATATATATATATATATATATATATATATATATATATATATATATATATATAAAAACAAAAAAACATTATATTCGAACAAACCCAAAGTATGGCTCACACAGTTGTAATAATATATTACTACTAAATACAAGAGGATCAAACAAACACATATCAATGAACTTATCTAAACGAAGAGCACATACCCAGTGAGTTAGTACTTAATGTTTATGTGAGTAGAGAGGTCAAAAGGCTGGAGGGTGTATGCTCCTGTACAACTTGAGGACGTTCAACATAACAAAGCAACTCGAAAATAATTGAATCTGGTCTTAGAGATGGAAAAAAAACCTCCCCAAAAACCCCAATGTGATACAAACCACAAACCTCAATTGCAATTTGTGGCCTCGTTTTTAAAACTACCTCAGATACCCGGGGACTAATACCTAAAATACAGCAATCCAGTGGATTTCTAATCCTGGTTTAATACATTTTGTTTTTCTTCCGGGTGCGTAAAAAGTCCCCAAATTAAAGCTGGAACATTTGGAACGGGGTTAAATCCAGTGTTTCTGTAACCTCCACTGCCAATCTGCTATTAGGAGGCTGGACTCCCTACCCCCCTCTGGTATTACAGATTATGACAAAGGGTCGGTTCTGATCAAATCCTGTTGACATTTATCCAGATAAGATGCTACCTACTTAATTAGAGATTTTTAAGCCATTGTCTCGGCATTTGCCCTTTATTGTCTGAAGTGCAACATCTAAAAAAACCCAAATGGGAATAAAGGAATCATTCATATTTAGATTGTCTGAAAGTTAGTTTGGTCAGTTTCTATACATTTTGGGGCACTGGCTGCTTTATTCAAATCAAGGTTATCCATGTAACAAAAAACCAGGCATATTGTATGGACAACTGTATGGCTCAAAATTAACTCATTATCAGTATCATATACGGTATGTATATAATGGCCCTTTGGTGATAGGATAAAAAGACAAACAAAAAAACCCTAATAGAAGCAGAGATGACTATTGGGAAGACTACTAAATATCTCTGGCATAGAAATCTCCCTAAATATGACAATATTTTGTTTTTGGACAACTGGTTTGCTATTAAACAACAATATTATTTAATGCAACATCAACGCCTTTACTGTAGAGTTATTGAGCTGGGGAACAAGCACGTTTTGTCTTTTTTTCATTACAACTATTGGGAATTATAGAATGAAACAGCAACAAACCTTGCGATTCATCCCCAGGTGGGTCATCCCATGGTCTATTTAAGGTAAACGGTGGAATTGCAGATCAGAGTTAGAACGGTGGCACCTGAGATGGAAAAAGCTTTCTACTCCCACTCCATAAAAAAAGAACAAAAAAAATGTATTCAGAATTAAAGCTTTTTTTTTTTTTTTTTGCTTTAAAAAAAAAAAGATTTTATAGTAGATACAAAAGCCACACAGAAAAAAAATCCCCCCAAAAAAACAAGAACAATAAACTCATTTCACACATGACGAGCGGCAACTTCCATTCCAAACTTTACGGTACAATAATTAATAAAAAAACATTTGGTTGGTTGATTTGTTCTGCGTCAGCATCGATTTCCTTGAGAACACTTCCAAAGCAAGGCAGCAGGATCATTTAACCATAACATTTACTTTTATTTTCTTTTTTTTTTTTTACTTCAGTGGATAAACTGGATTTAGATTGGAGTTCGCACTTACATTACGGACAAACCGAATGAAGAAAACTATAAACTTTTTGAGAAATTAGAAATAACCTTTTTGTAATTCACCCGGGAAATCAAACCGGTTCCTCTTCTGCTACCAGAGCTGATAAGGAAAAGGCAAAAAAACCCCAAAAGAAACCCCCAAAGACTGTCACGTCCTGAAAACATCTTATTTTTACCATCTCAATTCAAACGCAGAATCTTAAGTTAAAGAACCAAATAAAATCTGCCAGAAGGTTGAAAAACAATGCAGATTTCACCGTTTTGAAATGTTGCCAACAAGGTCAATGTTTCCATGAGACGCTCACAGCTCGGGGGGGAAAAAGCCCTCAACTCGGAAGAAAAATACATTGAAGACATTGAAATTAAAAAAGTCTCGAGCTTGATGTTTTTTTCTGCTGCTTTTTCTTGTCTCTGGGTAGAGAAACCATTACCAAGCGGCATTTTTCTAAGCTGCGACATATAAGGCTGTAGGCCTGTGCTTTTCATCATTCGTTAAACACTAAAGGCAATTTGTGTTGTGGTTTGCAAATTTAAAAGGTCACCGACCTGTTGGGTGTCAGTATCTTGGGAGGGAATGGCTAGGCAAATACAAACGCGTATTAAAAACAAGTCTTTTTTTTTTTTTTTAAATAATGTAAACATATACATCTTTTTGTGAAGTCAGCACATTGATCCTCTTCATATTCATCAAAAGAAAAGAGCAAATATTACTGGAGCATCGCTCGGATGTTCTTGGGGGTGGACTCGTCGTTCAGGTGTTTCGTGGTGAATCTGGAGGGAGACAAACCATAGTATTGGTGATTAGAGTGGAGGGTGGAAACAATGTTTGTCAATATTAAGGTGACAAACATCCAAGTGCTTCCAAACAGCCTCGCCAGGACCGGGATATGTAGTGAGGACCAGGGGACAGACACACTCCTTCTTTAGTCCTTATATCATGATATAAGTTGCAAGAGAACCTACTTGAGGGCATTGAGCAGACCTTCTACAGTTTCCGCTGGCTGATCCTTTAGGACCTTTATGCAGCCTTTCATCTGAGGGGAGGAAGGAAACGGAGCGTTGGAAAAAAATAAAATGCTGCAGAACCACTGCCTTTCTTTCTGTCCGTGTGTGTGCATGTCTCACATCTATTTTGGACGACTTGTTGAAGGCTCCGTTGGGGTGAACGTGGTCGTACAGGATAATGACTCCCACCATGACCCTCATGCAGAACAGCAGCGTGTCCTCGCTGCTGAATCGGCTCGTGTAGTCCCTGGAGATGAAACACCCACAGTTGGATCAAAGGAGGGTGGAAGATAAAGAAGGCATCGCAAAACATCAACATATTTTTAAGACTTTTCATTGAGTTAAAAACCTCAAAGTGTGACAGAGGGAAATTCATTTCAGTCAATTCACACAAAATTGACAATGGACCATTTTCATAGAGGTGTTGTAAGCAGGGTAACCATAGTAACCATCATGTATTATGGCGTGGGGACTCACGGTGTCTCCAGCATGACCTTGCAGATGCTGGCCATGGTGCTCAGACAGTCCGTCGTGTTCTCCAGAGGAAGAGTCTTGTTCTGCAGATAGGCATAACAGTTAAATTGTGCTTTTACAAATACGTTTATGTTTTAAATCAGACTTTGTGGATTTCAATTGATCCAGAAAACACTTAATATCCAAGTCGATTTCTTGCAAGTTGAGTCTTTCTTTGAGAAATACATAAATAAAAGACTGTGTGCGCTGTGCAGGAAGTTCACACCATAAACATCCTCAACAACGTCCACAAGATTGTCCATTCAGAAAGAGTGAAATATCAAACTGCTTGACCTTAGCTGGAAAGAGAGTAACTATTGACCTGGCCACTGGAGGGCACTCTCAGCGAAGCTCGCATGTTCCAGCACTGACTGAGCTGTTTACTCTCCAGAACGTTTTGCGTCAACCCAAGTTCATATTTTAATTTGTACTTATTGAGTATTTATTTCGGTTTATTGCTTATTGCCTCGTCTGAGTTGTTTTGATGTTTTCAGTTCTGTCAGTTAAGACTCTTATTTTGAAAACGTGGTTGCCCCCTACCTAGTCTTCATTTTCTCTGCCTCCTAACAGTTGCTTTGCATAACAGTGGGCTCTCATAACGATTCGCACACGAAAAAAAAAATAATCTTTGAAACTGATTTACTGATGTCGGGCGGATTTGTTTTCTTCAGCCCTCACCTCCGTCACAAAGTTTGTTGTGGCCGTGCTGAGTGTTTTCAGCATAGGCGTGGCCTCAGCGTAGAACAGAGACATGCGGTTGGCCATCTCGTTGTTGACCTCCTTTTCGATGTCCAACTGTAGACACGGAGGCAAACAGCACAGGGGAAGCAACGGCAGAGAGGAAATTGTACAAGCTGCATTCCGGTACAATTCTACATACAAATTTTGTTTGTATTTAGTTGCTGTAGGGGGCAAAGAAGTGAAGTACAATAATTACATTTATTTAACTCCCCACCCCCAATTTATGATCAACTCACGTTCATGTTGTTTATCCTGTTTCGACTGATGGTTCGTCTGTAGTAGCTGAAGTCATTCTGAATAGCAGGTGTCCTCATCTAAGGAAAAAAATAATACAGAAAATCACCAAAATTATTAAATGCAGTTGCCTCTATTATATAAGAGAATTACAATGTTAAGCCCCTTTCCCACTTGCACTGAAAGCCATAAATCCACTGGCAATGTTCCGTATTGGCGTAATGTGGGAAAAGGAGCCAGTGTCGATGTTCCATAAATTTCCCCACTCTTGACCTAGTATTTACTGGAAAATGCCGGTACAGCTGTGAATGGAAGTGTGTGTGAATGGAAGAAGTAACATTGCCGGGACAAGCACGTAAAGTCGTGGTGGAGCTGAATTTGAATACCGGCAAAGCACAAATAGTGGGGTTTTTACGAACATTTATTTAATTTTCTTTTGTATTGGGGAAGATTTTTTCTTTTGAAAAATGGCAAATCCGATCCGAACCATGGAGCTCCACTGCAAAGACAGGAAACTGAAACAAGTCAAGTCTCTACAGAGACAGGTCTTTATGTTTCTTAAAAATGTCACCAAGAACCTAGATGTGTCTTTTAGAGTTAGAGATGGAGAGGGGCACTATATGGTGTGAGTCAGTTCAGGAAGTATTCCCCTCTGGCTGCCCTTCTGGAGAAAGTTCCTTCTTCTGGACACAGACTGTAGGACAGGTTGAAAATGATCAGACTGATTTAATAACATTGGGTGAGTGCTGGTCCCTGAGAGCCAGGAAAAAATAAATAAAAAATTGATTAAAATTGTATGTTCGCTGCAGACAGATTGTCCAAACGATCGCGTCGACACTGGACATGAAGCACTAACCCTAACCTATTACGTATCCATAACAGTCATCCAATGTGGGAACAACTAAATGCGGAACTTCTCCATAAAGGAGGCCAAAGTGGGAATGACTACCTACTGTCCTTGCCAGATATTTTTTATCTAGCAATGTTATGGATTCCATGTGGGAAAGGGGCTTAGATCAGAAACATGAGTGATCCAAGGTGAGTGAGGGGGGGGGGGGGGCTGTGCGATGCTGACTGTGGATATGAATATGATGTGAATTCTTCACGGACCTTGAGTTCATCAAAGCGCAGAGTGAAGTGAAGGATCTCTGCAAACTGTTTGGCGAGAGCCTGTTCCCGCTCCAGGTGCTGCGTGGGCGTGTACGGCGGACACGTCAGGTTCTCCAGCAAACTCTGCAGAGCTTTCTCTGGAGAGAGAGAAAGGAGAGATGCTACAACATGCCGGACCGGTTTTGCTGCATTTCTCTACCGTGCAAACGTACCTATCCGCGAAATAAAAGGACAAAATAAAACGCCTTCCTTATAAAGTTGAGTTTTTCTTGAATTTGGAAAACATGACAGAAAAATATGTATTCAAAAGATTATAAACAGCCATAAAAAAAAGCAAAATCTGGGTGCTCAAGAATAGGTCTCAACAAAAAGACTAAAGTTTGAGAGGTTGCTGACATGAATATATTTATTTTTAAACAGGTTTCATGAATATCAGAACCACACTTGGTCTGGGTGTCTGTGTTTGTTACCTAGTCGGAGTGAAAAGCCATAGAACTTCTTGAGCCGGATAACGAGGGGGCAGACGGAGTTCCAGGCTCGATCCTGCAACAGCATGTCAGTGGGGTTCTGGATGGCCTGGACGGGGACACACAGACGGAATATAAAAAACCAAGATGGAGGGAAGGAGTCTCCAAGCATTGAAACCCATCAATCAGCACACCAAATGGTCTTGTTGATTGGAAAGCGTTTACTGAGAGAGTCAAGTCAAGTCAAGTCACACTTTACTTATATAGCGCATTTCATACCAGGGCAACACAATGCGCTTTACAGAGAAATACAAAAAAGAAAGCGAGAACATAGTTGTCAGTCGGTCTCAAAGGTGACCGGTGCAAAGACGTCACCAGAACTGGAAGTGGTTGCTCTCACCGGAACCGGAAAGGTCACTCAGGTTAGAGATGGTTAAGTTGAGGTATAAGGGTACGTTAAGTTGAGGTATAAGGTAAGCGAGAGTTAAGTTTAGGTATAAGGTTAGCAGCAGCAACGACAACACCTGTTAAGGTATAAGGTTAGCAGCACCAAAAACAGCACCAGCAGCAGCAGCAACGACAACACCAGCAGTGACAATACCAGCAGCAGACAACAGCAGCAACAGCAACAGTGCAGAAGCGAAGACGTCACCGGGACCGGAAGTGGTAGCTCTCACTGGAACCAGAAATGTCCTCATCTGTATTGAGTCAACAGTGTGTACCATCTCATCTCAACGAAGTAAAGCACAGCAAAGACGTCACCGGAACCGGAAGTGGTAGCCCTCACCGGAAAAGAAAATTTCAACTGTGTGCACCATCTCATCGTAATCCAGTCACGGTCCTTTAATTAGCGTCCCTAAGTTACAGGTCAAGTTTTCAATCAGACCTCTGGAGGGAGATCCTTTTGAATCCTTTGACTTGAAAACACACCCTTCTTATGATACTCTAACTGTAACATCACAACAGAAACAACCACAGCAACATAAATAGCAGCAGCATCAACAGCAGCAGCAACAACAGCAAAACCAAAGCAGGATCAACAACAGCAACACACACGCAAAGACCTCACCGGAACCGGAAGTGGTAGCTCTCACCGGAACCTGAAAAGTCACTCAGGTTAGAGATGTTGAGTTGAGGTACAAAGTCAGAGATATTTAAATTAGGGTATAAGGTTAGAGATGGTTAAGTTTAGGTATAAGTTTAGGGATTGTTATGTTTAGGTATGAAGTTCGAGATGATTAGGTTAAGGAATAGGGTCAGAGATGGTTAAGTTTAGGTATAAGGTTAGCAGCAGCAACGACAACACCAGTTTCGTTATAAGGTTAGCAGCACCAACAACACCACAAGCAGTAATAACAACACTAGCGGCTACTGTACCAGCAGCAACAAAAGCAGCAGCAAAAACAGCAGCAACAGCAGCAGCACAGCGCACAAGTGAAGACGTCACCGGAACCGGAGGTGGTAGCTCTCACCGGAACCAGAAATCTCATCTGTATTGAGTCAACAGTTCTCAGGGAAGCAACGCACAGCAAAGATGTCACCGGAATCGGAATTGGCAGCCCTCACCACTGAGATTTCAACTGTGTGCACAATCTCATCTTAATCCAGTCACAGTGGATGGTTAAGTTTAGGTATAAGGTTAGCAGCAGCAATGACAATACCAGCAGAAACAATAGCAGCAACAGAAAACAGCAGCAGCAATAGTAGCAGCAACAGCCCACAAGCGACGACGTCACCGGAACCGGAAGTGGTAGCTCTCACCGGAACCAGAAATCTCCTCATTTGTATTGAGTCAGCATTGTGTACCATCTCATCTCAACAAAGTAACACACAGCAAAGACGTCAGACGTCAACTGTGTGCACCGTCTCATCTTAATCCAGTCACGGTCCTTTAATTAGCATCCCTAAATTACAGGTCAAGTTTTTCATTCTGACCTCTGGAGGGAGATCCTTTTGACTATCTCTCCAAAAACACACCCTTCTTATGAAGGGTGTGCTTCTTGTGATATCACAACAGAAACTACAACAGCAAGAGAAATAGCAGCAGCAGCCACAAAACAAAAACAGCGGCAGCAACATCAACTCCAGCAGCAGCAACAAAAAACAACAGCAATGCACACGCAAAGACGTCACCGGATCCGGAAGTGGTAGCTCTCACCGGAACCGGAGAAGTCACTCAGGTTAGAGACGGTTAAGTTGAGGTATAAGGTTAGAGGTGTTTAAGTTAGGGTATAGGGTTAGAGATGCTTAATTTTAGCCATTAGGTAAGCAAGTTTAGGTATAAGGTTAGCAGCAGCCACAGCACCAGCACCAGTAACACAGACAGACAGACAGACAGACAGACAGACAGTGGACAGACAGGCAGACGTCAGTCAGTCAGTCAGTCATAGACTGTGGTGAACAGCAAGGTTTTTAACCTGCTTTTAAAAGTATTCAGTGTGGGGGCCTCTCTCAGGTCCCTCGGCAGGGTGTTCCATTTACTTGGGGCATATATACAGAAAGCAGCTTCTCCTGCTTTAGAGTTGGTACGAGGGATAGTTAAAAGACCACTGCCTGTGGACCTGAGAGTTCTTGCTGGTTGGTGTATAATTAGCATTTATTTTGTATACTGAGGTGCAAGGCCATTTATAGCTTTATATACAAGTAGCAGAATCTTAAAATCAATTCTAGTTTTGACGGGGAGCCAATGTAGAGATCTAAGAACAGGTGTGATATGTTCAAACATTTTTGGCCCAGTGAGAACGCGTGCAGCCACATTTTGGATTAACTGTAGTCGCTGCACAGCTGATTTCGGGAGGCCGGTGAGTAGGCCATTACAGTAGTCCAATCTACTCGTTATGAATGTATGGATTAACTTTTCGGAGTCTGCTTTTGACAGGAAGCCTCTTAATTTTGAAATGATTTTTGGATTGTAGAAGGCTGATTTTGTGATTTGATTTATACAGCTCTTAAAAGGTAGATCGCCATCTATGATTACACCCAGATTTTATGGCTTAATTTTTGCTCTCCAGGGACAGAGAACTAAGATAAACTGCCTTTTCTGTCTTTGAGCCTTTGCACCAAAGTGCAATGAGTATTTCTGTTTTGTCCTTGGTCAGTTGTAAAAAGTTCTTTGACATCAATGCATTAATATCATTAATACACTGAGTGAGGGATTGTATGGGGAGTAGATCATCAGGAGATAGGGATATGTACAGTGGGGAAGGATCTACATAATTATGGTAATTTATTTTGTTTTCTTTACAATATGTGCCAGTGGAAGCATATAGAGGTTAAACAATAATGGTCCCAGAATCAAGCCTTGGGGCACTCCACTTACAATATACACTTTCTTTGACACAAAATCTCCAATGGACACGAAGAACTGCCTGTTCTGTAGGTAGGTTTTGAACCAATTTAGAACTGGGCCAGATAGGCCAACCCATTTCTGTAATCTCGCTAATAAAATCTGATGGTCAACAGTGTCTAAGGCAGCCCTGAGATCCAGGAGCAGAAGAACAGATAGTTTTTTTGCATCAGTGTTTATGTGTAGATCGTTCAGAACTTTAATAAGTGCTGTTTCTGTGCTATGGTGAGGTCGAAAGCCAGATTGAAGGGTGTCTAAAAGGCTGTTTGAGGTTAGATAGTTGTAAAGCTGAAGGGAAACTGTTTTTTCAAGTATTTTGCTGAGGAACGGCAGGTTGGAAATGGGCCTGTAGTTGGCAATAACTGTTGCATCAGGATTACTCTTCTTCAGGAGAGGTTTAATGACAGCTGTTTTAAATGCTGCAGGGAATAAACCTGATTGAAGAGAGCCATTTAAAATTTCTAATACCTCATGTGCTAGGCAGTTAAAAACGGTTTTAAAAAATGTTGGGAGGGGGTCCATGCAGCAGGTGGAGGACCTGAGCTGACCAACAATATCGTTCAGTCGCTTTATGTCTAAGTGGACGAAATGAGACATGGCAGCAGTCATATTACTGGGGAACTGAAGGGTAGGTTCATTTCTGGATGTTGAGGCACTAATATTCTGTCTGATAGCTATCATTTTGTTACTGAAGAATGTAGCGAACTTCTCACATTTTTCAGTGGAGAGCATCTGACCGGGTTGTAGATGGTGGATTAATAAGTGGATCAACAGTGAAGAAGAGCACTTGACTATTGTTGAGGTTTTCATTAATGATTTTAGAGAAGAAAGACTGTCTGGCCTGTTTAATTTCTATATTGTATCGATTGAGTCTATCCTTGTAAATTTCATGATGAACATGAAGATTTGTCTTTCTACATTTTCGTTCTACCTGGCGACACTCTCTCTAAAGCTGTGTAATAACTGCTCCATTTCTCCAGGGGGCTTTTTGTTTTTCTATGTTTTTAGTTTTAACAGGCGCAATCTTATCAATGATGTTTTGTATTTTGGAGTTAAAAGTTTTTCATAGGATCCTCAGTTGATGATGCCTTGAACAGCGGTAACTAATTTACAATTCTCTTAAAAGTTTCAATGGCATTATTGTTAATGATACGTTTTTTAAATTGTTCGGGTAACCCTCTGTTGTACAGGAAGAGCAGACACGTCAAAGTAAATGCAACAGTGATCTGAAATAGCAACATCCATGACATAGGTTACAGTGATATTTAGTCCTTTTGATATGACTAAGCCCAGAGTATGCCCCATATTGTGGGTGGGTTCAGAAACATGCTGAGTGAGGTCAAATGCCTCTAATAGGCTAATGAAGTGTTGAGCATCTGGGTCTGTTTGATTGTCGGGGATGGTAGCTCAGGCGGTAGAGCTGGTGGTCTAGTGATCTAAAGGTTGCTGGTTGGATCCCAGGCTCCTCCTGCTAGCATGCTGTAGTGTCCTTGAGCAAGACACTTAACCCCTAATTGCTCCTGATGGCTGCGTCCGTCGGTGTTTGAATAATTGTAAGTCGCTTTGGATAAAAGCGTCTGCTAAATGACTAAATGTAATGTAATGTAATTGTCAACATGAATCTTAAAATCACCTGAGATAATTACACAATCATTATCAGTGGAGACCTTGGACAGTAGCTCATAGAATTCATCAAGAAAGCCACATTTAGATTTTGGTGGCCGATAGACAGCGATGATTAAAATTGGAGCACTGCAGTTTTTAGATATAGCAAGGTGTTCAAAAGACGTGAATTCTCCGAGGAGGATTTCCTTGCAGGTTTAGATATCAGAGAAGACAGCAGCTATTCCACCGCCTCTCTGGTCAGCTCTAGTGGCTTGGATGAACTTGAAATGAGGAGGTGCTGTCTCAATGAGTGCGACTGAGCCATTTCTATCCAGCCAGGTCTCAGATAATAGAGCGAAATCCAGGTTATGAGTACTTACAAGCTCATTAACTAAAAATGACTTGTTAGTTAGTGACCTTACGTTTAATAGAGACATTTTTATTGTTCTGGGTGCATGGCTTTGCGAGGTACTGAGAGTTTGAGTCCGAACCGGTAGTAAGTTGTTTAGATTCCTGTATGTTACGTAATTTCGGTCTATGGTTTATAATTACAGGAATTTGTAGAGCAGAGTGACAGTCATTAATGTCCGAGTGGATCGGACTCACCAAACATCAGCAGCGAAGAACAGTGAAAAACATGCATAAGTTTCCCAATGTCTTTTATACACTTCTGTGGGTAGCAGCCCTAGCTTGTTCTGTTCTGGAGGGTCCAGTTAGCTGAGCTTTTTGGTTTTCAAAGTAAAAGTGCACATGCTTAGTTAGCTAAGCTTTCTGGTTTAGCAGTGCAGCGGTTCCGTCTTGCGTTGTCTTTAAATTCCCCATCTTCTCCTTTTACTTTGTATATTTTAAATAGAATGATATAATCTTGGGTGCAATATGTGCAATATCTTTTTGACCCCCCTTTCAAAATAAAAGCACACATGCATACGCTTCAACAGTCAGAAAGTGAGTCAGGAAATAGTAGTCACTTTCATCGGCTGATTGTTTCGGTGGGAGAAATGTGTATAGTGAAAAATCCAGACCCTCTCTATGGAAAATATACTATTGTCAATGCATTCCTCAAAGGTTTACACCGCAAATTGCATACCACATTATACATGCTCCACCTATATGGAACACATCTACAATTGTTAAATAATAGATACAGGCATCAATTTGTACAGACAGAATATGGATTTAACATTAAGTGGAAAATATAACAACATGAATTGTCTTGTCTCTCAAAGTCTTTGTGTGTGTGTTTGAATCGGTATTGAAGAGTGTGTGTGGCCTACATCTCTGATCTCCTGCCCGGCTCCCTTGTATGCCTGCAGGCCGGTCAGGATGCTCTCGGAGTCCTGGAGGACAGTGTTCACCTGGTTCCACACCTCACGCTCACCCTCCGTCGGCTGGGCATCTAACACACACACACACACACACACACACACACACACACACACACACGCGCTTTAGTAGATAGCTACTTGGCTAATAAAATACTAAAAAATACAGGGTTGTAAAGATTTTCTGAAAGGTTCAAGTTTTGGCCATTATAGACACATTTTAGTCCCTGAACCGTCAACCACTAGCTTCCTAGGGGGCCTTTGTTCTTGAAACCTCATCTGAAATTGTAATTCACCTACCACCTTCTATATACTGTGTCAATTTGAGAAGAGTACTCTAGTGAATATAGTCAGGAACACTTGGAGTCCAGGATTCACTTTGAAGACTTTAATGCATTTACTCTTCATGGCAGCATTAGATTAAAAAGAGCCGCTCTAATGGATTCCGGGAAGGGAGGCCTCCACTTCCTGCTCTCACCAACGAGTCTGAATTTACACATAGCGCCGACGGGTTTCCACAAATAGCACGAGAGAGACGGATACAAAAGCTTGTCTGCTATCAGTAAATTGTCGCTGCTGTACAGGTCAATACGAAGGAAAGTCACTCTAAAATAGGACGAGGACAATTCAAACACTCTCTGGTGTTTCTTTGATGCGCAGGTTTTTATCTCTTGATGTTACATGTCTGGAAACAAAACTTTTTCTACATGATAAATAAACATGGTAGGTTACTGAACGAACAGCCTGAGTGAGACAAGATACTGTGAACAAACTATGGCTCGAGCTAGATAATTATCTTATAGTCGGTTTTCAAAGAAGGGTTTTTCTTTTGTGATTATGATTGGTAGTTTAACATTTTTTGGGGGGGGGGGGGATTTTACAGTTTGGTGGTTGACTGTTACGGAACTCATATGGCGACACGTGTATCAATTACAGAAAACAAATGCCAAAACCCCTGACGTTATCCATCACGGCTCAAAACAAAAACGATGTTAACAATTGCCCAAAATTAATGAATGCAAATGTTTGAATTTGCTTTATTAGCTTTCTGAAATGCATCAACATTTTTATGTCTTTATCAGAATTGTATTCCTTTGGTGTCAAAGTAAATATTTTTACTTTGTCTTCTCGATGTAATAATGTAAAAAAACAAAACAGCGAGGTTTCTGCAGGACAGAAACGTTGTGTGCATTTTGACTAGCACATAAATTGCATTGAATAGACAAATACAGGACATCATTTGAAATTAATATTCTGTGTCAGGATCTATTTTGCATTTCAAAACCTTCCTGTGACAACCAGAGCAGAAGGCTAGTGTTGTTAGGAGAATTTGAAATTCCAGTATGGCGTGCGTTGGATATTTTTATACAAAGGCCAGAGAAATATTCAATGTGTGAGCAGCTCTGCTCTATTAGGTGAGTCTCGTGAGAGCCTGCAGAGGAAATGACTTTCAGAATTGTATCACAATGAATATGAGCCAAATTACAAAAAATAAAGAATATAAATATCACACTTGAATGACAGACTATGTGTAGCAGCACAAGCAAAGAAATGAAAGGGATGTAAAATCAAAACGACACAATAAATATAAGTTAAATTAAGATAAGCAAGACAAATGTTGGTTAGATGGCAGCAATTAACTCTGACATGGTTAGTAGACATACTCGGACATGCCAAGCGGTCTGTATTAATTGGGAACACCGGGTCAGGGGTCGTCTCCACTTCCAATCGCAATTAAGTCAATTAATATGCAGCCATGAGAAAAGACCAAAGCCATGAGTAATACAAATAGCAACTGCTAGAATCAATCATGAATTTTTAAAAAGATCCTTCAGAGACAACAATAGAATTTGTTCTGTGGTGGAAGGCTGACAGAGGGGAATGACCCCTGACCTTGGTTATAAACAAGGAATAATAGTTAAAAAAAAAAAAAAGCACAAGAATGAGAGGAAGGGGAAATAAGAAAAGGAAAGCCAGGAGGTAAGGCAGGCAGAAGCAGTGCTCACTTTCAAAGTCAAGGAAAAAGTTTGGCCCCTGTTCAAGTTCAGTGCAAGTGAGCACTTTTAACAGATTCCCCATTTGGTCTCTGCAAGAGAGAGAGAGAGAGAGAGAGAGAAAGAGAAGAGAGAGAAGAGAGAGACAGGTGCACAGGGTGTTAATAAATAACAGTCATCCATGAGTTATCAGAAACAGAAACAGGCGGAACAGTAGACCTGAAAGGTGAGCAGGAGGCCTTGAAAGACGAAAAGAAGAAGAGAGTGAGAGAAGATCGAGTGCACTCCTTTGTCGCCGGGAGCGGTCAACAGCGGAGCAAACCACCTGCTGGAAGAAACCACTGGGGGGGTGGGGGGGCGGGGGGGTCTCGATAAGCATTAATCAGGAATCCCCCCGCCCCACACACACACACACACACACACACTCTTGGAATCCGTCGCCAGACTTACTTTCGAAGTCCAGGAAAAAGTGTGGATAGTTCTCTATGTCCCTTGTTAGGACTTTTAGCAGGTTACCCATTCCAGCAAACCTGATGGTCAAAATACAGTGATGAAATAAATACACACATACCAAACATAAGATTTACCAAACATTTAGAATAATACAAAATTAAATTCATGAAAAAAAACCTAAATAAATGCATTTCAGACAGTTATTGAGTCACAATATAATCAAGCATCCCTGACAGGTTGTTTTCTTTTTGTTCTGAAGCGATCCATTGATTCATTTTTTTTTTTAAATACAAAAGCACATTCAGCTTCATGTCCCTTTGAATTTTCTTTCGGTTGTTGTTTATATTTTTGATCAAATCTATAAAACAGATAAACCAGCATTGATTATTTGACCGCAATGGAGGAGAAAGGTACAAAACTAAATCCTGGATTAAATACTTTGGAATATTTTATATTTTCATCATAAAATATTACATCGAAACAATCTCTTCGTTGTCCATAACATGCAGACATCTAGTCTCCTCAGCCCATCCAGATCAGAAAGAAGAAACGATTAAGTCCTAAACAGCAGGTAGCTTTCTCCATAAAAGGTTTCACTGGAGGCAGAAAGCTGTGGCTAAGTAGTAATTTCCAGGGAAAAAGCCGGCCAATCTGAAACCTTGGGGGTGGTCACTGGAACTCTGTAATAACAGCCGGACCTCCCAGATAATTTGGTCAGAACCTGTGATTACAGTGTTGAGGGGAACCTCGCTGCACGTCAAGAGATGACACAAGGTCTCTCCTAACCTCGCCCGTTTTACAAATAGCTTTATCTGCCATGGAGGTCATTTTTTCCGAAACAGAGTGTTGTCAATTTCAGAGCTTAAAGGGGACATATTATGGAAAAACTCTTTTTCAGTGCTTGTGCACATATGTTTACGTCTCTGATGGACCTATTAACACACAAACTATGAAATAAGCCAACCAAGTCAGTTTATCCTTTTTTTTTTTTTCAGTTTTTCTCTCTCAGTCAGCAAACAGATTCAAAATTGTCTCCCAAGCCTATGTAATGTTGGGTATTTAGAAGTAGAACCCCCCCAAACTGAGTTACTCCAACCGCAGCTGGAAAAATAACAAAAGCATTTTGTTAAAAGAAAGAGGAATCAATACTAGAGATGCACCAATCGATTGGCCGGTGACCTGAATCAGCCGGTTTTCAGCTTGAATGGCCATGACCGGTGACCAGTCGATCAGTGTCTGATATATACTATTCTGTGCCGGTCAAATTTACACGCCTGATACGGTGCTAATGTACTTATAAAAATGCTTTGATACTTAAACCTTATCTATAGTCTAACAATATTCCAAAATTGTGCAGACTGTATCTATTGCTGTTGCACTGGTTTTTCGTAGTGCACGGGTTCCACTCGTGATGAAAGGTTTGACTCTTTTTTTTTTTTTTTGAAAATCGGTTCTTGACGAGTCACTCAGCGAAACAAGTCGTTCTATTTAATTTGGTTAGTTTCATGCGCGGTGAGCGAAGAAGGACTTCCAGTGAACGAGAGTAAGAAGAGTCGGCCATTTGTCAATTACTTTTTTTTTTTTGCAATGATTGAAATTTTTTTTTTGAATGGCAAGTACCATATAAATACTGGTTGCATTATACTGAAACTTGGTGACAGCCCCATATTCTATTTTACTGGAACTCAGGGACAGTTTCATGTTCTATTATTGTTCCATAGTGAATAATGAATAATAATAAGCAACTGTGTTAAAATCAGCAATCTCACTATGGTGGTAACCTGCTTCCTATCTTGTAAGCGTGATCAGATCATGTGATGTATTGGTTATTGACGTACAGAAGATATACCCAATGAGACCAAATGATAAAAAAATGTATTTCTCCGATCACAATATAAATTCAAAATAATCAGACGACAATGTAAAGGTTATTTAAAGCAACACTATGTAACATTTCTTTAACCTTAAAATAACAGCTTCAGAGTAATTTTAATAGTACACTAACTTCTTATATGAAGAATGGCGCCTCTTTCATTGTGCGCGTGCCGGTCCTCACTTTCATTGCGCCACGGGGTTTGTTTCACCCTCTGACTCACAAGTGCAAGCTGATCTGCCAGGCCGAGCACATTTGGTACGTACACCGGCCCAGTCCCTCCCCGCGCCCTCTGTCCCTGTGGCTCCCCCAGAGCCATCGGCTCAGGGCTCGCTGCAGCCCACGGCTCCGGGAAGCGGCGAGGCCCGTGCAAGGGGTGCTGTAACATAGGTGTACATTATATCTGAGTTTGTACCATTATTGAAATGTGACAAATGAGATTCTAATTTGTCCGGTAAAATAAATTATTTTCAGACACCGGACGGTGATGTAAAAATGCAATTGCACTCAAAAACTGTAGGGGCGCCAAATCACAAATACCAAAAGTTACATAGTGCTGCTTTAATAGTCAATGGTTTATTATGAACATACAACTGAATGAAAATCTGAATCGGCATGTCAGACTTAAACTCTAATTAATACCAACTGTCCCTGACAAAACTGCAGATGTTAATATGTTTAAAAAAATAGATAATTTTTAAAAATAATTAATAATTCATAGACTGTAAGGTGTGATCCGCTCTCTCTCCAAACAAAACCAATAAAAATTGTGTGTTCTTATTATAGGTGTATTTATTTAATTTTCCAACATTTACTAATTGAATGAGACAAATCCCTGTGCGTTGTCCCCCATAAGCTTTGAGCACGGCAACAAAAGTCAAGACAAACTTTAAGCAACTGGATTGCTTATTTCTCACCTCAAATTTGTTCAGAAACAGATTTTTGTGTACTGATAAGGTGAAATACATGAAAGTTTACGGACTTTATACAACAGAACCTAGAAGGTTGAGGAGGAAGCCCAGGCCGGGCTCCCCCCGTACATCCAGCTCCTATCACTAAGTTGACTGGTTTGTGTACAAACATAAGCGCAATAGGAGTGCAGAGAGTAACACCGGGTTCCGACAGAGGCGGGCCTATGACTCCCACTGCCGTGGAACGGACTTCACATCCGGGACCAAGGTGTGGGTCTACTGTCTCCCCCCCAGCTGTCAAACCAGGGGGCTGGCCTTGCATTGTGCAGGAACAGCTATCGGACATGGTGTACAGGGTATGGCTGGTCAAGCAGAACCGGGTGGTGGCCCTCCACAGTGACCGGTTCCCTCACTACCGGTCCCTGGCTCCCCTTGCTCAGAGCTGAGGACCAGCTCCGAGCAACCAACACTGTTGCATACAAGAGTGCCAATGGCAGCGTGGGTGTCCCCCCCCCACCCCCTGCTGGCTCGAAATCTGAAATAACCACGCCCAATTCATTTGAATTTAAGGATTGGAAATGCATCATAAAATAAAATAAAAGTGACATGGAATGAATAAATGTGGCGCTATGAAATAAAAGTGCCATGAAATAAATAAAAGTGACGTTATGAAATAGAAGTCCCCATAAATAAATAAATGTGGAATTATGAAATAAAAATCCCCTGAAATGAATAAAAATAGTTTTTTGAAAAATTTGCAAATTTTAAAAATCATTTTAAAAATAAAAAACAATGTTTTTATTTATTTAGTTATATTTAAGCATGTAACATATGAATATATTCGTTGTCTCATTTATTAATTTGAGGATTTATTTCATATACATATTTATTTAGGAATTATTTAATTATTCATTTAATATTGACTCAAATGGCATTCCATACCTAAGATTAAGATCTCAGCAGCCATGGAGAAAACAGTGGACTGACTGGAACGACATCTGCTATATCATGGTCACTCTGCTCAACAATATTAGTGATTGGCCCTTTAAGTGAAAAGCTCGGCTTTTTCAAAATAAATATAGGATAGCTTCTTATAGTTTTTTTTCCCGGTAAAAGCAATAAAAATTCCAAATCTTTCTCAAACACCCAGACTCTTAACACTCGGCGCTGCAGCATACTTCCTCAAACTTTATACATATTTAAACGAAACAACAAAAGAGACACTGTACTGCAGAGCACACATGACTATCACACAGTGCATTTCTCTGCATTGCCCATGGCA
This sequence comes from Zeus faber, assembly GCF_960531495.2. Classification (NCBI taxonomy): domain Eukaryota; kingdom Metazoa; phylum Chordata; class Actinopteri; order Zeiformes; family Zeidae; genus Zeus; species Zeus faber. The sequence continues at coordinate 4,205,056 of NC_137189.1, forward strand.
CGCTGTCAACTAGGGAATTCTGACAGTTATGCTTCAGTTTTATACAAATCACTTTCTTGGTCATTGGTTTGCATAGAAAAAGAATAACGATTAGAGAAATGTAAACGAATCATTGATGGACCCCATTTGCCAAATTATTGTCCGAAGCGAGCACGGTCACCTCTCTGCTGGTTAGAGAGTGGATCTGACCAGAAGGGGTCAGTCTTTCATCACAACTCATTCATTCCAGGCACAGTGCATAGCACAAATCGGTCGAGGTTAATGCCTTCATGTCTGTGCATGTTGCACAGTATGCTACGGCTTCTTAATTCCCAGACTAACCCTAACCTGCGGTGATGACAAATGCAGTGGAACAGTATCAACACTCTTGTTTCCATAATCTGGTTTGTCACAGGGACCAGCCAAGTTCTGGACCCCCAGGTAACAATTAGGATAAAATGAGTGGTTAATTCTAATCACGAAAACCATTCCATGAACTGGAGGGTTTCAGGGTGGTGTTATGACTGAAAATCATTAGAACAATGCACAAAGAGAGATTTCAGACAAGATGGAAGACAGTATGGATTCCTCTGTTGCTCATTAGGGATGGATGGTGTTTAAAAAGTGTTGGTACTGGTACGTTGATGCCAATTCCTAAACAATATTTTTCATATCAATATTCCTTGTTATTCCAGAAATAGTGAGTTAAGCACTAGGGGCACAAGCATTTCGCCTTTTCTATCATTCACCTATCAGTAACCATGATGCATCTGCATGAGCAACATAAAAAATGAGACCAGCAATAAGATTGACAATTCCTTACAATGACTACAAATGCCCTGAATGCTGTCACTGGGTTGGTTTACCTGCAAATCTGACACAGTGTATACTTTATGGATGGACAATGATATCACCCACTTGCTATCCATCTTGCTTACAGCCATCATGCAAAAGTGCCATGACTTCTCACTCTCTGCTTCAATAAAAATACTCAGTCACCAGAGAGTCGAGGAAGCTGCTTCAACAAGAGGAAATGGAGCTTGACAGCTTTTTTAAAATGAAAAAGGTCATATAGTGTATACTGCTTCACAAAAAAGCTTAAAAATAAATCCCTTTACTTTTACTTCATTACTGTGCAAAACTGTTTTGTCAGTTTGGAACGCTGAAAGATTGGTAAAGGGGACACAAAAACAGCCGTTTGACTCTTTGAACTGTTTAACGAAAGACAGAGGACAATACAAAAATATACCTTCTGATAACCATCATACTGGCAACAATGGGAAAATGAAAGCAAGGAAAAATGCTGAGTTGCCCTCACAGAATCGTTGTTTGAAATTAAAAGATGCCAAAGCTAGTCTTCTTTTTTTACAATCTGAACGAGCCTCAGTCAACCTCATAGTTTTCTATGATTTGTAAGCTACTCCCAATGAACCGGAAGTAAATCGTAAGGCAGGTCCACTTGACAAAAGGCGGGCAGGGTTATCCTAGGTCAGACAGTCATGGCTGGCTCTGAGGGGGAAAACAAGGAGTGGCCAATGTCACATGGAATAATCTGGAGCCTTGGCATGCATTGATGATTATAAACAGCCATTAAATCATATGCATATACATTTTGTACCCCCAGTATGTCAGACAGTGGAGCCTGCGTGCATCAGATCATACCAAGCATACCAGATCAAGGCCTGGTGACATCCTCGTTCTTCCTTCTGAGCTCGGCCTGTGCAGCTTGCTTTACTATTTCCTGTCTCACCAAGCCAAAGAGGAAATGAAAAAGCAACAAGCTGCGAATGCAATCCAGGCAGTCCTCCAGCCCAAACAAACCGCCACTACAACGAGTCCTTCAGAAAGCAAAGTGCAGGAAGTCAAAAAGAGGAGACTGCATCACAAGTTGTGATGCAGTCAAAACATTGTGATGCAATGTTGTGCTGATGCTGGAAAGTAGGTATATTTTCCAACAACATGTTTGTTGGCGAGTATCACTGTGTGTGCATTCACTGCCCTCCATGCCCAATCCCTTTTACACCGTTTTGACAGACACTACTCATGGATCGATTTACTTAAGCCCTTTTCCCCACATGGAATCTGTAACATTACTGGATAAAAAATATTCGGCAAAGACAGTAGGTAGTCATTCCCACATTGGCCTCCTTTAGGGAAAAGTTCCATATGGAGTCTGTTCCCACATAGATGACTGTTACGAATACAGTACATAATGCTCGCGTGAGAGGTGTCTAATATCACATGAAACTGGGAAACAGAATCGGTTTTTTGACCAGCGCTGCGCTCCCCGTCACCCTGCACCATGGACTCTTGCCTCCTGGTTAGCCAGGAGAGAACCCTTATCCCCGGATGCAATAACCCTAACCCAATGATCATTTTCCACTTGTCCTACACTCTCTGCCTCCGGAAAATGAACTTTCTCCACCAGTTTATACCTCTCCCTGTCCGTTCACTCACTCCCTACACCCCGCGCTGCGGTGCAGCCGGTAGGCATGCAAAGCGCCTGTTCCTGCACCACACCCCTAACTGTAAAAGACACTACCATGGTCTGGGTGGCATTTTTAAGAAGAAAAATAATTAAATCTATGAATGAAAACACTTGTCTCAATAAAGACTGGAGGTGTTTCTAGTCTTTGCGGTCGTGCGCCAAGGTTCAGATCAGACGCGCTATTTTTCTCAATGTTTTTTTTTTTTTAATTCTCCCCAAAAACAAATCATTTTTTACATATTTGTACAAAATAAATATTCGTAAAAAAAAACTACTTTCTTTATTTGGATTCGGCTCCACCCCTACTTTACGGCAATGTTACTGGAAACGGAACATTGCCAGCAGATTTACAGCTTTCAGTGCAAGTGGGAAAGGGGCTTTATTGACAATTAAGATGCCTGGATTTTCTACAAGAAGGCTCAAAGCATAAGCTCAAGTCAGGGCTGATGTATGCGGACCAGAAGTCATAGTAGCAAAGAAAGTAATCTTCTAAAAATAATAAAAAGGTACAATAGGTTACTGTTGATATAAGTGCTAAGTTGTTGGAACCAGAGAATCTTCAATATTCAATTCCTGCATAACCCTGCCATGGACATGACAATTGACTAAAGCAAAGTGTAAATCTTAAATAAAGTTATTTTCTACATTATTTTTATCATATATTTATTTAATAGTTATTCTCCACATTATCAGACACCTTCAGTTTCCTCCATTCTTTAGTTTGGGTGTATGCAGGTACACTGTATATGCGTACATATTTTTAAGTACTGATACCAAGCTAGAGCATTGGGCATCGTGCAAGCAAACATGTATTGTGTAGGAAAACCAGCAACTCTGCGAACATTTCTACTGCCTAGGCACCCTGTTTGGCAAAAGACAGATTTCAGTGCAACAAAATGTCGTCCAACAAACAATGTTGGGGTTTAACTTCCTGTCTGCTTTGTTCCACACTCATAATCAGTTTACTAGGTGGCCTCACGAAAACAGCTTATGGTTCCTCTCAAAACACTCACCACCAAAGTTTTGTTCCAATCAAAGTGCACTTTTAGGGACATTTTGAAACCACCTACAGTCACTTTAAACACATGCCCTGACAGTCTGTTCCACCTGGATGCTGCCACAAAGTCAGCAAACCTACCCTCTGTCCTCAGTTCAACCTGATTTAATCATGCCTCTCGGCGGGAAAAATGTCCTTGTGAAAAGCTTTTTCTGAGCATTGTAATTAAAGTGAGAACTGTGTAATTTAAGCCTCATCAAATTGAGCATTTTAACAGCTTTTTGACACAACTTGGGAGTTTCAAAACAACCTCTGTTCGTGGAGAAAGTCGGCTTTTTGAAAACAAGGCCACCATGGGAATTCCTGATTTATTATAAGAATAGTTGGTAATAATTAATATTGTATAACCAAATAAATCCAATATTTAATATTGATAACTTTGATGTTGGTTGAATATTGTAGCCTGATAAGAACTAAAAAACACGCATAAAAATGAAAAATAAAGATAGAAATCAACATTTGTTGTTTTGTTGACACTTGTTGACTTTGATCTGTAGTACCGCACTCTGATAACATGAAATTCCAATTCCTAAATCAGACTTTATTTGTTCCTTAGTAGTATGCTGTTGTATCCTGCCGTTCCTATCCTTACTATCCTTACATTGATAGTTAGTTATCATGTTGAGGCAGAAAATTAATCTACTCAGCAAATGCCACAATCACATTATAATAAAACCAGACTAAATCTAGGGTTGGGCATTGAGGTGGTATCGATTGGCTTTGATTTGGAAAGGGTTTCAAATTGCTCTGAATTGATAAGCCATCAAACTAATTACTTATTTACTGCCCCGTTATGCCTTCTGACAAGTAGGGCAACGTCAAACTAATGATACCTGTTATTGATGTTGACCAGCTGGGTCCTTCTCAAATGACTACATACGTAATTTGATCTTTGCGGCTTCTTGTGCATCGTGTACAATTTAGGAGAGTCTGCAGCAATTTGACAAAATGTAACTCCTGCCAAACAACCATTAACCATAACATAACATAAAAATAACATTCAGGAATGAGAATGAGCTTTTGATCAGATACACAGACCCCATCTTTTCTCAAAACCATCACAAGAAAAGTATTTTCAGTTTTAAGTTATTTAAATCGAATAACAATCTTCAGGCTACGTTCAGACTGCAGGCAAATTCAATTTGTTTCTCAAATCTGATCTTTAGGACTGTACACTTTATTTGCAAGTGATCAGTGTGCGTTTAGGCATCACTGACCCATCTGCAGTGGTTGCCATGGTAACGCCATAGGCGTGGATGCACACCTATGCCTATTCAACTGGCGGTCTGTCAATATGGAATATACTGATATTTTAAGCTTAATTTATGATTAATTTATTTAGGTTACAATATATTTATTTAATATGCAGTTCTTACAAACAGACTAGGAAGAGCTAATACACCCTGTGTTTTTGTTTTGTTTCTTTACACTGCGCATTACTGAATTGACTTATACTTCTATTAAAAATAGACAATCATAAAAAACAACAACAACTTTGTTGTATTTATTTTATTTTGTGTAATTTTCTGAAAAAATAAAGTAAAATTTCATCGATAAATAAAGTGTTGTGGTTTTAAATATCATTTGAGGGGCAGATTTAACAATATAATATAAACATGTAGGGGGCAGCATTTCATTGTCAGAGGCTGGATGTGGCCCCCAGGCCTGTAGTTTGGGACCCCTGCTCTACAGCCTTCCTAATGAGCTGTAGATGTATCGCCTGTATTTCATTTTAACTGAATCATATTTCAAACCACCTCAAAATGTGGTGGATTGAATGTATAGCAAAATTATTGTATTAGAATGATATGTATCTCTGATTTGTGGGTAAGAAATGTTTCAATGTCGTTGTTTTTGCTTTCCAGGCTTTATAAAAACAATCTGGATATGCCAAAAATCTGATTTGGGCTGACAGTCTGAACATGGAACACCATAGAGTCAACTGTTGTTGATAAGTGGATTGCCCTTTAAGAGCGCAGAGGAAAAACAGTTGTGCAGCCTCCACAGAGGGAAAGTCTTCGTCTTAACACAACAAGTGTGTTGACAAATCCTTGTGTGATTACTGAGACCGCAGCATTGTTACTGATCTGTGAGGTATAACAAAACCAGCTTGAGTGAGTGTGTGTGTGTGTATGGATGCTTCAAGTACCTTCTCTGGTGGAGGACTTTTGATTGCCGTCTATATCATCCACTTGCTCTTTGTGTCTGAAAGCACACAAAAAAAGGGTGATTTAGAACTTGAGAAGAACCGAGAAAAAAGACAAAACAAAACAAGAACTGCTAAATCACCGTTCTAATTGTGAAAAAACAGAATATAAGAACATCCACAGACATGATGTTTTAACACAAAACAGCCCCACTCAGGCTGACATGCATCCGTGATGTACTCGCACAACGGCACTATGTTTGTGTGTGTGTGTGTGTGTGTGTGTGTGTGTGTGTGTGTGTGTGTGTGTGTGCTGAAAGTGTCAACTTTCGACATTAACCCAACTTCCCCTGTTGCAAACGAGATGCACGGCAGCACACTCCCAAGCTGCTTTCACACATGCACTGCAACCCTGACATTATCTGGACATTACCTGGAGGAGCTGTATGTGTAAACGCAAATGTCTGAATCATTTAGACTGGACATTACATGGACTTTACCCAGCCAGCACCCTCGTACATAGTTTGCGTAATGTCCAATTAAGTGGTATGCGTGAACAGAGCAGGTGATGTCCGGAGCATTCAGCAGCGAGCAGGGAGCGAGTGGGCGTGTTGATGATGTCTCTATCATGTGCCAGTTATTTACCTTGGTGCGGATCTTCGTGCACAGAGCGTAGCTGCTTCATACTCCATTCTGCTTTCCTTCATATTCCTTTCCATTCTTTTGTTTATATTACGTCCAAATACATGGAGTATCAACTTCGAAAAAGATGAGTCGGTAGCCTCGTCTACCATCTTGGGTCTGCTAAAACTCTGCAGCATCATGTCCTGCCTCCTGCATGTTCTATACAGGCCCCGCCCCTCGCTGCAACCAAGTGGAGTATTCCAAGTACGCTTAAACACGTCTGACCAAGACAATCTCCGGTTGTGTGCTGCATGTGTGAAAGGGCAGCTCTGGACGCTGTCCAGACCGGATTATCCGGATATTGTCCGGGGTGCTTGTGTGAAAGCAGCTTCAAACACAAACACCGCCCCATCCCCGACTCAAACCACAATCTGATCACTCAAAACACCTTGTTGAATTATTTAGCACTGAAGGTTACAGCTGTGGGCGTTCTATGGCAAACGAACATGACAAAACCTGCCTGTTCCATATTCACAGAAGTATAAAATGTCCTTTAATGCACTGCAGCTAATGATGGTCACTACAATGTGAGAATCCCTCCACAGTCATTGAAACATACCTTTTTCAAAAAGTAGTCCATCAAGTGCCACAGCTTTTAGATGATGCCTTGGATGGATAGTTTTATTCTGCTTTATGATAGGAAACATTTGGGCAGACTGAGGGCTGCCCAAAAGGATGAGATTGCACTTTCATAATATTTTTTCTTAAACTTTTTAGAAATTTTTGCAATTATTTAAGCTGAACACTTGCAAAATGGTTAGACATTTTCATTCATATCGAAGGGGAATTTAAGCCAATATCGGAAATGTTTCCATTAGTCGAGTTGAGGAAAATTAACTGTTTACCCAAATCCACTGGCTTTGCGAATGTAATGATGGTGACAGCCCTAGTCACACCTCTATCGATCTATATGTGGAAAGCATTGACGGCATAGAGAGACAGAAATATTAAGTCAATTTGTAATAATTTATTTTCCTTGCAAACACACAATTAGGACTTAAGGAGTGCTTGTAACTGTATCTTTCCTTCTTCTAATGTCCATCATGCAAGAGAGGGAACCCACCCACACCCAACCCACCCACCGACCCACCGACCCACACACACACACACACACACACACACACACACACACACACACACACACACACACACACACACACACACACACACACACACACACACACACACACACACACACACAGCGAGTCCCTTGGCTCCCATCTGTCAGATGGGCCAACCACCCCTCCTCCAAGCAACCTGCATGGCAACACAAGGAAACTGTGGATGAATGGATGGATGGATGGACAGATGGCTCACAGGACCACAGTTGGCAGAAGAGGTTGTCCTTATATGGTCATGATTTAGTGTTGTCCCAGTGGTTTGACATGAGGGGAGTTTTCCACCTCGGTGTCACAAGTCCACCAGGACCACGGACACATGTGCGCAGTACGCTGCGCCCTCAAAAACGTAGAAGAGGGTGTCCTCACATCCACACACCCAAAGAGGCATGATGAGACAGAAATGCTTCTCATGTCAGTTTTGACGCCTAAGATAAGCACAAGTATGGCATGGTCGAGTGTGGTTGAACCCCTCACACGCAAAAACACCATGTGCGCAGAACAGATCCATGACCCATCCATTGCTGTTCTGACTCTTACACATGTCCCTGTCCTTCCCCCTGCTCCACCTTCAATGGCAAACACGTTGATTTTACGTTAGCCATGCAGTAAAAAGCCACTTTGACAAAAAATATGTGTTACCATAGATGTAAACAGGAATAGGAGTTCATTTTAAGGTAGATTTCTCACCATATCGTTTGAATATTCCAAAAACCGAAAAATAGAGACAACATTAAAAATTGAATATACTCTAAATCAAATTTTATATAAACTCAACAAGTATGGAAATTAAAAAAAAAATACATAATAATAATAATAATAATGTATGCTGTTGGAATTTAAAAATTAATAAAACAAGTGTGTCAGGCAATCTGTCAGTCAACCAGTGATTATCCAGTCTGTCACCCAGTCAATTAATCAGTTAGTCAGCCAATCAACCTGCCAGCAGAACATTTGGAACAAACAGTCAACCAGATGGCCAGTCTGTTTGCCAAAACACCCGATCGACCGGTCAGCCAGACAGTCTGTAAATCAGTCAGTTGTCCCGGCAGGTTCTGAAGCCAGGAAGAGTGACGCGCGAACAAGTCTGAAAAAATAACATGTTTTTCAGGATCCGCAATTCCCGAGCTTTGGAATTTTCCAATGACACCTTAAAAGCAGCACAGATGACACATACATATACATATTATGTCATGAAATGAGTTATTGAACAAAGCAGAGAAAAAGCAAGTCTAATCTCAGTGAAAGACCCAGGATTCTTACATTTTCCCATCTAGTAATACAATTTTCACACTAAAATTTGCGGCTTTACCTGCGTTTTTTAAACCCGGGTAAACCCAATAAAAATAGGCAAGTGACACCTTTTCCATTGCCAGGAGAAATGACGTTGGAAAAGGGGCATGTCATGGTTCCAGTGTCATTGGGAACAAAACAGTAGAGGAGACAGGAACTCAAACGACATAAAACAACATAAAACTGTAAAACTTGAAAAAAAAAAAAAAGTATTTTGAGCCATTCAAAACAATCCGATCATTCATGAACGACCCAACACTACAATACAAACAGCATGGAGCACCAGCAGCATGGATACTTGAGTTTCCATGCTGCCAGTGGACACCGGTCCTTCCACGGCAGGGACCGCCTTGGGGCGATGCCGGAGTAACTCGGCGCCGACGGGGAGCAGAGTGTGGGGGTTCTCCACTGTGCTCCCCACACTCACGACATTTTGCGGCCCCCCATGCGGAAAAAAAGTCAATAACGTCTGATTTTGATTTTGGAGTCTAAATCGGAAATGAAATTATCAAATGATACACAGATATTCCATCGTCTAGGACTTCAATGCATGCCACATTGTGCAGGTAAAGGGGACAAAAAATGTGTGTGTCGACCCGGGTGTCCTGTTCACATCAGATGCGATCGGCGGTGGAGCCGATTAAAACCCAGATCTATTGCAGGGTCATCTGATCTGGGACTGAGACCCAGGTGTTTCCTTTCCCACTGATGACAAATGGGCAGATTTTTGTGCAGTGGTAAAGGGGTATAAGTGTGCTAAACATAAGGTATAAACTGACACAAAATGTGTATACAATCTTTTACTGAGCAATTTAGACAGACAATTTACTTTAGACCATAGCTTTGACATAAAATCATTTTTTCCAATAAAGATATGAAATATGTTCTTGGTATAAAAAAACTAAAATGAAACAGAAAATCACATAACCTTTCTCAAATATCCAATATATTTGATTCGGCTCTTGGAAAAAGGTTTTTGTATTGGGAATATTCTCCCATATGGCATAGCCCATTTTCTGCTGTTCGACTGATATCAGATACCAGAATCTGTGCATTCCTTATTAACATTGTTTTTGACCTTGACATGAACTGTATAAAATGCCAAGAAGACGGATTAGGTTGAAAGGTTTCTAATACACAGTGGGATATTTAATTAACCATAAGGGTAGTTAATGTGGCAACGAGTTGTCACAACACATCGTAATGTGCCCAGAAGACCCACCACAGCACAACCCTCCATCACCACAAACACACACCACTGTGGTGACGTTAACTGCTGCGGCTCTGAAGAAGCCTTGGAAACCTCTGGACCGTCGGCGACACCAGCCATTAGGTTTGCATATTGGGTTTAATTTTCTGTGGCAAGTGAGGTCTTCCGAGTGATAAATAAGCTTGTGGGTGGAAAACTAGGGCTGAAAGTCCTAGTTTGTAGTAGTTTGTGGTCCCTGAAAGTGGACGAGTCGAATCAGTTGGAAACTCATCAGTTTAGTTTTTTTCCCCCAGTCAGTGTCCATTATAATAACAAGATAAAACAGATTGAAGCTTACAAAATACACACTGATAACATTTCAATGAGGAATTATAAACAAGGGGAATCATAAATATATAGAGCTGTGTCCGGAAACGGACAAAATCACAGCTCTCCATGGGCCCCAATCGCAGAGAGCAACACGGAGAGCCGAGCCCCGTTCCTCTTAATAAAACAACCAAAAACCGTGTGGAGACGGGGCACGGAGGACTCCTAATTTCATTCGATTATTTTCTGCGCATAACGCATGGAGAGGGGGTGATCGTGGAGAGAGTCACGGAGAAAGTGTACCCATTATACACGGTTTCATTCCATACGCATTGTTTCATGCCATAAGGAGACGCAAAATAAAATAACCTACATCTAAAATAAAAAGAGAGAGAGGGAGAGAGGAGTGCAAAATGCGCCCCGATCGTTCCCTCTCCACTCCACTCCACTCCACCCCACCTCCACCCGGGATGGCGCCCTAGGCGGTGGCGTATCTGGCCTCTAGGAAGTGGCGAGCTGGCCAGGCCTGGCCTGTGGGCGTCTGTCTATGTGTATCCCCGCTGGGCTTCACTTTAGTGATCTACATGTGCTTCCCCTGTCTTAATGGACGCCCTGGCTGTCACCATGGAAAAGACACAGTACAGTGCTTGTCTGTGAGTGTTTCTGTTTTACAGATGCAGGGAAGTCATCAGTAGTAGTCATGATTGGGTACTTTCTAACACAAATACTTAGGTTTTCATTAAAAAATACAGTGACATTAAGATTTAGAAGCCCCCTGCCCTAATAATAAAGGGATGGAAATTTACAGTGATTTTAGATTTATATGCAGGTGTTCTGAACCATCTTCATTTTTTCCATATCGACCAGCCCTAGGTCTTAATATTGGAGAAGGAATGAGTAGTCTCGACTAGTAAGACTATCATTATTAGGAAAGCGCTGTACCGTATATCACTGTCATCTCACGTTTCATGCTCCTGTGTTTTCACAAAGCCATGTGGACATCGTATCGTATTCCAGCTCAGTGATCTGTAGCGGGAGTTTACACAGGAATACAAAAGACTCCACATCCCAGAGTCCACTCTAGTAAATGGCCTGGAACGCTGAACATTTAAGAGCTCCCTCATACTGGTTTCTTTGTGCGGTGGACAATTAATGTTTATATATAAATAAGCCCTATATGTCAGAATTTTATACAAAATAATAATAATAAAAAATAACACATCATGGAATAGACAGTCCAGTATATGATTAACTTATCCCCCCCTGTATACCAAAGATATCCATTAAGAGATCCATCCAAAGGACCAATTCCAAATAGTTATAAATCTCTGACAAAAATTGAGTGTTCAATTTTGTCTATCAACAGTAATCACAGGGAACACACCTCTCTCAAAACAATGAAAGACACAGAGTCAAGGCCCACAGACTATTCAAAAACACAGAAGGTGGCCATACAAAATAAAAAGTGGTCACCCTTTATGTCCTCAATGCATGCTCACTCACTCAACAGATGAGCTCTTGATTCTGCTTTACTTTGGCTTTGTCTAAGCCAAAGATTTGTAGCAGGAAAGTGCATGAATATATTGCCAGTTTTCATGGAAACACAAGACACTTGACAGACTATATACGTCTCTTATCCATTCATCTACACGCCTAAGAACTTATCACAATCACTTGTAGTAAATAATGCATTTGTTAGCCAAACCTAGACGCACCTGTTGAACGTGATACTCCAATATCATGAAGGTAAACTATCGCCATTCCCTCTTGATGATCCAAATGCATGTTCACTTTTAATCCACTAAAACAAAGCATACAAATTGTTTCTTTACAACCTTCTCAAATTAGATGTTGCTGCTACAAAACACTTGCTATAGAAGCACTCCTGGATAGCGTGACAAGCTGTTGACTTCCATGATCATCCAGGATCTAACCTGCAAATCAATTATTTACATGGATGAGCATCATCTTTTCCACTGGAAAATGCGTATTTGCAACGCAGCCCTGAGTCACGCAAGGGTAAAACAGTGCGTACAGTATGTCAGAGACAGATGGGGGCTGATGGAGACAAAGAGATGTGAATGAAGAGAATGAAAAGTTATATCTGGAAAAACCTCCATATGACACTGCCTTTGGCCCAGGCATCCCTCAGTCTTGTGTGCACACCAGGAAAAACACTTGCCTGGCAAGAATGAAGAGAACATGTTGTTTTCATGTTGCTAGGTAGGGACAAAATGTTTAAGCAAAAGAAGATGACACATCTGGCTGAGCCCACACTGTCTTTACCAGACCCCCCCCCCAAGAGTTCAACCAGGGGTTAGCCCTCAATGGAGGTTCAATGGGCTGGAAGATAGGAAACCTCCCATGGTTAAATGTGTGTGACTGTGTGTGTGTGTGTGTGTGTGTGTGTGTGTGTGTGTGCGTGTGTGTGTGTGTGTGTGTGTGTGTGTGTGTGTGTGTGTGTGTGTGTGTGTGTAGCACAACTCTTTTTTGCATGGCAAAAGTCAATGGATGGTTGATGGATTCTTAACAGCCCAATGAACTGGGGTTTGGAATGGGATGGGAAATGTTGGAATGATTGTGAAGAGACTTATTACATTAGGGGAAAGCAAAGCAAAACATATAGCAAAGCTATATGTGAACCCTGATTTATTTTCCTACATTGCCTCCATGTTTTGGATCTCCTTGTCCCAGTGACCTTCGGAGAAATAAAAAAAATATATTGTACCCAACTGTACCTTTGGAGCCAGAGTTTCTTAACCAACTTACTTCTAAATTCTCAGTTTGAACCAAATGGGCAAGGTAACAGTCGGAAGGCAACAGACCAGTTGGAATGAGACCAGAGGTGAGTCCAGAGATTACACCAAATGTACTGTATTTCAGTACTGTTTAAGTGCAGTTTACCATGTTCTGAAACTGGAGAAGGAGAGAGGGAGGGAGGCGGAGGCTCTCACCCTCTCCGCTCAGAGCTGTCCACTTGTGATCGGATCTCACTTCCCCACTCTATATGCAAATCTTTTGATAATATAGCAATATATAATACAATCTCATACAAAACAATTTTGATGTATTTTATTTACTTAGTTTCTAACTTCTATAGAAAATGAAAAACATAAACCTAATGCAAGAGAATTGGAGCAGAGATTTTTTTTCTTTTCAATTTCAATTCCTTGGCCTCAAGTAAGTCAATGCCATTGTGTATGAAACATTTTAAAAGCTAGAAAGAGAAAGCTTCCTAAAACCAAGCCAATTGGCACACAGCAGCCCAATTTCAGTCAAGATAGGACATGTCGACGTTAAGAGGCAGATGGTACAAGAGTTAGAAAGATTAAATATTCATAATAACACTACTGAGTAGGAGTATTTACTTTTTTCTGGCAAAGTAGCAAAACCCACAACCACAATCCTTACAGTTACTCTACTAAGCACAAACAAAACACACCCAATGTATTTACAACTGAGAACAAGGGATGCAAATTTAAAGGAATTTCCTTAATCGATAGTTGTTAACCTTAACAAACAATCGGCAATTAATTGATAACATAAAAACTACAGACATCACGTCGCGAGCCTCTGAGATTTGTGACTTGGCACGAGGAGCGTTTTTCCTCATTTCATTTCAAAATGGAGAAGTTCGAGGCAGGACTTGCTGAGCTGGTTCGCATATACAGAAATATTTAGGACTCGTCTTTGCACGAGTTGAGAGTTAGTTGTTGAATAACAATGAGGATTGTTTCCCCTTTGGCATCAAGAAGCTCCTGTTTTCCACACGCAGTCATGTTTGTTGTTTGTCGTTCTTCCGGAAGCTGAAGCTTAATCTGAAGCTCATTTAAATTCATTGTTTTTGACCATGAAATGGTACTTTGTAGCAGGTTTAATGACATGCCACTAATGCCAGAGTTGCAACTTTCCTCTCCTGTCAAACATTTTCTGGTCTTAGTGTGATAACACTTAATTCAGGATGAGATAAAACATAAGACTGTCACACCGTCCCAAAAAATAAAATGAATGAAATGAAACATACACAATGCCAAAACTTTGTTACATTGTTATTGGTTTTAAGTATCGAGTCCAAGTACATGAGCACAGTATTATATAGATCAAACAGCCCTGAACTCGGGTGATTAAGACTATAACTGCTGTTACAAAACAGAGCACCTTATAGACATAGCCCACGAAAGAACAGGAACAGGAAATGCACGTCTGATTTAGTTCTGCATCAAACCCCCAGGCTGCCTGAACATTGACGTGACATGCATGCCATCTGGTCTGAGCAGTTCTCCTATTAGAGTGGACTATTATAGTCATTAAATGTTAATGCCGTCAAAAAGATGAGGACAACAAAAAATGACAATCAAACAGCTTGCATCACCAAGGCATTAAGAAAATAACGCCTTCGTTCCCTGTTCTCTAGGGATAAACACAGGTCTCATACAGCTAGAGCTGGGTATTGCTTAAAAAATTACGATACCAGTACAGAAACCAGTGATACCAATACCAATAGAGTACTTCATTCAATACCTCTTTTTCTATTATACCTATCATGTGAATGGAAGCATTCAGTTGCGTAAAAAATGATTTTTACACAAATACATTTTGAAAGGGTTCAAATTATTGAAATATTTATTAAATAACTGTACAAAAATGAAAAACCAAGTATTTGGGCAGTGCAATTTTAAACAAATAGCCAATACAGGAGGATTGATTACAGCGAGGAAAACCTCTTTCACTGTTCATATGGACACCTGACTGTTGTTTTAGGACAGACTTTAAAAATTGTGAACGTATCCTTTAACAGACTGTTGTGGCTGCTGCTGTGGTAGTGAGCCAATCACACGTTGCATTAAATCGAAAAACACTTGCAGTGATTGGCTGGCTTGTAGCTGCTGCGGTACCAAGCCAATCACACAATGCATTCAATCTGAGAACATTTGCAGTGATTGGCTGGCTTGTAGCTGCTGCGGTACCAAGCCAATCATACGTCGCATTAAATCGAAAACGCTTGTGATGATTGGCTGGGAGTAAAACCATGCAAACATTTTTTTCTAGATCTGGGTACAAAAAGGATTGAATGCAGTTATCATTTAACTGGAGATGTTTCGACACAACTTGGTATTGGGTTATTTTGGTCGATATCTTAAAAGGTATTGAGTAGCAATAGCCAGTCCTACATACAGCAGTAATGATTGATCATTTTCATTGTTAACCCTATTTGGTGCTTGTGAAAAGTTCCTGACTCATCAAAATGTCATACTGTCATGAGAAAACAGGAACCTAAAACTGGGTTTTCAGTTCACAGCCAGCTGTGAACCTATATGGCAAACTCAATCCCTAATGGGAGTATTGATTATCAGTCTAGTAATTCATCTTCAGGTCAGGTGACAAAAGCAGACATTGCGATTGATTTTTTCAACTGTAATTTCCAGCATCAGATGTAATACCATGAGATTGCAACTATTTTACTTGTTACATTATGCAATGTGTAAATTGAAATACTGTATATGTAGAATAAATAGAACTAACAAAAAATATGGAGGCACTCTTCTCAAAATTAATTGTAAATGAAATTGTTAAAGGGTCTGAATTCTGAAATGACCAGCCATACATGAAAGTTGTAGTGACTATTCTTCGACTGATATTGAGCGTCCATTACAGTGATTGCAATAGGAGTTTATTAACAGGAGCACCATCTCTGTATTATTCCATGACAGCATATGTGCGTCTAACTCTACGAGACTCTTGAATGGACAGTTGTCTCTCGCTAAAATAGCACTCCGTCAAAGAATGATGACATTCAAGACATGGTTGAAGCTGAGAGCGTAATTGGTGAATTCTCTTTATGATACTGTATGAACATAAAGCTGTGGTGAACTTTTGGATAGACTCTACTGACCTCTAAACTGACCCGAAAGGGCAAGCAACACTGCATATATGTACGACCGTATGTGTATGTATGTGACAAATAATCTCTTGAACTTGAACTTGAACTTGAACTCGAGTCAAAACCATTTCCATGCAGAGAGACTTTGTATAAACCAAAGCAACCAAAAATCAACACCAAGCGACCCAAAATATCTTGTGTGTTAAGAGTCTGTAGGGAAATGCCTGGCTAGTGGAAAAAAATGTTCAAAAAGGCCACACTGTTCACTACTATTTAGACCTCCAGTGTGTGGGGGGCTTCTGAATAGTCCAGACTGCAGAGCATGTGCAACACTTTTTCACAAGGTCTTTTTGTGATTTGGTCACCTAGAGCCCTATCCCTGAACAAGCTATACGTACTGAGCTAGAAAAGCAATACAATGGAGTAAGATGTAAACGATCCCTAACCACACTGGGGGGAAAATATGATCCCTTTGATGTTTTCTTAGCTTTTAGAAATAGTGACAGGAAACTCCATCCCACCTCCAGGCATTGAAAAGTTCACCCTACAAAACCACCCATTTTACCAATGCAATTTCAATTACACATTTAGTTTATGAACTCAAAAGCAATTAGGCAAACAAGCTTGATCACAAAAACAACAATTTTAGTCTTTGATATTAAGAGAGCAAAGCAAGACAGAGCTAAAGCTTTCTGAAACATCTCATTCCCTTTTAACACTAAATAGAAAAGAGAATAGTTGTAAAACTATTCCCAAACATGCAGTAGTTCTCATTTTAATATGAGGGCATTTTACGATGGAAAAGAATGGCAATTCATGACCTAAATGCCAGGCTAATAAAGAACCAGGCAAATCAGGAAACAATACATCAGAGGCTGGGTACTCAGCCTCGCTAAAAAGCCTAAAAAACTGAGAATTATTTAGGATTAACCATATGTCACAAACAAAACACAAGTTTTTGGATTTGTTTGGCTCAATAAGTAGCACATAAGAGGGGTGTTCAATCGTTGTTGTTGACTCCCATGTCTAACACATATCCACCACTGGAGCTGTAGGGCATTTTTTTTTTTTTTTAATACAAAGGTGTCCCTCAAATACCATGTAAATAGGATGAGAAAAAGATCCATGTAATGCTTATCAGTTCAATTTTCCATATAAAAAATGAAAAATAGAACATTTGAAAATTGAATTACGTACATTTTCTAAATTAGTATCTTTTGTTTGTCAGACCAATGTATAATTACGATTTTGGAGTCACTTTTCTAATCTTCTCTTTGTGAATATTTTCTGAATGTTGGATAGCAAAACAGAAAATTTTATTGTTAATAAAATAGGAGTCATAAAATCTGGAAATTTGTTAGCATTTCTGCACTTCTGGAGAGATTTTTGAAAGGGCTTTTGGTTATATGCCTGAAATAAGGTCTGTGGTTACCTTAAGAGAGTTTCGCGTTTTGTTACTACATACAACATACAATACGTCTGTAAATACCGCACTTGTGAATTTTGAAGCTTATACATGTCCTAAAAAGACGGTTGCTACTAGTACTTTAACTAGTACTTTAACTAAAGGAACAAATACAAACACTTAAGATACAAGATACAAACTCTTAACCATAGGAAGTATTATTTTATTACTATTAACTATTTATTATGTTTGAAAATAAATAGAGTTTAAGTATTACCAGAAGACATTTGGATTAAACAAAGCTCAGTGTGTTAAACATTATAAACATATACACTTCTGAGAACAACTGATACACATCAGTTCTCCAAAATAAAAACCCAATAACATCACTGTCAGGATTTAAAAGTTTTGTTCAGTCATCCACCATAGTGGTCTCTGTGGTCCACCAAGTCATTTGCTATTTCCCAGATTATCAATGAGTTCTTGCTTCTTCCAAATATACCAAATAGTTTATTTATACCAAATAATTTGCCAATGTCTATGATGATGATGATGATGATGATGTTTTAATCCTTGATATAATGAATGCAACTGTCCTTTACTCTTATTGACTCTTTATTTCCTTTACATTCATGTTGAGAGCAGCAGGAAGGACTTTGAAATTGATGCATAAAAAGCACAAAGCAGTGCATGAAAGACCCGACACCCCACTTGATTTGTGTCCCCTGGGCATAGGGCTGCTGGCAAGGTGTCCCTTATTCTTCCACATTGAAGGTGGCAACCCTACGCACAGTGGCTGAGACCAGGCCGGAACGCATGAAGTTCTGCAGTCACAATTTAACGATGGACCAAAAACCCTGGACTGTATTGCTGACTGCGGCTATATTTATTATTGCTTATTTTTGGCCATTTTAATATTATTTTTTATTTTATGATTTCTCCCGTGCGCGACCGATAATCTTACAGTGTGTGCAGAATATAGCATTTTAAAGTATAATATTATTTTAATTGTAGTGAAAACCAGGACAATTTGGTAGTGAATGTTGAAAACCGGGACATTTTAGTGTTTTACAGATATTTGTTGGGACTGGCGACAGTTTGAAACTGGAACAATCCCGAACGTCTGGTCAAACCGGGACGTCTGGTCACCGTATATTAGTGGTGGTGACATTGAAGTCATGCGACTGGGGTGTAGTTCGTTTATAGTCTAATGTTAGCTCTTTACTTCTGCCAATTTCATTTACGCTTCAAAAATAATACAAGTGGTGTTTATTTGTGAAGATTATCTTGCTGAACAAAACAAAACAAAATCCAAGTGAACCAGGGTGATGCTAACTTCCAGGTTGGCTTACGCAAATACGTCATCTCTGCACTTTTTGTCTTGGGCTGCCTGAGAGGGCAGGTCTAAACACCAACCTCAACTTACTTCTGATGGCTGGCAGGGGGGCGCTTGTCTTGCCTATCGCCACGCCTGCATTCAAGGATTACATCCGATCATGGCTGCCCAAATGTATGAGATTACATTTGTTCACTGTTATTTAGTGTGTTACTTGCTGTTACTCCCTTATTGTTATTTGCTACAAATCACAATAATCCTTCCTGCAAGCTGTTGCAGTTGTTCATTACTTGAATATGCTGTTAAAATGTGGAACATAATGTCGAGTAAATTGTGTGGAAGCATATGTTGAAATGTTTAAGAGGATTATTGCCTCAGATCGTTTAAAATTAAACAAGTTCATTGCATGACATACTGTTTTGTGTGTGACAAAATTATTTGCAACATTAATTCCTTCTAGACTGGGTTAATTTCCCAAAATCATCTTCAGGCTTAAATGATCTTAGTCAAAGGAGATACAATGGGACTAAGATCACCTTGAGACCCTTTTAGGAAATGGGACTTTGGTCTGCAAGCACACTCTGAAGACAGACCTTGCTAGTAACACTCACCAAGAAAGTGAGAATATCAGTCATACAAAATTCTGCTGAGCGTTTGTTGCAGAGGACTGCTGAAGGAATGTCCTGAGTTGAGATAAGAGGATCTGCAGGGAGCAGGGGTCACGACAGGAGACATGTCAGGGAAGAGAGGGATTTTAATTCAACAGCTACGGCCATAAATCACTAAGCTGCTGGAGCATCTACACAGAAACATTCAGACATGTATAGCACCAATTCCTCCTGACTCACAGTATGCATTTACCTGGGTTATTGGCTATTGGCTATTACTGGGTTATGGGCTATGGGAGGGGACTTCTCAGCTGATCAACTTTACAGGGACAAGTGTAACAAGGCCAGTTAGCTACATAGTAGGGATGCAACGAGTGGGCTCACGGTTCGATATGTATCACGGTTTTGGGGCCACGGTAATGATACGGTTTCGGTATCTTTATATTCAAAACTTTCTTTTCTTAAGTTAAAAAGGTGTAAAAAAATGTTTTTATAGTAGTCTGCCACAAATAACTACTGTAACGCTCTATGTGTATGACTGTGGGGGAGGGGGGAGACGGGGGTTCAGGTAAATTGGTGGGTTGTTATAATTTGCTGATGTTCATCTGATTGGATGGGAGGGGTCCAGGATAGTGGATCATTTAAATACAAATTTCCGTTATTTATTTATTTTTATACAGTATATCATATATTTTTTTACTTTTCACAATTAAAAATAAATAAAACCAGTACTATAGTTGGTTATTTTTGTGTAGAACAGGTATAAACAGTATTTTTTACACATAAATAATAATAGTAAAATAAATCCTCACAGTCAGGCCAGTGTGTATGTGCCTTTGCTTGTGAACCTGACATGACTTTTCAGATAGGGCACCTCCCAGCAAGGCAGGAGCATATGCTCTCTATTACAAAGAGGGGGAAACGTCTGACTGTGGCACGAGACGGCAACTTTAACAAGCATACGAAATAAAAGTGTAAAACATGACAAAAAAAAAAAAGGGACGGCTCATCACCCAGTGAGAGACTGTTCCCATCATTCCTACAAAAGTGCTGTTCAAAATAATCTGACTGTTTCGTGTTTCTGTTCAAAAGGATGCGTAGCTGCACGCAGTTCAAAAAATAATAATAATGATAGACCTCCCGCGCAAAAATAAAGAAATGCTGTGCAGTTCCGCACGGACCTGTGCGGTTGATGACTGGTGGAGCTGCAGCAGTGGATTCAATAGGAATCAGCACTTACTACTGCAGGCCACGCCGCTGTGTCAAGGCGTCCAGTCAACTTCAACTGTGATACCGTAATGCACACATGAATCGCTGCATACTGAACGGTTTGACAACATACCATGTACTGCTGCATCCCTACTACATAGGTTAGCTAGGCTACTAGTTAGGCCCGTACAGCGAGCCTAGCCTATGTAGGCTAAAATCGTAATTATACATTGATCTGACGAATGAAAAATAACATTTTAGAAAATTGAATTACATTTTCTAATTTTCATTTTTTTTATATGGAAAATTGAACTGATAAGCATTACACAGACTGCAAAACATAGTCATTGCTAAAATATACACATCATGCATCATGCAGAGTTTAATTGTCAGATTCACCAAAATGCTTATCTACAAAGTTAGGTTTTTGAGTTCTGGGTAAACATATCAAGCAATTTTAAGATGCCGGTTTGGGACCCATGCATAAAACACACATACAATACAAAGCACACTCGTGGTCAACTGATTAATCGGGCCGATATCTGCGCATTTTGAGATAATCAGCATCGGCCGATGCCTGCGCTCATGAGGCCGATAAACAAAAAATTTTTGCGTATTAGTGTTGATTTTTCGATACATATCGATTTTGAATATTTAAAATGGTTTCCATACTCTTTTTCTGCACTATCGATATACCGCTACCAGTTGCACTTTCTCGCTCTCCCTTCTCTCCAACAGCGAGGTGACAGACACACCGCTGCAGCGCCCACATAGCCCTACCTCCTCTCACTCGCAGTGCTGTCTTCTTCTCATTTGCTCCAGTTTGATATGGTGTTAACTCATTAAAGATGGCAAGTGCAGATGCTCCATGACCGGTTTTGGTTGACAAAGACAACAGCAGAACTGGAGAGTTTTAAACTGGAGTGGAGAGAGGGGGGAGGGAGAGAGAGGGGGTGGTTGGATCTCACTTCCCCGCTCTACAGTCCCGTACAGAGACTTTGAGAGGGGCAGGTGTTAAAAAAGAAAAAAGAAAAGGCACATGGACCCCCAGCTCTGGTTCTAGGCATTTTGCCGCTTTGGGCAAACGGAGCAGCATGGCGGGGTGCAGACCGCTACCTCAATGTCCATTCACGCTTAAAAAAATGTGCCTGATAAAAAGCATCAAGGGGCAAAGGACCAGGTGCTCAGGCATATTTTTCATCTGGTTCCTACTAGTATGAAACTTTTTTTTTTTTTTTTTAAAACACAACTGAGTTAAGGGACAGTCCTGTTCCGCTAAAAACAAAAACGTGTGTCCTTGCTGTCCCGAGCCGTGTCACGCACATTTCAACATTGCTTTCCGTTGCACTGGGAATTAATTTAGTTAAAACTGGATGTGTTTGTGTAAATACTTAACTTGTAAATAACAAATCCTGCACTTCTGTAACGGGGAGACTCAATTTCCCAATCCCGATCAGACTTTAATATGATGCTGTTTATTATTATTTATTTTTTATAGTTTATAATTATTTAATTATTATTATGCACTGATTATTTAATTATTTCATTCATAAGTTTAGTTTTTTGATTACCTGTGTACATTTATTTAGTTGATACATTTTTTGTAAATAAGTGCACTGCAGATAGAGTGCAGTTCTACTTAAGCAAACAAGAGACAATGCTGATGATAACATTAGTGTTAAATGTTTATTTAAGTTCTGCAGTTTTTTGTCTCTTTTGTTATTATTAAATAGTATTTTATCAGATGTAAAAAAAAACAACAAAAAAAAAACAACAACATGATATCAGCATTATATATAGGCATTGGCCAATGTGTGCACTTGTTGATCACTAGTGCACCCACACACATACAGGTACAACAGTGTCAAACAGGACACAAATACTGCTCAGGAACCAGCCTAGCTGACAAAAATCCAAAACAATACACAGCATACACCAGCATACAACATAAAATGCTTCAAAACCACTGTAATATAAAAACTAAAATACAGAGATAAAAATGTATAAATATTTATTATATAAAATAATAAAGCTTCTGACTGGGATTAGCCCTTATTTTGTACCTTACCAACTTATTATTTTACCATAATTTCAAGGTAGGTAACAAATTGCATAGATTTGTCAAATAATAATAATTTACATATTTATCCATTATAAAGATGGTTATTTGCAGACCAACTGTGATACACATTAATAACATAAAGTTCCTTGTGCTTATCCTGACAACAATTGTACTGATCCACACAACAGACCAACAGACCTTTAAATGGGGGGAGGGGAACTACATCTCCCTCAGGCTCCATGTTTGCTGGAGCAAATGTGACAATGGGGCGTGTCGGGGAACAGGGGGGTGGAGAGCTCAGCTTGAGGGAGGGTTCGCTGAGTTTTGCCCTAATATGGCCACAGCCAGAGGGGGGTGTTGGTAGCAGAGGGACTTGCCCATCACTACAATGGCAGTCTGCTTGAACCTGCTTTGGCACTAGCAGCGAGGGAGGAGAAAAAGCCTTGTGTCAACTTCCAGAAGTTCTTAGTGGGCAGTCTGAACAACAATTCTGCTAGTAGGTGGATTTAAAAAGACATTGCATTGACTTTGCCTGGAATTTTGACTCTACTGTATACCCTAAAAACAACTTTCTAATTCGTTACAATAGCAAACATTACATTACATTGCATTTAGCAGATGCTTTTATCCAAAGCGACTTACAACCATTCAAACACCGACGGATGCAGCCATCAGGAACAATTAGGGTTAAGTGTCTTGCTCAAGAACACTACAGCATGCTAGCAGGAGGAGCCTGGGATCAAACCGACAACCTTTAGATTACTAGACGACCAGCTCTACCTCCTGAGCTACCATCCCCCCTGACATATAATAATAATAATAATAATAATAATAATAATAATAATAATAATAATAATAATAATAATAATAAAAAAAAATAAAAATAAAAAAAATAAATAAATAAATAAATAAATAAATAAATAAATAAATAAATAAATAAATAAATAAAAGCTACAAAGGCTGATTTAGATTTGTTTTTTACACAACCTACAAATAGTGTAATAATACATGCCTAACGGCAGCAGACAAGTGCTCTGCTGACCTTGAACATTGGAACATAAACATTTGGATAGACAGTTAATGTGCCTCGACCCAACTGATGGAAACACACCTAATTCACATTCTATTTATTGCAACATTTCTACCGTTGGTTTAGAAATTCCACATATGCTTCCATGTGGATGGAAAGATAAGGATTTTTCAAAACAAAGTCTAATAATTTTGACACCTCTACCACATAGTAGAACGACAGGAGAGACAGAAACAGGCATTATTAAATAGGAAGCAGTATAGGTGAAACAAATTTTATGCAAGCATTTCACCTATGAGCTAATTATAGTGGAGAAGAAATGGTCAACTATTTAGGGTCATCCCGACTAGACACACCAGCAGACACTTCTATAGCCTTGTGTCTCTGAACACACACACACGCACACACACGCACACACACGCACACACACGCACACATACGCACACATACGCACACGCACACACAGTCTGTAGTCGTATTAACAGTAGACGTCGTCGCAGCCGAATGAGGCTGTTCATTGTGTCACAAACACAGGAAGCTACACACCCACCTCCATAGACTCACATTTCTGTGCAGCCGCTCTCGCTTTCAAAAGTGCCCTTACAGAGCACAGCGAGGCCGACTCCTGTGTAAGTGGGTATGAATGAATATGTCAACACACATGGACTCTCAAGTTTGCACGCAGGACAGTACAGTCTCATAGCCTGTTCCTGACTGAGGCTACTCAGCTCTGGTCAGCTGGGCCGAGACAGCTGGGCCTGCAACCCGATTCCACACCACTCTCCATTACAAGATCACTATTATCCTCTCAGGAGGGGAATCACCAGGGATCTCGCAATACAACACTATCGTATCGCAAATATTTATGTTTTGCAATACACCAAGCATTGCGATGCAATACTGCGATACATTATTAATTTCTTTCTCACCTGACTGCAGCAAAAAAAAAGCATCTTTATGCTCTGTTCTTTTTGAAAACACTGATGTTACGACGTAAACTTGCACGTGTCAGTGTGGTCAGACAGACATCACATCTAATACGTGTTATGTTTACATCCAATGGTGCCATTGTTAAAATACTCACTTCATATGAGACAAGCTCGACAGCATTTTCCCTTTTTCTACCCATTTTCACCAGTCGTGTTGTTAATACTGAAATAAAACCAACCCTTTTTCACCAATGGTAGAACATAATTAGATACGTCAACAAACAAACAGTGGGGAGCTGGTAATGAAAATGATACTCGCTACATAGCTGTAAAGGCTGGTTACATAGATAAATTAATAGAGCAGCAAGAAAGAAATCAGAGAAACTCAAACAAATTGAAATCCTCCATTGGAAAAAAGTGTGTGGCCAAGATCGCGGGTCCTTCTATCTACGGAAATGATAACTGCCTCATACGCACGACGTAGACAAACATCGTTGCTGATGCATCACGTGATTTTTTGTCGTCACTAGTTTTTCCTTCGTGACTTCCTGGTGCTGATTCCAGCTCCGCCACTCCACAATGTGGAAACACAAACTGTAACCAAAAACAAGCAGCTTTGACGGAATTTAATAGATTTTTATTATTCTAGTACCAAAAACTGTCACTTGTATTTGCAATTTATATAATGAAATACAGATACTTGGCGTCCGTGTATCGATACAATATCGCCATGCAAAATAGCGCGATACTATGCTTCACCAACCCCTACTACCCCCGCACCACATCTGGCCTTAGATTCACAGAGAGAGAGAAGGAGAAACTGATGGCCACAACAGAGACGAACAGTTGGAGCTGACTTTATAAGACTATATTATTTATTATGAGTTTTTCTGCTGTAGACATCTGGAGGAATGATAATAAGGAAAGGATGGAAATCAGTGGAGTTGTCAACAAGTCAAAAGAGACTTCTGTCAGCGTTGAAAGAGAGGGAGAGAGAGAAGCAGAGAGAGCGGGACAGAGAGACGATGATAGTGGATGGTCTAGTCCAAGGAAATTCACTGTATTTCTGCATGTATACATTTTAGTTCTTACCCATTCTTATTTCTATTTTAAGTGGTATGTTTATACATTTATGTCTGTATTGAAGCTTAACTTCACTTACTGCACTTATACACTTTGTTTCCACTTGCTTTGGCAATATAAACGTACATTTCCCATGGCAACAAAGCCCTTTGACTTGACAGAGAGAGACAGAGCGAGAGCGAGAGCGAATGATCATTCACTATCATAGATAGTGAATGATAACAAGGGATGCAAAACACATAAGACGGAATGAGAAAAAGGGAGGGAGTTTGGCATTCAGTGATGAGGAGGAAGAGAAGTAGCGGGAGTGGCCACCCTGCTACCAGCAGACATTAAAGCTCAGAGTGTGAGACCCGAGGCGCAGAATTCCTGCTCAGCCACATCTCAATGCCACCTCTGTTCTGCCTGGCTTTGCACGTCAAAATGTACAAACGATGCCATGTCTGCGTGGGACTTCATGTGAGAAAGCAGGCGTTGTGTGCATGCGTGTTTTATCAGTGAGAATTTCCACTACAAGCTTCTTCTTCTCTTGGGGGCGGAGTTATGGACCCATCGGCAGGTTTCAATTTTTAGCAGCTGGGAGTGGCTATAATTGATAAAAAAGCATCAAAAAGCAGCAAACAACCCTGTGTTATTAGGGCTGGGTATTGGGCAGGTTCTGATGATTCAATTTCAATACAAGGGGTCAGGATTCGATCCAATATCAATTAAATCCAATGAGATAGATGAATTACGTCTCGTGCAGCTTGCTCGTAATTTGACACCATTTTCTTCACATCCTGTTCAGATATTAGTCACACAGCGAGTTTAGCTCCAGTGTTTCCTCTATATGCACCGAGCAGCGGCGATCATATAGGGGACCGCCGGTCATATATCCGGACACCGTGGTGAAAGTCGGAACAAACTTTTAAATTAGGCCTTGTTGATCTAATATGAGTGAATATTCAGCAACTGGATTTATTATTTCTTGCTTCAAATTTGCTCGGAAACAGATTTTGGTGGGCTGATAAGGTGAAATATGTATGACAGTTTACAGGGTAAATAAAACAGAGCCCAGAGTAAAGCTGCATTCCAAGTTCAGCTTTACAAGTTCCATTGGCTCCCAGAACCCGGAACTTGTGCTCAAACCCCATTGGCTCACAGAACTAGGGGCCTCCGGAGGGTGGCTCCTCCCACTGAAACAGTCGGTTTTCAGACAGGGTGGATTGGACAGATGTAAAAATGGCTCGAATGCATAATCTGAGTGGCATTTTCAGCAAAAAACATTTAAAAACATGTTTTGGAGACCTCAGAGACCAGATATTAACTTGGTGAAAAAGGAGCACAATGGATCCTTTTTACGGGCTGCCAAATATAATTTATAGCATTTTTTATTTTTATCTTTTCATACACGATCGATTAACTAGTGGACTAACTAGTTCTCTGGTATTACGTTAGAAGACGCGGACATGGCTCCCTGGTTCAGTTTTTGTCAGATCGAGTGATGCAGGTGATGCGCCGGGGACGGTAGCTCAGGAGGTAGAGCTGGTCGTCTAGTAATCTAAAGGTTGCTGGTTGCTGGTTCGATCCCAGGCTCCTCCTGCTAGCATGCTGTAGTGTCCTTGAGCAAGACACTTAACCTCTAATTGCTCCTGATGGCTGCGTCCGTCGGTGTTTGAATAATTGTAAGTCGCTTTGGATAAAAGCGTCTGCTAAATGACTAAAATGTAAATGTAATGTAATGCTGCGTTCACGCAAACTCGGAAAAGGAATTTGTTTCAGAAGTGATGATACATCCATGGGAACTCAGAAAATGTCAGTATCAGCCAAATTGTTATTTTAAATATCGGTATCAGCCCAGAATTTCACAAACAGTGCATCCTTATCTGTTGAATTGGTTTTCACTTTTAAATACAGTACACACCTTGACCGTGTATAACTTAAGTTCTTAAGTTAACGTTGGCATAATTGGAATTTTGGTTTTGCATGATAGTTCAAATTGAATAATAGACGCAATCAGAGAAATACAATTAACCGTTTCTTGTCATTTTGTTGAATTTACATCAAAGTAACGAAAAAGAGCAGGATGGTTCCCTATTAAATACAATAAATCATGGACATTTTGTGCATTGCAATGGTTTCTTAGTAGTAACACTGAACCTCTCAGGTAATACAACAAAGTTGTCCTTCTTTGTGGATGAAAAGATAAAAATAGAAAATGCTATAAATGATACTTTGGCAGCCCATAAAGAAAGAATCTTCTACTTCTTCTTCCGCAGACTGTTGGTTTGTCGTGGAGAGAAATAGAAAATGCTATAAATCTCCAAATTACCGTACCTGTTAAAATCAATAGGTCACTGGTTCTCAAAAGCCAGCTACTGAGAGGCCAAGGTTGCAGCCAGGATGACTTTGCCAGCTGTAAAAGAGAGAAAAACAAGCACAGCAACAGCAGTTGGCTGGCGGCTTATAATCATGAAAACTAATCATCCGTTGAAAGATCAGCGTTAAAGATCGAGCTGATTTTCTTTGTTATCTGACAAATATCTCTTTGATACGATGGCTCTCAATACCAGATTTTTGCATTGAGGATTTTCTCCTATACAGATACCCTTTCTATGACACAAATATCCAATGACGGTAACATTGCATCTAAATGGACAACATATTAGTGCACTAATTATTTAATAATAACTGAAAAGAAAAAAACCTCTACAAAAAAACGTTAATTGGGCTGGGCTGTGCAGCCCCCCCCGCCCGCTATCTCTGGAGTGCTTGGGGTGGGGGTCGTTAGGCCTTGGGTGATTTAAGGCATATGTTTCCTAACAGTCAAATATTGGTTAAAAAAGATCCATATGTTACAATGTATTATATGCCCTAAGACCTTTGCTCTCTTCACTACGATGAAAATTGAACCAATTCAGACAAAAACGAGCAACAATAACAAGAGAGGATGTATTAAAAGAGGGGGGTCTCAGATTTAATCAGGTTTGATTTATTGGTTCTCTGAGGAAAAAAGGTTGGGAACCCCTGGTCTAAACCAACAAACTTTGCATCCTATTACTCTGTAGCGCAGGCTGTTTTTGAAGCCATCCATTTTTCCTGTAGCCCAGAAAGCACTAGAAAGCACTACGCTGCAGGCATTCTGTACATAAATAGACTTTACAGCAGCAGACGAGCCTGTTGTTGGGAGTAGTTGGAATTGACGGAACAGAATCGATAGGCCAGATGGTGTGGCTTTTCAGTGCCCTATCATGCCCCACCTCAGGTTTCAAAAAAAAAATGAGCTTCTCATCTGACATCATCTAGTGAACCGATGAGGTCTTACATGAGGCTTTTATAAGAATTCAGAACTGCCATCAAGACAAGGATGTGAAATACGGAAACGAGAATCAGCACACATGTCCCTTTTCACTGAAAACAAAATAAGCTATATATATATATATAGAGAGAGAGAGAGAGAGAGAGAGAGCGAGCGATAGATCTATCTATCTATATATCTATATATGCACATTATTGTTTATTATCCAAACAATTTGTGGAAAAGGAACATAAGATTTTGGTGTCAAATTTGTTTCATCCAT
Organism: Zeus faber; assembly: GCF_960531495.2. Classification (NCBI taxonomy): domain Eukaryota; kingdom Metazoa; phylum Chordata; class Actinopteri; order Zeiformes; family Zeidae; genus Zeus; species Zeus faber. Next base: position 4,234,440 of record NC_137189.1, read on the forward strand.
TATTCCCGTATGTATTTTTTTCTTGTCAAAATCACAGCTTATATTACGGTTTCCATAGATTAATCTATAACAATTTATTCACCTTCAGAGCTGAGAGGGTGTGGTCTCCACCAAATTAATATTCATGAGCTGACCTTTGTGTGACCACAGGTGAGAATTGAAAGGTTCATGCAAGGTAAACTGAGCTCAATGTGTGATGTGTCAATAAGTGTGATGATTTAAACTGATTGGCTGTATGTAGAGGAGTATCTCACAAGAAAAAAAAAGAGAAGACAATGAACTAGGGCGCACTCTTTTAAAAAAGAACAATTTAAACACCTCTACCTTTTATATATTTGTTCTATTTTCAAAGTGAAGAAACAGAACAAAATGTATGATGGCTATAATGATGTGAAGTGATAGTAGAAAATACCGGTGTTTTAATTACGGTATGACAAATGGCATGGAAAAAAACAAAACACAAAACATTGCTCTGCTTCCGAATTAATGCATACATGGCTGACAATTCAAGCTGAAATTGGCAGAACAGTGGGATCTTCACAGACCTCAGGTTAACATCGCAGCTCTCTGCTCTACAAGCAGCCTGCAAGGGAATGGTGGAAACCATGGCAAGTGCAAAACGACAGAGAGCTGTTGTCTCGCTGGCAGGATATGAGTGCAAAAAGTGAAACGTGAGGAGGAAGTATGTAAGGTCACAATGAGCTGCTGGAACACCCACATAATACTGTACTGTGTGTGAGCAAGAGACGGACAGGCACACACAGCCTGTAAACCAAGGCTGGGCAAATTCATTTTTACATAAATTATAGTGGGCCACAGTTGTTAATGTTAATAACCATTAAAATAAACTATTCCAAACAAATCTCACTACTAATATTAAAGTCTGTCATTTTCCTAGGTGAGGTTTCATCCTTTTGTTCAAGGTACAACAGAGTGTGATGATGACTGGGGGCCACAATAGGCCTATGGGCTAGAGGTTCCCCACCTCTGTGGTAAACGCTTTACTTAAGAGTTTAGTGTCAGATTCAGTTAAGCTCAGTGATTAAACAGTATGCACACTGAGGCGAACATGAAAATAAGAACTGCGAGAGAGAGAGAGAGAGAGCATTATGTCCTCCAACACTAATGTCAGTTACAACACCATTGTCAGTTTACAGGGTGTAATACTGCAAGGAAATGGAATGGAAAAGAAAGTTGAACTCTGCTCCCTGGTTGATCAATTGTGATGCAACAAACCATGTGATCTTTGGACAAATTGCAGACATGCGAAGATGTGTGAACAGTTCGCTCTTGGAGCTTGCACACACGTTTGTTTGTTGGTTTCCTGTTCTACACATGCCTTTTTTGAAAAAAGTTCTGCCACATGTGTGTATAATGGCAGCTCAGAGGATCTAGAGTAAGAGACAGGCAGACAAACTATAGGACAGCCAGCTTTCAACCTAACAACCTAATTTCCTTTAGAGCAGCCATTCCCAAACTTAAGAACTCCTTGGCCCAATTTGAAATCTGAAAATCTTGTGCGACCCACCCAAACCTTTAATCACAACTCAATGACAAGATATAAGAGACGATCCGAATCGAAAAATAGGTCAGATATATGAAGAACACGTAATTTAAATCCCATGGCGTTGTTTTATTAATTCTGATTACTTTTTAAAATATAAATATTTAATCATAAATATTTTATGGTAATTCCAAACTTTATTACAAAACAGTTACAACTGAAAATTATTATTATTTTATTTATTTATTGTAAATGACCCCTTGTGGCCCACCTGCAGTAACTTCACAGCCCACCAGGAGGCCGTGGCCGACAGTTGGGGAAACAGTGCTCTAGAGGAAACAAAATGGACCAGATATGTAAAAAAGATAAGACAAACAATTGCTTGATTATATTAGTGCCTGATGAGTAGTAGACTTGGGTAGTATTTCTTAAAAACATAAACCTGCTCATGTTAAACCTGAATCAGTTAAAAAGTTAACTTTAATCCCTGTTCAGGAACCTTAAAGGGTGAAAGCGCACCGTTTTTGACTGGACAGGCTACTATGTTGTCTATTCTCTATTCTTCATCTGGTGGCGCAGTGCATTGCACTGCTGCCTCACAGAAAGAAGGTTCGATTCCCACCTGGGGCGCTGTTGGCACCATACTCCGGTGGGTTATCTCCTGATTTGGGGCCTTTCTGTGTGGAGTTTGCATGTTCTCCTCTTGCTTACATGAGGTTTCCTTCATATAAGATTGGTAAGGATCCCCACCAAAAACATGCAAAAAAAACCCTGTCATCTGACTAGTGATGAACATTTGGAATTGGTCCCAGGGTGCATCGCTGTATGCTGCCCACTGCTCCTGTCTTCCACCCAGAGGAAGGAAAAGCCAGGATGAGTTAAAAGCAGATGGGTGTTGTGTTGTATGTGACAAATAAAGAATCTTCTTCTTCATTTAAAGAACTAGCCATGGTTGCACACACGCATACACAAAGATGCATACAAACCATTGTTGTTCAACATAGGGGTCGCCCGATTAAAAGCTCACTTGGTGACAGGGATTTAAATTATTTTATCACAGTCACAAGTGTTTTAGAGGTTCTGTCTAGAAGGCTTCTAGCAAGTGGACTGTGGAATATCAACTCAGTGGAATGGAGGGTCTCTAGAATTGCCACTACCACAGTATTCAACAAGTATTATAACAACGTAAAATAAATGTTCATGGTTGATTAGTCCACTCAAGTTAGAAATCCCATCACTCATCACTTCCACTGAATTACTGTATAAGCAGATGCACAGTCTTTGTGTTAGCCCTGCATCTGTGGTGCTACCGTGAGTGAGAAATCTGTTGTGTTGAAGGTTCCAGCCCAGATGGCAGTGTTGGCTGAGTCAGCAGTGCACGGTGGGCTGTGATAAACTAGATGATTAGGAGCTGATATCAGGAAGAGGCCAGGGACTGGGGGGCCCAGGCCAAGTGGCAGAGGGGCTAAACGTCTTACCTACTTTACCATGTCTGCAGGAATTAACAAGCTAAATGGGCTTAACGACTCAGTTGGGCCGCCTCCGAATAGCGATGCACTCCACTCCAGATTGCAGCGAGTTATTCAGCAGTTTATATGACTATAAGCACTCAGAAACACTCAGTCTGCCTTGTGCCGTGGACGTGACCAACAAGTCATTATCTATGTCCAGGTTAAATCAAATAGGATAGGTGCTTAATCAGTTTGCAAGTAGTTGTTTTACCTTTTCAGCAAAACATATTTTAAAAGGGGCTAAACATTTAAACCGACATGAATAATAGGCTCCAATGTTGTCAGGTTAAGAGTAGGGCTGCCCCATGAAACTGAAGAGTCGAATCATCAGTCGGAAACCCATCAGTCGATTGAGATTCTTCAAGTTGAGCAGTCGTTGTTTTATTTCTGGGGTTTTTTTGTCAGCCAGTGTGCATTACAATAACAGGATACACTGATAGAAGCAAAATGCAAAAGTATAACATTTCAATGGGGAATTATATCTTAAGGGGAATCATAAATATATATTTTTATATGTATGAATTGTCTGTGTCAGATATACCAACAGGGTGGGCCAAGACTACACCGAATTAACAAATTGGTGACACAGAAAATGGAATTAGGGGAGTTAATTACTGTAAATAACATTAAAATATGTGCGAAAAATCTTGCCAGTAGCCCTTCCAGCTAGAGATGGGATTGATCCGATCCAATCCAATATCGGTATCGGGTGCCGATACTGAGGTCATTCAAGTTTAAGTTCAAGTTCAAGTGGTTATTTGTCACATACATACACTATACATACGGCCATACATATATGCAGTGAAATGTCATGACACCTGGTGAGTATGCACAATACTAGCTAGTCTTGGCTAAACTAGAGCAGGGAGAAAGCTTCTCCTCATGAAAACGCTTGTTCAGCTAATAGCACATCCAGATATTAGGCTTGGTACCACTGCAGTTGCTGAAGGAAATCCTGAGGGATTTCTTTTTTTTTTTTTTTGTAGTCACACAAAGCAGCTCGTGATAAATAGTTGGAGTCTGGGCTCCCAGATGAAATCACTGCTGCAAGCAGTTTGCTCTGGAGGCTTTGAACAGGGAAATGATGAATATTAAATTACCTCTATCTGGCCTGACGAGAGTTTGAAGCAGTTTCTTCAGCTGCCTCTTGTAATCAAACAGTAATGGCCATGGTAATCATATTTCACAAGTTAGAGGGTGGCAGGCTTGCTGATAGTTTTCAATGGATACTTATTTCATTAGCTAAACACAACATGAATTCCATCCATCAGAAATGTGTCGACCAATTGTAATTTCTTGAGATGCTTAAACTTGAACTTGAACAAAAAGGAAGATCCCAATAGCACTATGTTAATCCTGAACATCACCAGGTTAAAGCAAAATGGTTTGGGTTTGGTTCTTCATTTACCGGGGTTTTGGTCTAATTTTTAAAAGTAGGCTGGTCTGCAATGCTCAAAAGTAAATGGATGCATTTGACACAAAACAAGTTGAATTTTAAGCATCAGATTGAGTCTATGTTGGCGTACTACAGGGCTTTATTTTAAATTTCTGATTGATTTTTGATTGTTTTTACACAAAACTTAAAAGCCGATTTGCGATGTTGTAGGGAATAAGCAATGCCGTATGTATATGTTTTTTCTAATATAAACAGCGCAATTTAACATTGGCTTTCTGACTTCCACTTCAGCAACCTGCCGTGCAGGAGCAGTTTGGGAAACCACAGAAAAAGGTGCAAACTGGCACATCCTGTTTTTCTGTCACAGACGCTCACAAACTGAGCTGAGAACGAGCTAAGGCTTTAAACTGCTTGCTTTTACACCCATTTCTCTGCCAGTGGGCCAATCGGGCATAGTCCCAGATGCAGAACACACACACGCACACACACACGCACACGCACACGCGCACGCACACGCACACGCACACACACACGCACACACACACCAAACTTTGCCAGAGGACATTTGTAAATGTCCACATGTCCCAGTGGGACGTGGCGCATTGGCTCTAAATGTTATACAAATATCCGACAAAATCCAACAGGGATTGTCACTGTACACTTGTAGTGCACTCTGAATAACATAAGTCTATCTATGTTAGATACTGTGATTAGTTACCAGGGCTGATAACATCGATATGTCCACCAATGTCAACACAGTCATTTCCCTAAACAGGACCTAAGACTTGAACAAACACCAGCTGAAGATAAGGTGAGCTTATACTATGAGCATGACATGCCTCAGGGCGGGACCCAGGCTTGGTGCCCTGGATGTTGCAGAATGGTTGAGTGGATCACAAGTCAGCTGTTACAGAAACGGTGTAGACTTTAGCTTGAATGTAATTAATCCCTGAAGTTTAAATATCTGGAACATGCTGGTGCCAATGAGAAAAATTCTCTGTATGAGCTTTTTCTGACCGGTGTAAGAGGCCCACAGAGTCACCTCCGGGCACTTACCATAACTTACCGTCCATGTGCAACACCTACTTTACTTTATGAGATTTTTGATCACATTTCTCATTTCATTCTAGATTGATTGTTCTGATGCATTGACATATATAATTTAAGCCAAAGTGACGATTGCAGTGATGAAGGTGTTTACAAGCCCAGGGTCAAAATTATAGTTTGACAGCAACCCCTTACCCCTTCAGACAAGCAAATAAAAAATTCCCCAAAAACCTAGAGGGCAAATATGCAGTGTACTAGTATTTAATTCTGCATGTGTGGCCCTCTCCTTTCTATAAGATATTCCCTGATGACATTATATATTGAATAAAACTGGTGTAAGTTGAGCCCTCCAGTTTGACTAGCTATAACAAAACACATGCAATTCAACATCATCCTAGCGAGGCCAGCAGTTTTACCCACAGAGTCAGTGTCCTGTGCCTTATATTCATGAAATTTAACCCGCATACCAGAAATGCTGCAATTAGGTCTCCACATTCCAACTAGGAAAGCACACACAGTTGCATATGCACAACACACAAATGTGCACGTCGCTGAGTCGCAGCTGTCACTACATGTCCTGGCCACCATCAGGCAATGTTTCAACGGATCGGGAGCAATAAGATGAGATTAGTCAGGGAGCATAAAATCTTTTCAGAGCCCGATACAAGTTGGAGAAATTTGTGCCTCCACCCTGGACACAAATATGAAGAGTTTAGCCTCACTCTGGGAACAGAGTGTGAGGAAAACATGTTGAGTACTGTTGTTTTCACTTGAAGACCTCCCAGAACCGGGCCTGTGAATCATTTTGTGTCACCACACAACATATTAAGATTCCATTCTGTTGCTGGTAGATGGAGGACTGTCGACGATTTGGGCAAATGTTCTCCATAAGGCCAAAGAGCATTCACAATCAACTACATACCAGCATGTATGTAACAACCCTTTAGAAAGCCAATTTAGGACTATTCTCAGAATGCGTTCAGTTTAACAGCATCCTGATCCAGGCTCAGCCACGACCCAGAGTCAAGCATAAGGACAGCCTTGAAACAAACTCGCCCTTATCTGTGAATTCTGGTTTGACATGTTCTGAACTTTTCCACCAATGTCCACAGTTGGTAAAATGGAGTCATTCATTGGCAGCTCTTGTCAAGAACAGACACAGACACAGCTGCTGTGGTTTGGCATGTGCAACGGCAACCTGAGACAAAAAAAATTAGCAGGATCTGTTTTTTATTCATTTATTTTTTATTTTTTTAAATACAGGTCTGACAGGTTGGTAATTATACTGGGAAGGAAATGACTGAGATATTTCTATTCCACGAGATCCACCTGCCTGCGTTGAGCATCAGTTCTGGGTTTGAACCGATGTTTACTACTACGTAGTAGTCGTGTGTCAGGATTACGCAGCAAAAGAACAACAGGGTACCAACTTTAGAGAAAAGCCAAACAACAACCCTCCAGATAACTCCAACAGTGGGACTAAATATGGCAGCGATCCGTTCAATCTAGAGATAACTCAACAACTATAACCACAAGTGTTAAGAAGTCACACGCCGCTTGCTATTTTGGTGGATAGCTTCGGTATAGATCGATCGACATTTAGATAGACAGACGGATAGACAGATTGACAGATGCACAGACCGATACATAGACAGAGAGACAGAGATCAAAACAACAGGAAATAATAAACTAATAAGAATCAAAAATAGATTAAAAAAAAAAAATGGCGATATACAATTAAAAAAAAAACTAAAATAGAATAAATATAAGTTTATTTCTGCTGAGATGATCCTAAATGAATGAGCTTTTTCAACTTAATGAACTTCATCACACACACGCACACACACACACACACACACACGCACACGTATATATCCCAGCTAGCTGCTAGCACCGCCGCTTCTCTCCATGTGAAGCCGCTTGACAGCCACTAATTTCCCGGCGCGTTTCCGACCGAGTGGACCCCACCGGGCGAACGACGGAAAGGTTTTAAGGTGAAATAAAAGCTCTAAAACGTACCTTTTACTCTCCCGGAACAGGTTCACGGCGGAAAGCCGAAGAGAGCGTGTGTGTGTGTGGGTGTGTGTGTGTGGTGTGTGTGTGTGCGTGTGTGTGTGTGTGTGTGTGTGTGTGTGTGTGTGTGTGTGTGTGCGCGCGCGTGTGTGTGTGTGTGTGTGTGTGCGTGCGTGTGTGTGCGTGTGTGTGTGTGTGTCCCGCACGCGGCTCGGTCTCGCTCTCTGCTCCCTCCAGCGACGTAAAAACACTCGAGGGGGAAAAAAAAGAAAAGACAAGGAGCCGAGTCCAGGCTGAAGCCCCGCCCACGTACCGTCTGAGAACCCGCCCGACTGCGTTGCGATTGGTCCATATTTGGGCTTGTGCAAAATTAGCCAATGAAAAGAATCGCACTTTTCATCTTTGTCCAATCATTGCGCGGGAATTTGTTTTGGGGCGCACTGCTTGTGAGTTCTGGTTTATTTATTTATTTATTTATTATTTTTGATGTAATATTATAGTTACATAATGATCATAACAACAATAATAATAAGAATATAAATAACTAATAATGATAAATAATGTTTTATAATGAAATATCATGTAAATAAACAAATATAAATAATAAGGTCAATAAACTTTATTTCTGGCATTGACATCAAGACATCAAAAGGATCCCCAGTATGACTTACTCACGATTATAAATATAGAATGTATGGTTATGTAGTATAATGTAAATATATAATGCCTAGGTTACATATTTGTTAATCTATAATTAGAAATAATATATACATTTACAATTATAGGTAATAAATAATATACAGATAACATTATAAATATATAGTTCTATATTTATAACAGCAAGACAATTGCCTCCTCTGCCAATTATCTTCGCCACCAGCAGAGGTGGTTAGAGTACTGTACTGTACCTTATAAATATTAACTCCAGGAAAGTAGATCCCCAAATGACTGCATTGAGTATCGATTTGAAGAAATGTGGATTACATCGGGTACAGTCTGTTTCAATATGTGATAGTCAATAGAATTGCATTATAGTGCTGCACAGTTTTTAGTTCTGGGCTTAAAGAAGTGATTTTAAACTATGTTGTGTTTGGTGTTTTTACTGTTATCATTGGCTCACAGTAAATTTGCAATTACATTTGATTTAAAGGGAGAAAAGCAACCCAACTTGACAACAGCAGGGAGTGAGAAGGAAATCTGTGAACACACTTAAGACAAATGCACACTTTTCACACTTTAAAATTGTTGAAGGGAAAAGGGAGGTAACAATAATAGAAGCAAGCAAAAACTGGAGTCACAAGATAAGAAGCGATAAGATGATTAATACCCAGGGGGAAATTACAACTTTACAGTGGCAAAAAACAATGCAGTCAAGAAAGAGATAGATTGTGTACATATTCTCATCACATTTTCATTTCTATCTGCACAAGTTAACACATGGTAGCACTGTGATAACTAGTGACCAGTGAATCAATATGGACAGGTGGCAGTTATTCTACAGTAAGTACAAATTACAGTATTGCAGCATTGCTCACAAAAAAGTGGAATTAGGTCATAACAGTAGTAAAAAAAAAAGTGTCCCCCAGCCCAGCTTTTATCACACACAGCTGCTTCTGTTTGGGACTGGGAAATTGATGCACCAATCTAACACACACACACACACACACACACACACACACACACACACACACACACACACACACACACACACACACACACACACACACACACACACACACACACACACACACACACACACACACTCCTAGTGGTGCATAAGAATGTCGTAAGTAGTATGACATGAATAGTCATCATGTATGTAATAGTTTTAAAATGTATGCTCTACTGCTAGATGTTTCTAAAAGACTACTCAAGTGCATTGCTACCCATGTCCGAACACCTGTTTGTGGAAACAGAACCGCTACACTTTTTAATAAGATATAACAAGTTGCCTTTTAAAATTCCTTTAATAATTCCAGAACCTACTCAGGAAATTGCACACATTGTTAAATTTCAAGTTTCAACGTTTTATTGGTCAAATGTACGACAATACATCCAGTGTTCTTTTCACAGTGCACTCAACATCCAGTTTAATGTCCATTGAAATAGAATAATTCCAATGGACATTGGTAGGTAAGCTTGATATATAGTTTACCTACCAGTGATCCCCCTCCCATTAAAACAGAACCTCTAGCCACCTGGCCACCTCACATTCCAGAAGAAAAGAGGGAAAGTGTTCTTAAGTAATGTAAGTCATGCTGACGGTGCATTTTAAACATAGTGCATGTACATGCCAAGACATGTCGTACTTGGCATGTACCTCACCATCACTCATAAACGCACAGCTGCATGCACAAGAGTTGAATGTATGCTGGAAATGAAACATTCTCTTTTTTTGTTTTTTTTAAGGGGAAATTCATTTTTATTCCAGAAATGCATTAACATTAATATATGCAAATCTGATTCCTCGCGTCTACGTTGAGCGGTGATCTGTGATCAAGTGTTGTTCAGGGAGCAACCACAGTATTTTGGTAACTCTACTTCCTTTCCACTGGTCCACTGCCGCCCATAATGCACTACCTTGAGGGGCAATAACATAGTAACGAGACAAGCTTTAAAGTGAGCAACAGCGACACCTAGTGGGGACTATGCTATTACTGGTATTACTAGCACTGTATTACTGTTTGTGTACATTTAATTCCATTATTATGTGTTTGGGAAGACTCACATATTGTTATTACTCGACATATTATTATTATTATTATTATTATTATTATTATTATTATTATTATTACTATTAATAATAATAATAATAATAATAATAATAATATAATAAACGACTCACCATACTATATATATTTCTATTTAATAGCACACCATTGCATCTTATTGCTATGCACTGCTCCTATATGTACTGTATATTTACATTGTTGGTGAGCCTTCTGAGCCCAATATAGCTATTTATATGTGTACATATATATTATTTCATTATAAATTGTCCCTTTTTTGAGTTGCGCTGTTCTGTCAACTCGATTTTAAATTACCTTCTCTATTTTAACACAACCTATGCAGACACAAAAACAATGCAATAAATGATTAATTAATTATTAATATGACACCAAACTTTTGATTGCGCTTCTAAAAGCAAGTGGAGTGTATGTGCGTGTGTGCGTGTGTGCGTGTGTGCGTGTGTGATACGCAGAACAGAAGGTATTGGAGGCAGATGATCCGCTGTGGCAACCCTTAACGGGAGCAGCTGAAAGAAGAAGAAAATAGTACATACATACAGTACTGAACCAGACTTCATGGCAATGTTGAGCCTAAAGGTATTATCCACCAGATGGCAGTATGGTGCTCTACCCTTGCTACTGATGGCACACTGGCTTTACCTCAAAGCTCTTACACAGACACACTACTACTACACTACTACACTAGTAGTGCTGTGCATGCTGCTGCTCAGCTGGAGTATCTACTTAATATTAAAAAGGGCTTCAGTAACATCACAAGCCTCAGTCGACAATGACACGCCAACTTGAGATCCTGACACATTTATAAGACGCATTCACATGCTGCATTACCACAGCACATGTGAGTGTGATTAGTTATTGCAACATGATTTCCTATGCTGTAAAAAAATGTTAATGAACGATTGAGAGCCACATACCAATTCTGAATTATGCTGTTGTAAATCTAGTTTTCCTGTATGGTATATGCAATATGTGGACATGTCTGGGAGCTGTATTGTTTCTATTTTTATCAGAAGTTGTGAGTCATTTTCATAGGTAGGAAGGGATGGGATCCTGGTATTGATGCATTTTACAAATTCAAAATTCAGTTCAAATGATTTTTTTTCCCTTCGGTTTCACTGATGCAGGTTGAGGCATAACAGAGCAAAATGTCAAAATCAATTCAGTAGCAGCTTTAGTACGGTGGGTGCTTAGGAGTCTAGATGCCAAAAGGTTGTTGCTTGAATGCCACAATCCATGGTTAGGATTACTGTCCAAAACTGCCTCTGAGAAAGCACACTGACCAGAAGCAGAAGCCAAACCTCTCAAGGTATACATTTTTAAAAGTGGATAACATCATCAACATAATGGAAATAATACAATAGATGCTTTCTTATTGCAACCATTAAACCAAACCAGTACAATACAAATTCAGGCCAAATTGGAATTGGAAATTGGTCACATTCCTACTAACTTGAGTATTTGATCGCGGTTCAGTATCAAGGAAAATAAGAAACATTTAGCTGACTGTTTAGCTGAAGTGTTTTCGGAACATGGAGATGGACAGATGTTAAAGGATATGTTTCATATTTGCTCTCCTGCAATGTATTCACCACCTGAAGGGCAGTGATTCCCACACATGCATACACTATTCAGTCACCTCCTCCATTTCTAACTCCTGCAGCCCACTAAGCTCTACTAAACAGAACTGGTATGCCTTCCACTACAAACTATACAACCGTTCCTGTTAGGTCCATTGCTAGACCTTCTAAACATTCAAAGCATACTATATCTCTTTCAAATCTAACTACAGTTCCCCTACAGTCCCATTCAACTTCCCCTTTATTGCATGCATCTCAGTCTAACCCAGCCTCCTTATTTAATCCACATACTTTTAAAAATAGAAAAGGTCTGGGTCTAATTCATCTCAATATTAGAAGTCTGCTTCAACATCAAAAATTTGATCATCTCAAGATTCTGGTTTCTCAAAGGGACCCTAATATATTGGTGCTGACTAAAGCTTGGCTAAAGAACAATATCAGTGATTCTGAGGTTTCTTTAAATGAATATCATTTGTTTAGAATAGACAGATATTCAAGAGGAGGCGGGGTGGCCATTTTAATTAAATCACGTCTTTCAGCTACAGTTCTTATAACATCACTGTACAGAAAGCGTTTGAATTTCTTGCTCTGAAGGTCAATTTAGGGCCTAATAATTCAGTTGTCGTGATTGGGATTTATAGAATTCCCTCTGCTGAATCTGTCGCCATTGATAGATTGGCAGATCTAATCTCTCAATATAGAAATTCTGAGAAAATAGTTTTGGGTGATTTTAATCTCAATTGGTTGACCAAGGTGTCCGACTACTGGAGAGAGGTGTGTGGTAATCTCAACCTAACCCAACTGATTAGTCACCTGACCAGGCCTAATTAAAAAAATATTTCCAAGTCAACTTTAATTTATCTGATATTATCCAATAGGAGTGATAAAATTGTTGCTTCTGGTGTCTCTGACCTTGGAATAACTTGACATTTCAAATACATAAGAAATCCCAGACTTTGAGATAGCACTGGATAATTTATAAATACCTTCTACTCAAAACATGCCCTGTTGAAAAAGCAAAGAACTAACTATAGGTCAAGTCCTTAGTTCATCTCGGAACTCATCTCTGTTCAAATTAAAGAATAAGGTTTGGGTCCTTGTGAGAAAATCTGGAGACTCTTCCCATTGGCTTGCTTTTAGGCATTTAAAAACTACATTTACGTCGTCAGTGAGGAATGCTAAATCAAATTATTATTTAATCACCATCTTTAGCTGTTATTAAAATACAGCCAAATTTTGGAAGGTAATGAATTCAGTTAAGAAAAGAAATGCCATTTCCCTGCCCACATATATCAATTCTGGTCAGTGTGAAATATCTGATCACAAGGAAACACATGAACTGCTTTTCACAATCATTTTTCTGCAACTGGTCACCTTTTTGAAAATGGGAGCACAGGACCTGGTAAATCTATGATTCATCCGGAAATGGATGTCTCCCTACATACTGCAAGTCCTGTCCCTCAGTTTGCCCTCCAGCTTCTCACTCCTAATGTAGTCCCTGGAGCACACCTTGATGATTTCAGATTATATAACATATATTTTTAATTTATCCATTTTATCAGGTTTAATTCCTAAAGTGTGGAAGTTGCTCATGTTACTGATCTAAATAACTATCGTCCCATCTTTAAATTGTCGTGTCTGTCTAAAATAGTTGAATCAATCATAAACAATCAACTCAAGACTTTTCTAGCTTGGTATTCTGTGTTGAGCACACCAGTCTGGTTTCAGGGTTAACCACAGCACCATTTCTGCAACATCTTCCATTTTAAATGAAATTCTTTTTTTTTTTTCATTTGGATGAAAAGAAGCATTGTGCTGCTCTGTTCATCGACCTATCAATTAATACCTACCTATTAATACAGTTGATCATTCCCTGCTCTTACACAGACTGCTTAGTATTGGCTGTGACCCAATTAATGGTACCAAAACGACCTCTCTGATAGACAGCAGCACATGAAAACAATAAATGTTCAATCTGGATTTTTATCGATAACAAAAGGTGTCCCTCAAAGTTTGATTTTAGGACCTGTATTTTTCACAATTTATATTAGTGATATTGTCCGGTCTTTGAATACCTGTAGTATCCATCTGTACACAGATTCAAGAGGGATTTATCAATCTCAAACTTGTGTTAAATGCTGGAAACACAACATAACATTTTGTGTTTTTTCTATAATTGAATTAAGGAATGAGGAAAAATTCAGAATAGCACTTTACTCAGTGGAGCTACTGAAAGAGTCCCACACTATAAATATTTAGGCATCTGGATTGATGATAAATTCCATTTTAAAGTTCATATTGATAAACTGGTTGAAAAGCTGCGGCCGAAACCTGGCTTCTTTATCGAAATAGAACCTGCTTTTCCATTTTTAGTAGAAAGAGACTTTTTGAAATTGTATTTCTTTCTGTCTTGGATTATGGTGATGTAATCTATAGACGTGATGCTGTTACCAGCACAAAGCCCTTAGATACTATATTGTACATCACTCTGTTCTTAGATTTATTACAGGTGATAACTAGAGTACCCATCATTGTACTCTCTATGAGAAAGTTGGCTGGCCCTGGTATACACTGGTATGTTTATTTACACAGCGCACCTGAAAAAAGTTTACATTACTTTGCTATTACACCTCAATGTAGGAGGATATCAAACCTGCCTGTTTACATTAGATGTTCCACATTTAATGTAAACATTAGATGGTTTACATTAGATGTTACATTAGATGTTCTGTTTGTGTTCTTATTTTGTTATTTGTGGGGGGGTTTTTCTGCCTAATATGTCTAGGCGTCATTGAAAATGAGGGTTCATCCCTCAATGTAGCCACGAGAACTAAGTAAAGGTGAAATTAAATGGAAAAAGAAAAACTTTCCCAACCCAGTCCTTTTAATAATATCGGTTCCCATCATTTATAACTGTTACAATTGAGAAACTTACCAATCTCCTGCAAATTCCCACTCTGCTTAAATGCAGTCCAACAGGGCAAACTATGCCTAAAAGGACATTGCAATTTGGGGCTTAGGGAAGAAGAAGATTCTTTATTTATCACTTCTTTATTTATAAGGGACGGGAGGAAATAAAATTAGCAGAAGACAAAAGAGCTGCCGACAAAAAGTAAACTATACTTATTTTGTTGAACCACGGAAGCAAAGGGACGGGAGGGTGAAATGAATTTAGTTTTAAATCAAATTTTGTTGTAATACCCGTTTGCTGTGAGTAGAGACCCGATTGCACACAGTGTAGCTTGAAATATAATATATGAATTGTCTTTAATCAGCGAGTTGAATAGATGCTTCGTTTTGGAGGGTTTCTGAGTCATTTCACATCGCTACTATCTCCCTCTGAATGCTGCTGTATGCCTTGGTTTAAAACACAGAGGGAAAATGTTAAGTGATATGTCAACATTTCCATTTTGTTGGTCAGAATCTAAATGCTGCAGAAACAGACGATTCTACGGCTGGATTCTAAATGTCACTGGTGCTATCTTATGAAAAGCTTTCTTTCAAGTGCCAAGTTCCAGCGCTGGTTTTTCCACGTTCAGGTCATGGAGCAAAGCATTAAAATACGTGATTTTTCAGAGCAGGGGGTACGGGCGCATTTTGGGCCGAAATGTCCAATTGAATTAAATCCTCCGCATTTAAACCGCGTTTGTTGTCCAGGAGCTCCTTGGCCGCTTCACGCGTACGAACGCAAATGTTCGCCTGGGACCTCGCAGTTTGGAAATCTGTCACAAAGACGTTGAGGAGACAAGTTAAAATGTAGCTGAAGGACCAGTAGGACCATGAGGCGCGTCTCCAGCGGGGTACAGGAGCCGTGCAAGAAGGCTCTGGGTTCAAACCTTTCCTGTACGGAGTCTGCATGTTCTCCCCATGTTAAGGGTTATGGTCAAGATGAACCCAAACGCAGGACACATGGTTTTAGGAGTTTATACAGGGGTTTAATGGA
Source organism: Zeus faber (assembly GCF_960531495.2). Lineage (NCBI taxonomy): Eukaryota > Metazoa > Chordata > Actinopteri > Zeiformes > Zeidae > Zeus > Zeus faber. The sequence goes on from NC_137189.1 coordinate 4,250,181, forward strand.
TAGACAGGCAGGAATCAGGGACAGGCAACAGAAGGGGGATCAGGAGCAGCAGGGACGTGTAATGGGGAAGGCAGGGACTCAAACAAGCAGGGACCCAGGAACCAGGAACCAGGAGTAAAGGAGCCAGTGGAGGATCAGGGATTGAGAGTTCGGGGCACACACCCAGGGAAACAGGCAGGAACAAAGACGCTGAGGACATGTGCGAGAAACACGTACGAGAAACACGTGTGAGAAACACATGCAAGAAATACGTGCAACAAACCGACACCAACAGAGTGTGGCGAGGAAGGTGGAGACAAATGGTGAGATTACTGACTGGGGACAGGTGTGCAGTGACAGGGATATGATTGACACCAGACACAGACAGAGGGAGCCAGAGAGGGACAGAGGGACCTAGAGGCAGACAGGGAATCAAGGCAGAAGAGGATTGTGACACCCCATGTTCATTTTCTCCCGCCCTAAAAAAGACACCACATTAGGATTAGACACTCCTGTTGATGCCACTGAGCAAGGCAGGGTCCAGATCAGGAGCTGGTCCCTGGGTGCTGTTACCTCAGATACTAGGACGGGCCAAATGTAGAGAACTCATTTCCCCCACAGGGATTAATAAAGTGTATAAATATTTAGCCCTGGAACCTTCTGAAACATGAACCTTAGCAGGCCTTAAAATATTCCCTCTGAACTGAGGAACCGGTCGGCGCTTCAGTCTTTCGAAAAAGAAAAAAAGCAACAGAGACACAGTATGTTAAAACGTTGTTTGATATGGGTACAGGGCTGACAGTAAACGCTGCAACACCCAGTGAGTCTGAAACACTAATTGGCTTCTCTTCACACACACACACACACACACACACACACACACACACACACACACACACACACACTAAAGGATATACACTCACATTTACATATATACCTACACACTCACACTTACATACACAAAATTCACACACACTTACACTTATACATACTCACACACACATACTGTGTCTATACCTATACACACACTTACACTTACTGTACATCCACACACATACACACACACACACAAAGACACACACACACACACACACACACACACACACACACACACACACACACACACACACACACACACACACACATATATTGACAGTGAACAGCCTTCCTCAGATCTGCCAGACACTAAGACGTCCATTTTAGTTTTTTTGGGGGGCATTTTGATCTAATTAACTTGGCCATAACCTCCTTTCTCTCTTCTGTCCCTCCCTATATCCTTACCTCCCTCACTGTCCCTCCTGCCCTCCCTCCATCTCTCTATCTCCCAGGTTTTCCACCACTCCAACATCATTAAACACCCAGACGCCTGATTGATGTTGTGTGCGTGTGTGTGTGTGTGTGGGAGTGTGTGTGTGTATGTATGTATTTTGGAGTGTTCTTGTTTGTTTTTTCCGTGCGTACGTCCTCCTTTCATCGCCGCACTCTCCCTCTGTGCCATTCTGTCAATCTCGCTCTTTCCACCACTCTCTCTCTTTATTTCTATCCGCTTTTTCTCTTACAATGCCTCTCTTTAAATATAGACATAGATAAAAACCCCACTGTGGCCGCTGTGTGTGTGTGTGTGTGTGTGTGTGTGTGTGTGTGTGTGTGTGTGTGTGTGTGTGTGTGTTCTGCATCTGGGTGTGTGTGGAGGATTTTGGGGTTATTGATGGCGACATCACCTCCTTTTGTGTCCCGATCGATGGCTGGGGGGCTCGGAGTGGAAGTATTGGAGCGACGAGGTGTCAGAGGAGAGAATGGCAGCAGCTGGTGGTGACCGCCTGATAGCAAGGGTGAGAAAGAGAGAGATAGAGAGAGAGAGAGAGAGGGGGAGAGAGAGAGAGAGAGAGAGAGAGAGAGAACAAATGAAGAAGGGTATGAAGGAAAAACTGGGCACCCAAATCTATGGTCCAGGTCTTTAGATTTGGGTCAAAATGTTGGTGAGAATAAAAAGGGGGGGGGGGTGAGGAGAGCTTATTCATATATATTATATTTGTATATAAAAAAGACTAATTAATTCATGGAAATCAGACAACTGGAAGAGATTGATTAGGCTCTTATCAACCAATTTGAATCGGTTTAGGGATACATCATACAGTTATTCTTCTGTTGGTCACAGAGACCCCAGAAACCTGGGCTGACCACATCACCTTTGCACGGAGCTGATCAGGTTGTTGGGTGAGGCCTGCGGAACGTTGTCCCACTCCTCTGCTACCGTGGCTGTGGCAAGTTGTTCGGTATTGCTAAGGAGTGGAACGTGCTGCAGTATGCGCTGATCCAGAGCATCCCAAAGATGCTCCAGATGGGGACGTGAAGGCAGGCCTTGGAAGATTTGCCAAAATCTCTGAAAACGGCGTCGGAGGCGGCTTGTTGTAGAGAAATGGACATTGATGACTCAGCTCTCATGGACATTCCTGCAGCGAGCACGTCAGTGGCAAGCTCCCGCAAAACCTGAGGCATCTCTGGCGAGTGGAACAAAAACTGCACATTTCAGAGTGGACTTTTATTGTCTCCTTCATAAATAACTCCTGTGCACTGATCATGCTGTTTGAGAGCTCATGCAACTCATGCAAAATTGGGGCAAAACAAAAGTGTTAATATTTTTTAATTTTTTATTATTTATAGTTGATATTTTTGTATATATATATATATATATATATATATATATATATATATATATATATATATATATATATACCAATCAGTCACAACATTAAAACCACTGACATTAACATTGAATAACATTGCTCATCTCATTTTAATGGCACCTGTCAAGGGGTGGGATAAATTAGGCAGCAAGGGAATAGTCAGTTCTTGAAGTTGATGTGTTGGAAGTAGGAAAAATGAGAAAGCATAAGGATCTGAGGGACTTTGACAAGGGCCAAATTGTGATGGCTAGATGACTGGGTCAGAGCATCTCCAAAACAACAGGTCTTGTGGGGTGTTCCCGGTATGCAGTGGTTAGTACCTACCAAAAGTTATCCAAGAAAGGACAGCGAGTGAACCGGCACAAGGCTCATTGATACGTGTGGGGAGCGAAGTCTAGCCCGTCTGGTTCGATCCCACAGAAAAGCTACTGTAGCACAAATTGCTGAAAAAATGTAATACTGGCAATGACAGAAAGGTGTCAGCACACACAATGCATCCTGTGTAGCCACAGACTGGTCAGAGTGCCCATGCTGACCCCTGTCCACCGCCAAAAGCACCTACAATGGGCATGTGAGCGTCAGAACTGGACCATGGAGCAATAGAAGAAGGTAGCCTGGTCTGATCAATCATGTGTACTTCTTCATCATGTGGATGTCATGTGCGTTTGCGTCGTTTACTTGGGGAAGAGATGGCACCAGGATGCACTATGGGAAGAAGGCAAGCCGGCGGAGGCAGTGTGATGCTCTGGATAATGTTCTGTTGGGAAACCTCGGGTCCTGACATTCATGTGGATGTAACTTTGACACATACCACCTACCTAAACATTGTTGCAGACCAAGTACACTGCGTCATGGCAACGGTATTCCCTGATGACAGTGGCCTCTTTCAGCAGGATAATGGTTTGAGGAATATGACAAAGAGTTCAAGGTGTTGACTTGGCCTCCAAATTCGCCAGATCTCAATCTTATCGAGAATCTGTGGGATGTGCTGGAACAACAAGCCCGATCCATGGGGGCCCCACCCCGTAACTTCCAGGGCTTAAAGGATCTACAGCTAACGTCTTGGTGCCAGATACCACAGGACACCTTCAGAGGCTTGTGGAGTCCATGCATCAATGGGTCAGAGCTTTTTTGGCGGCACGAGGGGGAGCTACACAATACTAGGCAGGTGGTTTTAATGTTGTGGCTGATCTGTGTATGTATACAGTATACTGTGTATATATATATATATATATATATATATACACATATATATATATATATATATATACACATACACACACACACTGTAGACTTGGAGAACATTTCAAACAGTGGATTTCAACCTGAATGTGACGATAAAACAGAATATTTTCAAGAACCACCAAAGGAGACCAACGACACGGCCCTTGTTGTTGCTACAACGGAAGAAGTTGATGACGTGACGATGTCCGTTGAGGTTGGTGATACAGATTATGATAAAAGTAGCAATGGATCAGATTGATAAATGTAAAATTGATAGAAACATTCATATATTAAATGACATACCGAGGTTGATATACAAAGACTATTATTATTCACAGACTGTACATTTCGTTGTGTTGTCCGCACTTTTAAACTACTGAATAATTCCACATATATTCCACTTTATTATAAAACATGAATATTCTTACTGTTCAATAAACGCTTTTTTAAAAACGAAGATATTGTGTGGTGATGACTGTTCAAAATTACCTGTAAACACGAGCACAATGCAGAGATTCAGCCCCATTCAGCAGAGTGTCAAGTAGCCATGTGCCAAGTAGCCGTGTGGCTTTGTTGGTCCTCCAAACCATTTGCATCTTGGGAGATGGCTGAATGGATCCAAGTGTTGAGGAAACTTTGAGGCTGATTATCTTAGAAACACAGTCTGTCATGCACTCGTCATTAACAAGCCATATCTTTAGAAATATTTGCTTGTTTCGGACACGTGACACCTTGTTTTGAAGCTCTGATTCTTCACTTTCAAAGGATGTGAAAACATGTAAAAGGGTAGCAAAGTATGGGATCCACTGTAGTGGGTCACATTTACATTTACATTTACATTTAGTCATTTAGCAGACGCTTTTATCCAAAGCGACTTACAAGGGAGAATAACATTCAAGCTACATTGCGACAGAGATTAGTGTAACAACAACATTCGTGTAACAATAAATACTGCAAGGTGGTGCTAAGTAATTGTAGGTTAGGACAGGAGGTACTCATTGAAGAGCTGGGTCTTCAAGTGCTTCTGCTCTGGTCATTTTTGGCAGCTCGTTCCACCAACGTGGAACTACAAATGAGAATAGCCTGGATTGCCGTGGCTGTATGGCCGGCAGACCCAGGCGACACTCATTTGACGAGCGCAGCATCCGGGGGGCAACATGTGCTCTTACAAGAGCATTTAAGTAGGCGGGAGCATTCCCAGCAATCACTCTGTAGGCCAGCATAAGAGACTTGAACTTGATGCGGGCGGCTACAGGTAACCAGTGGAGCTCGATGAGCAGCGGAGTGACTTGTGCCCTCTTTGGCTGGTTGAACACCAATCGCGCCGCCGCATTCTGTATCATCTGTAGTGGCTTCACCGCACAGGCCGGCAAGCCTGTTAAGAGGGCGTTGCAGTAGTCGAGACGGGACATCACCAAGGTTTGTACCAGCAGTTGAGTGGCATATTGGGTCAGGTACGGCCTGACTTTTCGGATGTTGAGTAGTGCGAAGCGGCAGGACCGGGAGACGGCGGCAACATGGTCCGAGAATGTCAGTTGGTCATCAATAATGACACCAAGATTCCTTGCAGCCTTGGCAGGAACAAGAGATAGAGAGTCGATTTTAATATCAATGTTGTGATAAATACCTTGTTTGGCCGGGAAGATCAGCAGTTCCGTTTTAGCCAGATTTAGTTGAAGATGATAATCCTTCATCCATGTGGATATGTCAGCGAGACAATCCGAGATCCGCGTCGAGACAGTAGGGTCATCGGGCGGGAAGGACAGATAGAGTTGAGTATCATCCGCATAGCAGTGATATGAAAAGCCATGTGAGCGGATGATCGGGCCCAGTGAGGTGGTGTATATGGCAAAGAGGAGGGGTCCTAGCACCGAGCCTTGGGGCACCCCTGTGGTGAGGTTGTGAGGCACAGACAGCTGGCCTTGCCATGTCACACTGAACGAGCGCCCAGTAAGGTAAGATTCGAACCAGGAAAGTGCACTGCCCGTTATGCCCATACTTGAGAGTATGGACAGGAGTATGCAATGATTGACAGTGTCAAAAGCAGCTGATAAGTCTGGACTTATGACTCTGTGCGTCACTGCATTAGGCTGGGCTGTTGAGACGGAGAGCTAAAACAGGATGTTAGTTCGCTGACAACCAGTGCAAACTGGACGGTGTGCCTAAATTTAAGAGGTGGAGTAAAGGGTGGTGCTTCATACATAGTGGAACTTAGTCGACTCCCCCTGACAAAGGGGTGGAGAAGAAGTATGATAGAAGAAAATAAATAAATAAATGAATATTAAAATAAAATAAAATAAAATAAATAGAAATAAAATTAAATCAGTTAAAAATAATTAATTTGAGGTGATATTAGATTGACTAATGTACTCTTTAGATTTAAATGCGTCATATGAATAAAAGTAAACATTGCTTTATTTCAAATGCGCGAGAAATAAAAAATCTGATAGTGTATGTCTCATTGAATTGTATTATAGTATGTAGAAGAATTTAGAGTGGTCTTAAGACACTGAACTGTTGTGTTGTTCTTTTTGTTTTTTCTTTCTTCCTCTCTTTTACTTTGCTGAGTGAGAGCTGGGGGAAAGACAGAGAAGATGGAATGTGTCTGAATTGGATCATCCAAGGGGCAGATGACAAGACATCTGGCAGTTCTTCACAGACGCCGGGAGCTTACGGATGACAACGCATAAAAATTCTGAATCTTGTGAATCAGGCCAGTACGGTTGATCCACAAACTATTTTCAATAGACACCTGCATTTACCTATATGTGTGTACATCTAGTTATAACCTACATGATTGCTTGTTCTCACATATAGGATTACAGTAGTTCTTTTTCTTCTATTGTCTTTGCAATTAGTTAGTAAGAGACTTGGCAACGGACTGACTAATCAAGGCATTTGCCTAATTAATGGAGCATTATTGATTTGATTGATCACATGCGGAAAAACTGATTTGATTTAAATACGGTTGAGTGCTGTGAATATTGGTTTCATTATCTGAGTATGGTTTACCTTGATTGAGGCTGTTTTGAGAGTGAACATTGATGGACATTTTGATAATAGGGGATAAATGAGTATGATCAGATGTATCAGATCATGAGCAAGTGAAGTTGCTTTCATAAGTGGGAAGCTATTGGTCTCCTTTGGGGTTGGTAAATTTAGTTGTTTTTGGTGGAGTGTGATTACATGGTGCTTTATAAATTATTTTTAAATAAATCAATTTGATTTACAATAAAATAAATGGATACAAAATTTAAAAAAATAATCACTCCTATTGATGTAGTGTGAAAGAATAATCCTCATATTAAAGATATTGCAAAAATATCAGGAAAATGGAGCAAGCGGTGGCCTGACATTGAACAACCATGGCCAGCTGAAGGAACTCTTAACTCAGATGTGATTAAAACAATGCAGGTGCTTGTGTCCACCTATAAAGTAAATCAAAAGAAAGAAAAAAGAGGAAAGAGATCCACGGAGAAAAGACAAACAGAACTTGGCATTCTGTAAAGGAGGGACAGACATGGTTGAAGCTGCAAAGGAAAAAAGAGAACATGGTGGCACAAAATGGTGGCTGAAGGATTTGAGCAGAAGCATATAGGAGAAATGATGAAGAAGCTGCATACGTCAAGGGTTACTCAAGGTAACAAAGCAGCGGATGAGGCTGCTAAAGCAGTTACAGGAGCAAACAAAGCAGGCAAGGTTCTTCTTGTCACCCATGAAGTGGACTTGGAAGATAAAATCACACTCAGAGATGTGATCTCGATGCAAGAAGCTGCGTCAGCCATAGATAAACAATTATGATTGGACTGAGGGGCCACACAAGAGCCTACTGGTCTGTGGAGAAATCATGAAGGACTGATGGTAGCACCCCCAGACATACTAGGTCTGATGATTCAGGAAGCACATGGGTTAGCCCATGTTGCAAGGGGGGAGATAAGAAGAAAAATCACGAAAGAGTATGGTTTTTGGGCACCGTACTTGCTTGAGCAAATTGATTATGTCATAGGCAGATGTACAATCTGTCTTAAAAACAATGTTCGGAGGGGTGTGATGAGTCCACCCGGTCACATTCCAACTCCCACAAGTCCCATGCGTGAGTTGGTTGTGGATTTTGTTGACATGATAAGACCAGTAGGAGGTAAAAGATACATGTTAGTCATCGTGGATAGATTTTAACGGGGGACTGAAGCATTCCAACCAAGCGTAAAGATGCTCAGTCAGTTGCCAAGCCAAGTTCTTGCGTTGTGAGGTAATAAGCAGGTGGGGACTTCCAGATCGCATATCTTCAGATAATGGGAAAGAGTTTGTGGATAAAATAGTAAAATTAATTCAGCAAAAATTGGAAATTAAACAACGTCTAGGAGCTGTTTATCATCTGCAAAGCCAAGGTGTTTGTGAAAAATTGAATGGTGTGCTGAAAAATCGCATTGTTAAAATCTGTCAGCATACAGATCTGAATTGGCATTAATGGTGTGTAGTGAGGAGCTAACACTCGTAGAGAAATATCTATTCTGAATATCTGATTCCATTATAGACTATTTTTGACTGAGAAAATGCATGGACAAAGGGGGGAACAGGAAAATGTTAATCATATATTGGAATAATGTAGTATAAGTATAATGCAAAAGTGAAATTATTATACTGTATTTGATGTGTGTGCAAGATACTGGCTGGTGAATTTTTCTTTCAGGACCAGTATGAGGCTGGCTGTGTCCGGAGATCCTAACAGCCTAATGGACTTGAACACTCAAACATGGACATTCAAAAATGGAGGATGAAATGGACGAAGGACCCTGAATGAGGACATCATGATCAGGAGTGGCGAGTGAAATATCATTAAAAGTTGATGGTGTTAAAAAGCAACAGTTCAATACATACATATGTGTTATGCAGGTTTTTATAATATTGGAGTTTGTTTATTACAATGTAACCCGTATTATTGATCAAAAGTCTGGACTCTACAGTAGATATTTTTAGCAAGACATATTACTTTGATGTAGTATTGTTTTCTTTGAAGTTTTCTGTGACAGGGTGAAATGGATATATTGGGACCTCAGGTGTTTTATTTTTTTTGCGCGGTTTTGAGGGACATTGATGATAGGCAGGGACAGGTTCACTGGAAGGTTCGATGGGTCGACCAGCCTGACTTTGGACAAAATCTTTGATTTATTTCTGAGGTTCTGAATGTATGCATTAACATGTAACATCCTGTACAGTTTTCTAAACCCTTCCTGTTTGCAGTTAATTGATTTGGAGTGCAATAGGTGGTTGCCTGGGGCAGAGGAAGCGTGAGAGAATTTTTCTGTCTTGATTGTTTGTTGAAAGAACTAAGAAAGGAAGCTGCCAGATGGGTTTTTCGCTCTCACACTCCATAAATTTATTGTATTGCTATGATTAAGCATGTTCAGAAGGGTATAATATAATAATTTTGTTTGTTAGTAGGTGATTTCTATTAAGCCAATTAACGTTGTAAGTTCAATGACTCTTCTCTCTGTCAAGACTTTGTGTAGTCTCGAAGGGGGGAAAAATGAGGTGTCTTGGAATGTGTGGCGTCCCAAGACAGCCCCATCGTATAAGATAATTACTAAGAGACGGTGCCAGGGGTCCCGAGAGAGAGAGCACATCACCAGGAATCCTGGTGATAAGGGAAGTGAAATGTGACCTGTGACCTATGTAGGGGAACCAAATGGTAAATGTTGTCTTTGGGCAAGCATAAAAGAGCCCGCCTGAGTCTCATTCGACAGAGAATCCATCCGGCTCGGTTCTCTCCTAGTCCATGGAAAGTCTAGTCTGATGCTGTTCTTTTGTAATGAATCTATTATTTTACTCAAGTCAGCTTCAGCGGTCTCTCCTTCTTCATCAACACATCACATTCATCAAGAAACTACAATAGATAGATAGATAGATAGTAGAATGTGCTCAATAATTATTGTTCAAAGCAGAAATCGAGAGAGAGAGAGAGAAAGAGGACAAGAAGAGAGAGAGGGAGACAGGGGAGAGAGAGAGAGGGGAGAGAGAGAGAGAGAGAGAGAGAGAGAAATACACAGAGAAAGAGGGGGAAAACTGCTGTCGCTTTACCTTAGTGCAGAACTTGACTCTCTCTCTTTCTCTCTCTCTCTCTCTGTCTCTCTCTGTCTCTCTTGCTCAGAACACCACAGGACTCGCTTGCCCCCTCATCCTTCTGCCTCTACTGCACAGTTAGATGCATAGACTGCATAGTTTAATTTAGGGGTGAGCACAATGATGTAACACCTTCGCCGCACGGCTCAGGAACGCCAGAGGACTCCCAGGTGGACTGAGTTAAGGTGCCAGAAAAGTGTGACACTAATAGCAGCAAATTCATTTGGTTCTGGTTTGATAGTTTAACAAATGGCCCTCGCTGAGTTAAATCAGGAACACAGGAACAGAACAAGATTCTGGCAGCAGTTTCTACGTCTAAAAACAAATGTGGCTTTCATCAGGGTCATATACAAGTATTTTATAGGAAGTTTAAATGTAAAGTTAGAATAGATAGATACAACCAATGACCTACAATTTCTTCAGAGTGGGGAAGGGCAGTATGCCAAGAAAAGTCATAAATGGACGTGAAAAAAACTTGCATTTAATAAACTTGAATATTTATGACTTTGATTGAAACCTTAAATTCAGATATGATATGTATGTAATGTAAACAAAAATATATTCATAGTAAATAGACTGCATTTGTATAGCGCTGTTCAAGCCATCATGTCCACATCCCATAGCGGATCCACCCAAAAAAGACTTTATGAAGAGTTTTAATTGAAGTATAATTGGGAGGAACTGGTCGTTTTAGGAACTGGAAACAAAGCTTCTGGAAAAAATTCAACAGTCGAAAAAACTCAAAAATGTGAATATCGGCGTGGACAGGTAAAATGGAGCCTCTTGAAAACACTGACATCATGACCTCACCTTTCGCATTTGCGCATTTGTGCATGTGTCGGGAACCTATGAGCGACGGCCGACGCCCATTGCATCTCCATTAAAAGTTTAAAAGTCTCTACAACTTAAGGAATGGCGCCCATACTAAACGCTGCATGCTCCAAATGTTCTTCTTTGGTGTTTGACATCAAGTTGTATGAGATATTATCACCCCATAATGGCCTGGAATGCTTAGGATTTTAAATCCTTTTTGCATTCTTGTTCTTGCATTCTTGAGTTAAAAAAAAAAAAAATTTAATGGAGGAGAAAAATTCATTTTCAGAAAAATCCGTATAGGTGTGGCCAGGGCCAGCAAGGAAGGATTTAACATCTTTTTTTCCTGTACCACACAGGGACCACAGATGACAGACGATCTAAGTAACAACACAGAGCGGGCGAGTGATTTTGCCTCATTCGGACGCCAGGCTGCGAGGCAAGAAGGAAAACAAAAAAAAAAGATGAAGAAAGATAAAACTATTTCCACTATAGAATCGCATCCTTTCTTTGAGCGCCCAAGGAGCTTATTGTCCCCGGCAGAGCGTCAATCAAGTGTCAGTGTTGTGACTTGATCCTCCAAAGCACAACTATTTAAGTTGTTATTCGGAAAACAAAAGTGGATGTGAAAGCACTCAAAGCAGATGTTGGATAAGGAACACAACCTATTACCCTACATTGGTAGGGAGTATAACTGCTTTTTCCATGTAAGCAAAATTGTCACTTTTTTTTGGCTTTTGCCTGGAAAACTAGTTGGAAATAAGAGGGATTCCACATGGAAGGATTAGTTAAGACCTCACCTTCTCGGTTTTGTGATTTTCTTTTCCCTCTTTACACTATTGTCTTCCTGGTTGGAACAGAGGGATTGTGCAGGTCTTCTCTAGGCATTCCATCATTTTAGGGGGATTTCCACCTGTGATAAAGGATGGTGCTGCTGCTGCCGGTAATGATGCAGTGAATCTATTTATGCCCCATGTGTACTGTGAAATTACCTGTGAGAGCAAGAGGGATTTAACCGGTAAAAGGAAGAAACATCCAGATGCAGGTGAAGATTCAGATGTTGAAAGCGGATGCTGTATACTGTATCTTATTCGCTCGTTGCCCAAATGGACCAGGATGTATCAGCGGTGGGGGTTCGCAAATATTGGTGATCAATAACAGTTGGTCCACTGCGACTTGGATGGCTTCTCAGATTTTACGCTCCCTGTTTATGAGGAAACGCGAGTGAATGTGTTTATGATTTTAGCGAGTTGGGGCTTTCAGACAGTGACTTTATAGCAGCTGTCTCTACTCTGGACCTTAAATATTACCCATGATGTCTGCTTTTGCTGCTAACAAATCACCAGTTTAAAGGATACCTTATCTCAGGCTAATTAAATAGGTTTATTTTCAATGGCGCGACCTTGGCCGTGTAAGTGCTGTTCACCCTCGGACCCAGACGCGGGGCTGGATCTAACTCCGCGGTGTCGGGCCCTTGGAAGACTGGATGCTCTCTTTGCGGTCATGGCTTGAGCAGGAAACTACAAAAACGAAAGAGGGGAAATGGACTTTTCTTGTCTCTTCAAGACACATAATCGATGCTGCAGAATAAAAATAAATAAATAAATAAATAAATGAATGAATAAAACCAAATAAACCATTTGTGGGAGGCTCTACCCACAGATCCGGTTCAGGGAGGGAGACGGAGACCTTGGGGCAGTGAGGTGCTGACATAGCAGGGTTTTCATTAAAACTAATAAACAAAAGTCTATCTGGCCAAAATGTGAACATAAAGCAAAGTTGGATGAATCAGAGTCCGGGTCTGTGTACCTCACGATCTGGTCCGCGGGGACACGCTGCCTCCACCACCGGATCCCCACTGCAGGACAAAACAACACATAAGAAAACTCTCCCAGCCGGGTCCAACCGATCAGCACTAATGAGGCCGATCAGGCTGTAGCTTAACCACGCCCCCTCGTCTGCCACACCCTTGTAATTCAAAAAAGGAAGGGCCAGACTTTTGAAAGGTTCCAAATGTTTATATTTGAAATTCATATGCAGCATTTTGGAACAGGAACAGAAAACCTTACAAAGAACCACATTAACCTGTCATTTTTTGAAATAATGTAAAAAGCCACCTGACAAAATGAGATTTGCAAAGATTTTGCTTTGCAGCAGATTTTGTACTGTTCAAAGTATATACAGGGCAAAGTGATGCAAAAGCCTAATATTTAATTAACCTATTTGACTAATATTATAAAATAAAAAAAATTAATAATAGCTTAATTATAAAACAAAAAAACTATATTTTTTCTGAATACATTTTGAACACTGGAAAATGATTACCAGTGGAGTGGAAGAGGAGAGCAAAACAACGAGAAAAACACCTTAATTTGGTAAATAATGAATAGTCTCTTTTGCTGAAAGTCTCTATTCGGCGCTGGGATTATGTGATCCCAGCGCCGAATCACATCCCGGTCCGGGGCGGTTGCGTAACTGGTGCGATGGGAAGCGGGAGATCTTGGGCTCCACATCATGATTCCCACTTAAAAAGAAACGCCGTGCCCTCGTTCTGAAGACCGGAATTATTTGACTTGCAGCTGTTACCGCATAATGTAAAAGTGGATAATTGCCCTTTTTCCTCTTTCTCCATCTTTCTTTGTCATGCCCCCGCATGCCCTGATCGCCTTGCTTTGGGTTTGCCGGGGAGTGGCGGTCTGAGGGAAGATGCGTCTGCGGGAAGACAAAACGCGTTAGGGCCTCGCACTAATTTTCTTGAGTGCGGAACAAGCACGTCGGAGCACACTGCGCTGCCTTTCTTCAGTCCAGAGGAACATTCCACCTTTGATTAGACATAAAGTCCATCCGCTAAGTGTCTTTGAATAACATGGCTGAAAAATGTTGTCTCTATGCTGGGAAACCATCGCTCTCTGGAAACGTCTTTTTCAGGAACATCTAACACCACCTTGTTCTAACACGCGTCTTGAGCAGCTTTTTGCTACGATTGGTCCACGGCTGGGGTTCTCACCCATTTTTTGGACCGTGACCCTGTTTTTTAGGGCCCAAAAGTCTCGTGAGTTAGAGGGTGTGACAATTTTTCTTCCCTTTTCTTCTTTTATTTCCTTTCAATGGTTTAGGTTTTTTGTAATTTTGGAGCCAGCACCACTCATTTTATGCGTTACAGTGTGGGTCAATAAGTCGCATCCCGTACTTGTGAATTTCAGAATCGTATCGGCTACCTTTATTATATCATCGCGCATGGAGGGAGTTCAACTGATATCATTATATCAGTCAGTCCAGTAACCCCGTGTGCATATTCAGTGACCCCACTCGGTGTCGCGGCCCCAAGGTTGAGTGCGTCTGGTCTACATGGTAAGCAGTCCTTTTAATCACAGGTGAGTATCGCTGAGCTGGGTCTTGATCCTTATCACCATATCATAATATTAATATTCACACACAATTCACACAATCACAGAACCTTTAACCCATCTGAGATATTTCCATCCCGTCACTTTATTCACCTTAGATACCACAGAGGGAACACTTTTTGGCGAACCAAGAAGAACTTTTACTGTTTCATTACTTTTGTCCTGGAGGCCTTTAACCATTCCTTTGGGATTTTGAGACAAACAAAAATCTCTGCATCTTCATGTTCTGTGTGTATTTTTGGCTCTTACTTCCTGACTACGAAACGGAAAATAAAAGTGTCACTTGTGTTGTTGAATTTCACATTTGTTGGATTATCTAATCAGCCAATCGTGTGACAGCAGCATAACGCATAAAATCATGCAGATATGGGTCAGCAACTTCAGTTAATGTTCACATCAACCATCAGAACGGGGAAAAAATGTGATCACCCTTTTTTTTCAGACGGTGGCATGATTGTTGGTGCCAGACGGGCTGGTTTGAATATTTCTGTAACTGCTGATCTCCTGGAATTTTCATGCACAACAATCTTTAGAGTTTACTCAGAATGGTGCGAAAAACAAAAAACATCCAGTGAGGGGCAGTTCTACAGACAGTAAATGCTTTGTTGATGAAAGAGGTCAATGGAGAATGGCCAGACTGATTGGAGCTGACAGAAAGGCAACGGTAACTCAGATAACACTTTGTACCATTGTGGTGAACAGAAAAACATCTCAGAATGGACAACACGTGGAACCTTGAGGCGGATGGGCTACAACAGCAGAACCACGTCAGGTTCCACTTCTGTCAGCCAAGAACAGGAAGCTGAGGCTGCAGTGGAAACAGGCTCACCAAAACTGGATGGTTGAAGACTGGAAAAACGTAGCCTGGTCTGATGAATCTTCATTTCTGCTGAGGCACACAGATGGTAGGGTCAGAATTTGGCACCAACAGCATGAATCCATGGACCTAACCTCCCTTGTGTCAGTCCAGGCTGGTGGCGGTGGTGTAATGGTGTGGGGAATTTTTCCCTGGCACATTTTGAATGCCACAGCCTTTGAGTATCGCTGCTGACCATGACATCTTCATGGCCACACCCATCTTCTAATACTTACTTCCAGCATGATAATGCACCACGTCACAAAGAAAAAGTTGTCTCAAACTGGATTCATGAACGTTACAATGAGTTCAATTGTTTTCAGTTTCCTTTTCAGTCACCGGATCTGAATCCAATAGAACACCATTGGGATGTTATAGAAGGGGAGATTCACAGCATCAATATGCAGCTGACAAATCTGGAGGAATTGTGCGACGTGATCATGTCAACATGAACCAGCCCCTTAAAGGAATGTTTCCAACATCTTGTGGAATCCATACCAAGAAGAATTGAGGCTGTTTTGAGAGCAAAGGGAGGCCCCACCCACTGTGTTCCTAATAAAGTTTTAATTGAGTCCAAATAGAACAAGGTTTAACTCTCTGGTCTGTACACAAGCTGGAGACATATTTGTCATATTTAGTAAATACTACATCAGCTTCTGTAAATCAGGCAAAATTCAAGCAATTGTTGATTGCTGTAAACCACGGGTCTCAAACTTGCTGCCTGCGGGCCAATTAAGGCCCGCGGGATGATATTTTGTGGCCCCCTACTTGACGTCAAAGTTTAGTGTTAGTACGGCCCGCGCCTTTTTCTCACACGCACCTTTTTCGCCGAGTCGTTGCGTGAGACGTTGCCCTGGGTGTTTTATGTTTTTTTTTTTTATCACTTATGGGCCACCATAGCTCATGACAGCTTCTGGTGGTGTTTGTTGACAAGTTAGAGAATTAGCAACGTTAGTCACTTGGTTGAAAGGTGATTCCCGAGTGACACCAAGTGGAAGGAAAACACATCCTGTTGCCCGGTGCAAGGTGCAGAGACTCAGGAAGTGGACGGACTCAACAGGAGTCATCAGTGACCTCATAAAGACAGCAGAGTGTTGCAGTAGGAAAGGGAAAAGACTGACATGCACAGCAAATAGCATGAGGTTGGTGGCAAGAACAAAAGCCAAATGGTGGTTAGAAGCTGGATATTATAAAGAAGTTATAGATTATTATAACAAGAGAAGTAAAGAGAAGGAAAAAGAACAGATATGTGCGATCGCAAAAGAAAACAAATTTACCAGGAACAATTTAATCAAAAAGAGCAAGAAATTAAAAGATATAAAACATGAGACAATGCCCGGGCTAGGAAGCGATTTCCCCCGTTGTTGCCGAGGCGGGCGATGGCTGCGCTTGCTGCCAAAATGGACGAATGCTCTCTGCGCCAAGGTAATCTAAATCATCCCGCCCGCCCCTCCCCACTATTGAAATCAAGCATCGTGAAATTATCTGGCGTCCTGTCTTTGGCCGACAGGGCAAATAAACGAGGG
Organism: Zeus faber; assembly: GCF_960531495.2. Classification (NCBI taxonomy): domain Eukaryota; kingdom Metazoa; phylum Chordata; class Actinopteri; order Zeiformes; family Zeidae; genus Zeus; species Zeus faber. The sequence continues at coordinate 4,266,793 of NC_137189.1, forward strand.
CGCCGGGGTTTGAGCTGCTTCACCTGACAGCCACTCAGAGCATCAATGGAGGGAACTCCCTCCGCCCCTGCTGAATTTATCTGCCCGGCTCCAAGGACAGTGGCGCGATTGGCCAAGGCTGGAAAAAAAACACAAAAAAAACAAAGAAAAACAAAAAACACGTGCGGTCAGATTTGTGCTGTGCCACGCCCACTTTTTATCTCCATGGAAACTGTGCAGAACGGAACAGGAGGAGGCGACGTTAAAGCCTGAGTTTCCATCCCTGCCGACCACGGGTGGAAACTAGGCCCATTGACGACACAGCAGGACCCCCCAAGCCGTGAGCATGAATTGACAACTTCAGTATTGCAGGTGGTGCACTGACATCTGCACCCACGCAGATAAGATGAGAATGGATCTCTCCTTCTGCTTTCGAATAGCTGCACAATTAATCTCTTCTCAGCCTGCTTCCTGATCTCAAACTGCCATTTCTTTGGCGTCTTTCACCACCCACGTCCAAGCCCACCATTCACAGCTACAGCTCCAAGCTTTATCGATATCACTCCAACACATAAATTCACAGAAGGAAAAAGTAAACATACGGTTGTTTCCTTTCAGCGTATGACTTTGAAGGTGAGTGGTGCTGGGCGACTCCCAAACACGAATGTATTCATGAGTCGGAATGTGATTACAATGTTGGTGGGGGAGTGGGGGGTCAAAATAAAGTACAGTCATTCAGCCCCTTTCCCCCTTTTGGTGAAAAATGGCCCGAGAACCACAGCAGCGACGCTCCATCTCCGCCCCAAATCAATGGCTCCTCCATTTTTAGAGGCAGTCGATAATCTTATCGAGGCAAAACAGAACAGGCCCTGCATCACCCCCCCCCCCCCCCCCCCCCCCCCCCCCCACACACACACACACACACACACTTCCCCCACCACCATCACCGCCATCCATCCCCCACCCCTTTGCCAGGAGAGAGAAGCTGGGTTAGAGAATCCCTTTTGGAAGTGAACGCTGGTGTTCCCTGATACAAGCTGGCAGCGAGTCTGACTGATGGACACACTGTGGAGGTAAAACAGGAGGTGGAGAGGTAGAGAGAGAGAGAGAGAGAGAGAGAGGGAGAGAGAGAGAGAGGGACCGGGAGGTAGGGTGGAAAATCTCTCTTTCACTTTCTTATATGTTTGACTCCCTCCTTCTCGCACTTTAGCCAGCTCCATCGTTTCTCTCTCTCTCTCTCGCCCCCACTCTCCCACTCTCTCTCTCTCTCTCTCTCTCTCTCTCAGTGTGATTAGTATGCGTTGCCAGGCCTCTTCTATGCTGCAGTGTGGGTTTCTGAGCGCTGCTGCATGTCAGGGAGAGAGGGGAATCGCACTGCAGTGGAAGCACACACACACAGACACGCACACACACGCACACGCGCACACACACACACACACAACACACACACACACACACACACACACACACACACTTACACACAAGCAATCCCCCACCTCCCTTCGATGCACCAGGAAACCCTGTCTGGAATGTCTGTGTCATGCTTCCATTTTTTTATGTTTGGTTTGAGTCTTTTTTTCTCCTCTTTTGCCCGTATTGGTGCATATTATTTTGCAAATGAAACCGATACATTATACATCGCAGCCTCATGTTTACAGAATACTGATTTTAATACATTTTTACATTTTTCACATCCCCTGTGATTCAATTTGTTTTCTGATAAGATTGTGGCAGATATCTGCATGAGAACTATGGATGCTGCGTGAGAAAATTAGGTGTGGTCTTGCACCGTTGGGGAGCCACTATTGAAAAAGAAATGTATGGCAGGTTTGTGCAGGAAGGAGAAATTGCTCGAACAGTGGGAAGATTTATTGCTGGGTACTCTGCAGAGCTTTGGCAATAATGTTAAAACTATAACCAGCAATTTGGAAGTCACCGAAATCAAAACCATCACTGGAAATATCAGCCTGGTAGGTCTTTTAGGTCACTTGTGCAATAATATACTATGCTGTACAATACTGTAATAAGCTTGTTAGTACATAGAAATATTTAATATATATAATTTATACCCTACAGTATATACCAATATATACCTCTATATACCAGCAGCGCCCATAACCCCACACTGCGCACTGCATTTTGTATATTCTGTATATTTTTATTTATCTGACAAATTATTTCTGTTTTGTATTTCATTTTTTGGGCTATTTTTACCAATTAAAATTATAATTGTATTTTTACTTCTCTCTTTACTCTTTATTTTATTATAATTGTTATTCTTAAATTGGATTATTAAGCTTTTTTTTTTTATTCCGATTCACTTTCTTTTTTACTTCAATGGTTCAATTACATTTCATTTTCTCACATATGTTCCGTATGTTTCTATATTGTTATTGTTGTTATATCTGTGAGCGCTGACCCCATGTTGGTGTTTGGGTACATTTTCCAGACCCGGGGAGATGGTGGACGCAGGGATCGTCCATGGGAAGTTGGAAACACCTTCCGCCCCGCGCTGCTCCGCTGCTGCTGCACTCCTCCAGCACCGCCCGGACCGGAGGGAGCTTCCCACTGCCCCAGAGGAGGGAGAGAGAGAGAAAGAGAGAAGGAGAGAGAGAGGGATGGGGGGGAGACTTGAATGGATTTTCTCTCCAGGCGCTGGTTGAACCCAATTACACTTCGAGCAATAAATCCTTAGCAATGCAATTTCCCTCCTAGACAAGATCTGTTGGGCTTTTCCTCCATCTCTCTCTCTCTCTCTCTCTCTCTCTCTCTCTCTCTCTCTCACTAGGTCTCCCTCTCTTTGTTTTCTCTCCCTTTCCCCCCTCATCTCTCTCTCTCTCTCTCTCACCGTCGGCGTTCCTGCCTCCGTCTCCCTCGCTCTTTCCATCCTTCACGTGCTCTTCTTCTTCTTGCACTTTCTCACCGACCACCCTCTCTCAGTTCTGTTTCCATTTTCCTTTCTCTCTTTCCAATCTGTTCTGTCATTTCACCCACTGGGTGTTTACCCCTCCCTCTCTCCCTCAGTCCGCCTGCAAGCAAGTGAGGGATAGAGAGAGAGAGAGAGAGTGAGAATGGGAGGGAGGTAGGGTGAGAAAAGGAGAGAAAGACAGTTAAATAGATTTCTCCCCTAAACCCTCTGTCTCTCTCTCTCTCTCTCTCTCTTTCTCTCTCTCTCTCTCATATTCTATTCTATATTTATAGTTACTTTTTTCACTCTTTGATGGTGAATTCTTGCTATAATTAGGGGTCCAGCCCTATCTGGACTATCTGGACCAAAGGACTATCTGGAACACAAACTTTGGCAGAACACACAAAATGTCTTGTCTGAACCGGTGTCACAAACACCTTGTAGTTGTGAAGTTTCATACAAATCGATCCACATACGGAGCATAAATTAGTGAAAAACCGACCAAATTTGATTGATATCACAGACAAGGTCCAATGAATTTCACGCCAAAATATGTCCATGTCCTAACCTGGGAACATGGTTGAGGTGTCGTTTAAACCGGTATGTCACAGGATCTCTGGGTTAAATTTAGTCCAAATCGATCTACATACATTAGTGTATTACATATTAGATATTAGAGAGAAACCGAACAGCTTTGAACCGAATTCAGTTGGGCTTGGTTAACTGACATGCCACTATTCCTAAACAAAATGAACAATGAGATTTACAGTAAGATGCTTCATGATGTCATCATATTATTTATTATAAATGTACAGATTCCGATTGAGAATGTCCAGTTGGACCTTGTCCAGTGTGCGTTGTAGACTTGGTCCCTCTGTAGCATTTCGACGTTACCGAACTATTGATTTACGTGTGTATTTATATAGCTTCTTGCCTGGTAGATGTCAGTAGATCTATTTGATTGATATTTTATCTCTGTAGTCCCCATCACTTTGCTGGATTAATGAAAAATACAATAAAAAGTAGTCCACAGAAACTTGTCACTGCTTCAAGTTGAAACCATTGGCGAGTGGGACTTGATGCGTTCAAGATCCAGCAAGGTATCGGAAAAATAGAAGCCGTGCAATGGTAATTACTCACAGAAATATCACAACATTTTTTGTATTTCATGGAAATGTAACTTACTGAAAATGTACCTGTCGTCACTGTCGTCACTGATACTCTGGATGAACTTCAAGGCAACAAGTTAAGTTATATCAATGACATGATGTAGTTTAAAGTAATACATTTAATAAATAATATATATTTTTACTATATATCATGTATAAACATTTTCCTACACCTAAACTTAACAAACTTTAATAAAAAGGCAGAAAGTGTTTGTAATATTGACAAATTCTTCCATAATAATGCAATCTAATGCCAAATTAATGATAAAGTTCTATAAATGTTGTCTGCATTACAGTATAGACAAGAAATCTATTAAACTTTACTCGTCATACACTTACATCACATTACAACTTCAAATCTATGGTTGACATTATTATTATAATAATTATTATTATTACTTAGTTCAATAACTGATTTGTAATAACGTGATTATAATATTCTCTCTCTCTCTCTCTCTCTCTCTCTCTCTCTCTCTCTCTCTCTCTCTCTCTTCTCTCTCTGTCCTTGTTGTTACAGTACTTTCTGCACCTTCATCCCCCACTCCTCATCCTCACACCCCCGTACCCCTTCCTCAGCCTATTACTACGTCAACCTGAAAAGATGTACTTTCCCTCATTCACCGGACGTTTCTTCAGGTGTCTCTTTATACTATCTCTCAGTACAATATTGCCTCCTCCAATGAATGTAACAGGGCTGCGGTCGAGTCTGGTTTCTGTCTGACAGAAGTCACAGAAACAGGAGGTGTAACTTTTTCCATTCTTCCTCTTGTCAAATTGGCTGCTGCTGCCCAGAGGCAAGAGGCTCCTTTTATCTATTTCTGGTAAACGGGTACAGGTGACAGTTGTTTTTATTACAATTCTGTTTTCCATTTCCTTTTTTTCAGAGGTATTCTTGTCAAATGCAACCATTAGTGTAAGGCGGGGGTTCCCAAACTGGGTTCTGTGGCCGCCTAGTGGAAGGAATTGCGGCAAAATTATTATTCTATATTTTTTTGTTTTTCATTAATAAATATATAAAATAATTCTTCCATAAAACATAAATACTTAATAAGGGTGCAATTTAAGTCGGATTGAATTTTTTTCTTGTCTAATTTGCTGTCACTACACAGCAGTTTATTATAGGGAGATCAAGTCTCTACACTCCACCAAGGGGGTGTTGCCATGACAAAGTTTGTGTTTTTGCCCCTTGGGATTTCCGTATTGTGGATACCCTCCCATACAGGCAACACATTTTAGGCTGGTATCGGAGAGATTGCCGCTACCAGAGTGGGTGTTGGTCCTTCCCTACGTTCAACTCAATATTAGAGTATCATAGACTGGGGGTTTCCAGTGCGTCCCTCCCACATGCCACTGTCTCTTTCTGTCGTGTCCCAACTTACTCCCTTTTTGCTTCTGGGTCAAAGCTGCCAAGTGAATGTCAGATGCCAATGAGTCATTTCCAGGGAAATTTGCAGAGGGAGCTGATTGATTTAATATATCTGACATGCCAAGACTTTAGCCATTTTATCAAAGCGTATTTCTTTTTGCTTGATTTATTTTGTATTTCTTTTTTCAAAGCTCTCCGCAGAAGCCAAATTGAGAATAAATCTAATTCTGTGAGCCTCTACTCCAAAACACTAGTACCAACATATTCATATGGTGAATTAAAGGTTTGAGGTTTGATTTAGGATTAACCAGTAGTTTAGAATCGCATGTACGCCTGCATCAACATTTCACAATCCCTGTGCTAATCAAAAATGGTGAAAAAATAAATAAATCAGAAATGCGTTCAAACATTCATCCTAAAAGAATCCTTTCTGGGAGATACAAGATTTTCATCTGACTGTGATAAGAGCCATTTCAAACACAGACACACACACATGGTGTGTGTGTGTGTTTGAAACCAATGCATGTGTTACATATTAGCAAAGAAATAATAATAAATAATATTAAATAATGATAAAATATGTTGGACCTAACAATGACAAAGCCTTGAATCTCCTTGAATTTCACCTCTGCCTTTTTTCAGAATCTTAAAATCGCTCTTAAAAGCAAAGAAGAGACAATTTAGCTGATTTAGATTATTCAAGTTCTGAACGTCCGTAGGAACAAGTGGCAATATTTGGACGCCATACCCAAAGATGTCCCCCATGTACAGTCTGAGGCTGAACACTCTTCCTGGTTGGATTCTCTTGAAAGAACTAAGAAGGCAAATCATCTCAGAAAATTTGTCTGTTTTCTTTATCTGCTTCTTGTGGTCATTGTCAAGGGTGCCTAGAGCGAACAGCGGGTGTCAGGCAAGGATGCCCAGTCCATCGCAGTAAGTAGCGAGGACAATAGAGCAACAAAACCAAACAGTACCTGATATAATTTCACTAAGTGGCTCTTTGGGGGTCTATGATGCTCATGCTTACAAGCGAATCAGACAAATCAAGAAAAAAGTCAAGAATTACAATTTCCAGTAAACCTTCTCACATTCCTGTATCTAGTGTAGGCTGCAGAGCTGAGCGGCAACAAGCTGCGGATGAATGGTGAGAGCAGCAAGTAGCAGGAAGGTTCAAACTTGGTTGAAGCAACAGCTCCAACTTGGCCCCGTGGCCACGGCACGCAACTGCAAACAAAAATGAGAGAGAAACCTACACCTAATCTTGCTCCCACGCTTTCTCATCTACGAAGGAGAAGGCTTGGAATGAGGTCTTTGAAGCCTTTGTCAGATGGGAGGGAGCTAATAACCCTGCCAGAGCACTCTCATTGGTCTGTTGAGTCAAAAATCAAACTGCTGGGAAAGTGCAATTTGTATGTTACTGTTGAACTAAGAAATCATAGTAGCTTCAAAGAAAATTGTCCAAATGGAAATATTCTTAAACAAGTTGCAGTAAACCAAGAAAATCAGGGATCTTGGTCAAGCCTTTGTCAAGGTTTGAGACCGAGAAGGCTTATGGGCATTGAAGTTGATGTCAAACAAGCAAGAATTACGATATTAAACACATTTAAAAAAACTTAATTCAAACATTTACCTTAACGGCTATAACAGCAAACGTCTGAGGCGTGTGGCTTGCACAGATAGTACTGTCAGACAACTCGACGGCGCCACACGCTTCCATGCCCTTATGGGCCGGCATATTTAAGCAGCCCATCCCTCCTTCCCTACCTGCTTTGCTGCCTGCTTTTATTGCTGTGTTGCTGTGCTCCCTCCACCTACCCTGCATCCACCTTTTGGGCTCTACTCTTCTATCCATTGGGGGGGTTTGAGCTCATCACTCCTATATTTAGAGCTCATTAAGCATGCCTATGTTTTCTGGACACCTTGCCAGGAATAATGCGCAGTAGAGCCCAGATGGCCAGACTCAAATGATGCAAAATAAATACAGATCATAAAAAAACTAGGAGTTTGTCTAACAGAAATGAAATATGTTTTTAACATCATCATTTTGCAGACACTTTTGTCAGAGCCACTTACAGTTATTCACATACACATCAGGAGCAATTAGGGTTAAGTGTCTTGCTCAAGGAGACTTCAGCGCGCTAGCAGAAGGAGCCGGGAGACCTACAACCAATAATAGCATTGGATAGACCTACAACCAACCAGAGCATTGGATAAACCTACAACCAATAATAGCATTGGATAGACCTACAACCAATCAGAGCATTGGATAGACCTACAACCAATCAGAGCATTGGATAGAACACATCTTTCTAATCAACAAAAGCTTTTGAGAGAAAATAAACCATCCAGTTGGTTTAATACTGTCACGATAGCAAATTCAACAGACCATTCCACATGAGCGGCAGACATCTTGGTAAGGAGCGTCAACAGTGTTCCTCTGCAATGGCGTCGTATAAAATCCGCCCCATATTAGATAAACGGTTGTGACTGCCCGACCTGCCAAGATCGGCTGGAAATCTGTTTTAATGGGACGGTGGCCAGACAGATTCTGCAGAGCAAAGGAAACATGAGCTGCAGATCTGTTTGGTTCCCAGGTTGGGGTCCGACTGTTTTGAACGGACATTGAAGTACACACGTTTACAAGGACGAGGCTGTCCCCGGAAATTACTTACCCACCACCCAAAATTGATTTAATCTATTAAATCTATTTAAGTAATAGTCAATGCTAACGTACACCAGCGTTCCACTGATGGCAGTGGGTTTAGGGACTGAAACTGTACAGTAACTTCTGTTGTGTTTGAGATTAACAAGCTAACGTACCACCGTTTTTTTTGTTTTTTTTCTTCACCATGGCCTACTCCTATTACAAGCTACATTAAGCAGCTAAGCTACATTAGTTACTCGTCAGTGCGCTGCGGATTAAAAGAAAACAACGACGAGGGACGGACGGACGGACTCTGTAAGACTTTTAACCACGACACAGCAGTGAAAGACAGCGCGTGTGCGTGGGACGGTGGTATGGTGAAGTCGTTAACCTGTTACTCCGGGAGCAACATTAAAGCGCGCCAGCCTAGCTCAATAAAGCTAAGACTGTGAAATTATACGTGCCTACTGTGAACTTGAAATGCATTTTTTCCGTGCCTCAGCCAGAAAAATGAACTATGGCCGCCAGTAACAATAACTCTTGGATCGAACTACCTTTTTCCTTCTCGTTCTACCCAGGCAGCTATGTGACAACGCTGCAATGCAGATTTTCCTCATGTCTTTAGAGATGGAAAAGAGGACTTTACTAAATGGTGCAGACGTTTTGAAGTGGATGTAGAGGCTACTCCTAATTCTGAAGAGGACAGGTTGGCTGAGCTGCTGCCTGCACGCAACAGCGGCGCTGCTTTTAGTTACTGGGATAGAAAACCTGCCGCCACCAAACCTGACTGCACTGGAGTGGAAGGCAGACTCTAAGCTGTTTTTGGACAAACTGCTTATCTCTCTACATTTCAAAGTTATCTCCAATGTTTGGACATAACTTGGACATAACTGGAGTCAAAATTCAGGCGCTTCAGACCACAGCGACTCCACTCCAATGACAAATATGAACAGTTTTGCTCCCTATATGGACCGATATGCACATTTATTGGGACGCTTTTAGGTTTTGCACTACATTTTTAAGATTAACAGTGTTTGCACCACAAGACACAAACCCTGATATGTTACAGGTGGTCGATGTTGTCATCTTTCATGGCGCTACAGTACTGACTATAAAGGACGTTACTACTGTATGTTTATGTAATGTCATGGGACAATGTTTTCAGTCATTTTAGACCATTAAAGCTTATTTGTTTTTCATTTCATCTGAAGAAAAGGAAGAATGTAAAATGAGATTTATTTTTATGACAAATTGTTTTTAAGATTATCTTAATTTGGTATTGGTTGGATTTTTTTTTCCATGATTTCGTTCATGGTTCTTGATTTGATAAATATATTATTTACATTTTTATGCAATTAGGAACTATATCACACTATGCAGCTTGTCTGTAGTGTTTAGGACATTTTAGATGGGGCGGAGTGATATGCCACACGGTGAAGTGGTGTATCAAGGTTGTTGTTGTGTTCTGGGGTCCAACTGTTTTGAACGGACATTAAAGTACACAAGTTCCAAGGACGAAGCTGCCCCAAGATGTTACTTACCTACGACCCAAAATAGATTTAATCAAGTAATAGTAAACGCTAGCATACACCAGCGTTACAGAATGATCTTCAACGGGTGGCTGCTATGGGTAAAAATCACAGTGGAATGTTACTACCCAGTAAATTTAATAAAAGTATTGCAAAGCAACAAGTAAAGTTTCTCAACTGCAATCTCGCAAGCCCCTTCAATGGTTACATCATCACACCTGTGAGGCCAGAATGTAAAACTTCCGGGGGCGTGTCACCACATATTATGGATATGTTATTATGGATTCCATATTATGGAATGCCTCTTGTCTCTTGAATTTTCTTCCCAGAACTAACTGTTCAATCATTTTTAGAATTTTGCCCTGTGCAGCACAGATCAGGTGAAAGATTAGGAAATTTAAATTATAATGAAACTGATATTCCTCCCAAGGGCGTTTCTCAGCCGAGCTTCCGAGAGTCAAATAACTGAACGGGCTGCGGCTCCATCTCTCCCCTATCAGCCATGAAATGCTTAAGATACGCCTCTGAATATTTAATGGGGCCTCTTTTGAACACCTATTTTTATCCGCTTGGCTTAATAATTCAGAGAGCACTTCTCCGGTTCTCTTCCGCAGTACTGTGTGTGTGTGTGTGCACGGTGTGTGTGTGTTTGAAAGTATGTGTGTTGTGTATGCATTGTCTTTACCCTCGTGGTCTGATGCGCGTCCTGATGTTTGTGGGAATCTGACAGAATGAGTGACTGAGCGGCAGAGAAAGAGGCAGCGAGAGGGAGATGAGGAGAATTAAAGAAGAAATGGCACAATAGGGGAACGCTGTTTCCATAAGTGTCAGTTTGTGGGTGAATGCGCCGGCGCCCATACAGAGACCGCACCTCAAAGACCCCCAACAAAGAAAACCATTCAAGGTTTGCGTCGTGCTGATCAGGTTGTCATCCTGGCAAATAAAATGAAATGGTTTATCTCCCCCAAAGCCTTCATTCTTCTTTCAATTACAACCGGACACTTACTGTACTGAGGCGAGAGGCAGAAGAGGCTCGTCAGTCTAATTACAATGTCCAATGACATCTCGGCAGTTTCTAACCGTTTAATGATAAAGAATTTATTTTTGGCATAATAAACCCATAATCAAGCTTGGACGTGGAATGTAAAGAGACGGCCCCTTGACCTACAATCAAACCTCCCACCCTCCAAATCTCTTTATCCTCGTCATCCAATCAGCATAAACAGCGGTGGGCAGGCGGGACAGTAAGTGTTTGTGTAAACGTGTGTACGCCACAGTCTGATTGTACCAGAGAGTTAAATGTGCTTCAATCAGTTTAATTCACAACAGAACAGAGTCTCGTCGACGGGGAGACAACAGCCGAAAGAGTTAAAAAAGGGCTCTACGCGTTCATATTGAATGAGTTTGCCGGCCGAGGTTCTTAAAGGACCACATCGGTGTCAAATTGAGTTTTAGCCCATTAATTAGTCAGCACCCTGATCATTTTCCTGAAGATAACTCACATTTTTGATTACGATACGGTGAGAAACCTCTCTGAAAATGATCTCACGGTCCCACTGACAACTACAGTAACACACATTTTTGTAAAAGTTACTTAATTTTTCTGTTTTTCGGATTTGTTTAAGGCATGTTCCAGTTTTTAAATCATTCCATTTCGTTATTGATGCATTTCTAACTCTACGGTGCTTCAGTTTGCAGTATAAGTGCATTTAAATGTTTGTCTGTGTAAATGTGTGTGTGTAGATGTGTATTTTTTATTTGCATGTGCATCATTTGCATGTGTGTTTGCAGGCATTTATGTTTGTTATACATGTGTGTATGCGTATATTTGTCTGTGCACTAGCCTGTGTGTATGTATTGTTGACAAGCTATAGTGCCAAGACTCTTGTGTAAGTTTATTTACTGCTTTGTATCTGTAATCTAGTATTGTACTGTTGTAACTTAGGACTGCTGGTTTCACTCTGAACCCATCACTGTTAATTGCTTAGCCATCAACAAAGGGTGTGACTTCTAGACGCTCCCCCAAATCGGTAAGTCCTTGTCTTTGTGTGGGCGTGCCTTCAGCCGGGTGCAATCAGTCCAAGCACGAGAACAGCCGTCTTCAATCAGTGGTCATGCTACATTCACGGGGCTGTTACTAAAGCCCCTTGTGCAGTCGTTCTCGTGTGAAGACGGTATTGTGTAAAGACTTGCAAGTCTACATGTGCAAGTCCACCGAACAAGGCAAACCTGTCTTGTTTTTGTCACCTCATACACAATGTGCAACTACCACATTTCTGTAATTTCAAGGTCACACAGAAAGCCTCGCTATAACAAACGCCGATGCAATCTGGGTCACCTCAGGTCTCTGCAGCAAACATCATCTGCAAAGACCTCCTTCTCTGTTGGCTTGTGGAACTGTCGATCTGCAGTTAACAAGGCCGACTTTATTTCTGGTTATGCTAACCACCTCTCCTTGGAGCTCCTTGCTCTCACTGACCATCTGGCCATGGTGGTGGGACGGGCCTGCTAATTTCCAACACATGGAAATTTAATCCACCCTTAAACAACTTTGTCTTCTTTGAATATCATGCCATGTTGGTGACTGCTCCGGTAAAAGCCTATGTGGTCGTCATCTACCGTCCTCCAGGACAACTAGGTGCCTTCCTACATGAGCTTGAGACGCTGTTGTCATCAATTCCTGAGCATGAGTGTCCCATGCTCGTCCTCGGTGACATGAACAACCACTTGGACATTGCAAGCTCGGTTGACTTCCTGTCTTTGGTTCGCTTCCGTTCAGCTTCCAGAACAACCCTCTACCTCGCCATCCATGGTTTCCATCAGCTGCAATCTCCGCAACCTGTCTCCCACCCACTTCTCCTCTGTGCTCTCCTCTTCTCTTCCGCCTCACGGCACTTTCTCCTCTCTACAGGTTAATTATGCCACAGATTCTCTCTGCTCTACCTTGAGCTCATGTCTGGAGAGCCTGTGTCCACTATCCACCAGAACTGCTCGATCAACCCAGTCGCACCCGTGGCTGAGTGACACCCTCCGGACATCGCGCACTGACCTCAGAGCAGCCGAGAGGAAATGGCACAAATCCAAAGCTACCGAAGATCTTGCAAGCTACTAGACACTGCTGTCCTCCTTCTCTTCCACATCACTGCTGCTAAGAAGGCCTTTTTCAACGACAGGATCAACGGTGCCACGGACACACGTAAGTTATTCTCCACCCTTAAGTCTCTGCTCTACCCTCCACCACCTCCTTCAGCTACCAACCTCACTGCTGATAGCTTTGCCTCCTTTTTTACTGACAAAGTGGCAGCTATCAGCAATACTACTCCGGCTCGAGGCTCATTGTTCCCTGGTTTTACCCCTCTCCCTGAGAGTGAGGTAGCTAACCTACTAACAGGTAGCCGTCCTACTACCTGTCCGCTAGATCCGATCCCATCTAACCTCCTTCAAGCCATATCACCGACTGTCACCCCGGCAATCACACATTTGATTAATTCTTCCCTCACTTCTGGCACATTCCCCTCTGCTTTCAAAGTGGCTAGGGTAGCACCACTGCTCAAAAAACCTTCACTTGATCTCACTCGAGTGGAAAACTATTGGCCGGTCTCACTCCTCCCATTCCTTTCCAAAACCATTGAGAGGGCAGTTGACTTGAGACAGGTTACAGAATTCCTGTCAAGAACATTACATTACGTCATTTAGCAGACGCTTTTATCCAAAGCGACTCACAATTGTTCAAACACCAACCGATGCAGCCATCAGGAGCAATTAGGGGTTAATTGTCTTGCTCAAGGACACTACAGCATACTAGCAGGAGGGGCCTGGGATCAAACCAGCAACCTTTAGATCACTAGACCACCAGCTCTACTGCCTGAGCTACCATCCCCCCCAAGAAACAACCTGCACTGAGACAGCCCTGTTGTCTGTGATGGAGGCCTTAAAAACTGCTAGAGGTGCTGCCCAGTCCTCGGTTCTCATTCTGCTAGACTTATCAGCTGCTGTTGACACTGTCAATCACAGCATTCTCCTGTCCATACTCTCAAGTATGAGCATCTCTGGCAGTGCACTTTCCTGGTTCAAATCTTACCTCACTGGGCGTTCGTTCAGTGTGACATGGCGAGGCCAGTTGCCTGTGCCTCACCACCTCACCACAGGGGTGCCCCAAGGCTCTGTGTTGGGACCTCTCCTCTTTGCCATGTAGACCACCTTGCTGGGCCCGATCATCCGCTCGCATGGTTTTTCATATCACTGCTATGATAGTGTGGATGATACTCTGCTACTCTGATACACTGCTATGATAGTGCGGATGATACTCAACTCTATCTGTCTTTCCTGCCTGATGACCCCACTGTCTCGACGCGGATCTCGGATTGCCTCGCTGACATATCCACGTGGATGAAGGATTACCATCTTCAACTAAACCTGGCAAAAACGGAACTGTTGGTCTTCCCGGCCAAACAAGGTATTATCACAACATTGATATCAAAATTGACTCTTTATCTCTTGCTCCTGCCAAGGCTGCAAGGAATCTAGGTGTCATCATCGATGACCAACTGACATTCTCGGACCATGTTGCCGCCGTCTCTCGGTCGTGCCGCTTCACACTATTCAACATCCGAAAAGTCAGGCCGTACCTGACCCAATATGCCACTCAACTGCTGGTACAAACCTTGGTGATTTCCCGCCTCGCCTACTGCAACGCTCTCTTAACAGGCTTGCCGGCTTGTGCTGTAAAGCCACTGCAGATGATACAGAATGCAGCGGTGCGACTGGTGCTCAACCAGCCAAAGAGGGCACACGTTACTCCTCTGCTTATCGAGCTCCACCGGTTACTTGTAGCCGCTCGCATCAAGTTCAAGTCTGTAAGTGGGAATGCTCCCACTTACTTAAATGCTTTTGTAAGACCACATTTTAACCCCCGGATGCTGGGTTCGTCAAATGAGCGTCGCCTGGCTCTGCCAGCTGCACAACCACGGCAATCCAGGCTATTCTCATTTGTAGTTCCACGTTGGTGGAACAAGCTGCCAAAAACCACCAGAGCAGGGGCCTCCCTCTCTGTCTTTAAGAAGCACTTGAAGACCCAGCTCTTCAGAGAGAACCTCCTCTCCTAACTTACAATTACTTAGCACTACTTAACAGTATTTATTTATTGTTACACTAATGTTTCTGTTGCAATGTAGCTTGAATGTTATTCGCCCTTGTAAGTCGCTTTTGAAAAAAGCGTCTGCTAAATGACTAAATGTAAATGTAATGTAATGTTGTGTGCTTGATTGCATTCATATGTGTTTATATGTGTGTGTGTGTCCATGTAGGCGTATGCTAAGAGAGATATTCCAGAGACAGATGGCGGCAGGTGCCCTCCACACCCAGCCCTCCGTGGAGCCCCATGCCGGCATATTACGTCCTTCTCTGCGTGTGTGTTCTGTTGTGGGAGAGTTCCTCGCTGTGTGTGTGTGTGTGAGTGTGTGTGTGTGTGTGTGTGTGTGTGTGTGTTGTTTTCCTCATCCACCCGAGGCGGGCACTGCGGCCCCTGATGGCATCGGCGAGGGCAGTGCCAATGCATTTCAGAGCCCAATGGAAGGGAACGTCCGTAACATGGAGGATAGATGCACAAAGGCCCAACAGAAACTACTAGAGGGGTGGAGTCCGCTGGATCGCTTCTTCTGTTTGTTTAAATCCTTGTCAGTGTAGGTTGGCTGAGCACGTGCGCTCTTTTTACAGCAACACCCTGTGACAACACACCACACAATAGAAACACATGAAATCAATAGTACAATGTGGTTCAAATGAAGTCTGTCAGCTGAAGTTCTGTAGGCAGAGAATTTAAAGAGGAACAATTATTCTCCTTTTTACACAAGTTAATAAAGATGTTCACAAAATATGTTTTTGTAGTTTTTTGCTGAAAATACCACTCAGATTATGCAGTCTAGCCATTCGAACATACCTCTATACCCTCCTGTTCCAAAACGGGCTGTTTTTTGTGGGAGGAGCCACCCTCCGAGGCCCCGAGTTCCGTGAGCCAATGGGGTTTGAGCACAAGTTCAGGGTTCTGTAAGCCAATAGCCGTTTTCGCACCGCATTAACATTTTCATGGTTCTAATAACTTTTGGGGGAACCCTCCCTTTTGTTTTGTGTCCACACTGCAGGAACTAGGAAGGATCTTAGTTCTTAGAACTGCGTTTTGAGTAACTTTTTTAGCTGCTACTCCAGGGCAGAGACTAACTGACAAAAGAGGAACCTTCAGTGACGTAAGTGCACCGTGACTGGTCCAGATGTAAGTACTCAGTTCAGTGTCCCTCACCGGTTCCTCAGACTGCGGACAGTCCGTCTGGCTGGGGACCAGCCCACGTACGCTCAACTGTAATAAAAAAACAATAAAAATAAAAAACAATAAGGATTGTATTTCTATTGCAGATGTATTTATTTCATTAATTTTATTTTCCAACGTTAATTGAATGAAACAAAAAAATCTACGTGCAGTGACCCGATGCGAGCCTTTGCCTGCGGAACGAACAAGTGTCGCAGTGTTGTCCCCCACAAGCTTGGAGCACGGCAAACAAAGTCGGAACAAACTTTTTAATGAGGCTTTGTAAATCTAATATGAGTGAAGATTCAGCAACTGGATTGCTTATTTCTAGCCTCAAATTTGTTTAGAAACAGATTTTGGTGGACTGATGAGGTGAAATCAGTGAAAGTTACGGAGTAAATCGGGAACACGGAACTCATTCTGAAACCCGGTTGGCTTACGTCTGTAGTTTCTTGATGAATTTGATGTGTTGATGAAGAAGGAGAGACCGCTGACGCTGACTTGAGTAAGATAATAGATTTATTACAAAAGAACAGCATCAGACTAGACTTTCCATAACCCTAACCCTAACCCTAGGAGAGAACCGAGCCAGATGGATTCTCTGTCGAATGAGACTCTGGCGAGCCTTTTATGCTTGCCCAAAGACAATGTTGACCATTTGGTTCCCCTACATAGGTCACAGGACACATTCCACCTTCCTTATCACCGGGACCCCTGGTGATGTGCTCTCTCTCTCGGGACCCCTGGCACTGTCTCTTAGTAATTGTCTTATACGATAGGGCTGTCTTGGGACGCCACACATTCTAAGACACCTCACGTCATTTCAGAGTTCCAGTGTATTGCGAATGCATGCAGAAAAAAAGCCCTTAAAGGTATCTAGTTCTCAGGGGAACTCTCCAGTTCCTAGTTCCCCTCAGGGAGTCCCCAGAACTGTTCGCCAAACACAATGGCGTTTGAGCATGGCTTCCGGGTTCCGTTGAATTTACTCCTTAGTTTTTACTAATTTCTCCTTATCATTCCACCAAAATCTGTTTCTGAACAAATTTTAGGCGAGAAATAAGCAATCCAGTTGCTGAATCTGCCCTCATATTACATCTACAAAGCTTAATTAAAAAGTTTGTTACGACTTTGTTTGCCGTGCTTCAAGCTTGTGGGAGACACGGACACAGCACTGCGACGCACTGGGACTCTCAGATGCAGGGATCTTTTGTTTCATGTAAATGTCGGAAAATAAAATAAAACAAATAAATAAATAAATACATACATTTAAAATAAAAACACTGTTTTTATGTGTTTTGTTTGGAGAAACGCACAGCGGATTGCGTTCCACAGCCTACAGACTATCTACCGCATCGTTTTTTAAATAATTTTTTCAAAAGAAACACAACTTTAATTATTTTTTAAATACTTACCATTGTCTGCAGTTTCTTCACGGAGAGTTGGTAATAATTCCTCTTTCTTTTTAAACGATTTGATTGTTGAGTTACTCTAATTAGAATGACTCCCTCGGTGACGTTGATCAGGGCAGCAAAGCTGAACACCTGTTTCACTGCATGTTTTCTGAACTGAGAGCTCACATAAAACTGACTGGGTTGTCTTAATTTACAGTGTTAGTCGGCCCATCAGAGAACCAAATGTATGTGCACGAGCACTGAAAAACTGAGTTTTGCATATTAGGTCCCCTTTAAAAAGTAATTGTGCTGTCTGTTCTATTTGATCCGCTGTGCATTTCTTAGAACAAAAACAAAAAATGTAAATGTGTTCTTATTGTAGATGTATTTATTTTATTCAATTTTATTTTTCGACGTTTCCTAATTGAATTAAACCGAAAAGGCCCCAAAAGCTTGAAGCACAGCCAAGAAAGCAGTGGCAACCGGCAGTGCAGCAGTGCCCTTGCCTTACGAAAGTTGTAACAAACTTTGAAATGAGGCCTTGTAGATCTAATATGAGTGAAGATTTAGCAACTGGATTGCTTATTTCTCGCCTCAAATTTGCTCAGAACATGATTTGGGTGGTTGATGAGGTGAAATACAACAGAACCCTACTACTCATGCTCAAACACCACTGGCTCACAGAAGGAGGGAGTTGACACATATTGAAATAGACGGTCAGGAACAGGAGGCGTTTTGAGGCATGTTACAATTGCTAGAATGCAAAATCTGAGTAGTATTTTCAGAAAAAAACCCCTCCAAAGTCATGTTTTGTGGACCTCAGAGACCTACATTAACTTGTTGAAAAGGAGTTTAATAGGTCCCTTTTAATCACTCTTCATGTCATCCCTCGCTCCCTCCTCCATCCTTCTTATCCTATTCCATCCCATTATTCTTCCTTTTTCCATCAAACAGTCATATGACGGAACACGCGACGGGCACGCAGACAAATGAAGGTGATGAAACTCCATGTTAGCTTCAGTTGTGAGAGAACTCCAGTCGCTACTCGGATGGCATGATGATGCTGTCAACAGAAATAATGTGTTTTGTTGCAAAAACATGAAGGAAAATGAGAATTTATTCTCAGAATAGACAAAAAAAAATCACAGCTGATTTCTTTTGAAACTATGGAAATGGGCTGAAGGGATATTACTATTAGGCCGTACTGTGGAAGTATGAAATATAATATACTGTTGATCCTGGAGAAGACCTGCCATTATTTATTCTGTTGTTTGCCATAAAAGGATGCATATTTTTGTTTGTTTGACTCATAGGTATAGTGTAGGATGGCAATATAGTGGTACAGCCATGTTAAGAAGACAGTGTTTGTTGTATATGTCTCATGACCTGAATTTCCCCACAGTCTCATCTTATCTTATCGTATGTGATTCAGAATCAATGGGAATTCAACATAATGCATTAACAGAATTATCACACCATATTCAAAAAGTATAAAATTGTTCGGACTGCGGCTGCTGCATGTGGTTCTGGAGGGAGGTGTTTCCGGGACCTCAGAACTCACTGTTGAGCCTCCTGGAGGTGAAGTGGGCCTAATTCAAAGAAACCAGGGTGACAGAAGGTTCCTTCTTGATAACCTTGTGTCGATTACGCACATTTTGGTATTTTTTTAGTATTTTTAGAGCTTATAGAGCTTATTGTGCGTAATCACCGGATGTCATGACATTTCACTGCATATATGTTTGACCGTATGTATATGTATAAGACAAATAATCTCTTGAACTTGAACTTGAACCTCCGTGAAATACTCACTCTGGCACTTGTGGAGGTTGTTGCAGCTTGGTACCACCTAAGCCTGCTGAGGTTTGCTCCTTTATCGTAGGGATGTTAGATATTGTTCGATATTTTACCGTCCAACCCATTTATTCAACCCATTTACAGTAATTCTCCGCTCAGGGACTAATGAAAAGGAAAAGGACGTCGACTCTGCAATACTAACAAAAATCAATATTTTGAATTTCATGTGCTGTATCATTTGCCTCCTAATACAAAACAATTAATCACAATTTCATTATGTAAATCCTGTTAAATGTGTTGTTTTATTGTCCTTGTATTACAGAGCTGCAGTGCAAAGCAGGTCTCTGGATTAAACGTGGTCCCACACGGGTACAAACAAACAACAGTCGCTTATTTATTTCTGCAGTGGGAGGAGAGGTGTGCAGACATTCAGAGCTGCGGAGAAAAAAACAGTATGTAGATTCCCCCTCGCAGCCTTTCAAGCAGAACATCAATATGCATGGAGCCCTAATACTGACTAATGCACAATGATAAACATTCCTTTCTGATCAATCAAACCTTTTAAGTTAATTTAGACAAACACAAGCGAGGGGGGATCTTTAAGTATCAGGCGGGCTACTGAGCCAGCACCAAACATAAATTTCCCCTTCTTTCGATCTGCATTGCGATTAGGAGCAAGAACTCACTTACTGAGTCGTGACTGAAAATTAGAGCGTTGGACAGAGGTGATGATGTACGGACGACAGTTTACTGTGGACTGGTGACTGTGATGCAAATGTGTATAGGAAGAGACTCTCCACTGCTGCTGCTGCATCTATCTATCTATCTATCTATCTATCTATCTATCTATCTATCTATCTATCTATCTATCTATCTATCTATCTATCTATCTATCTATCTATCTATCTATCTATCTATCTATCTATCTATCTATCTATCTATCTATCTATCTATCTATCTATCACATAGAGACAGTGATTCTAAATAATATATATCTATCTATTTGTGTGTCTGTCTTTCTATCCATCTATTTATCTATCCATCCTTCCATTTGTCTGTATGCGCTATATGTTACATCTACCTACATACTTACACACAACAACTTCACTTCTACCACACATACAAACACTCAATGCCACGCACGCAGGCAGGCACACATGCATGCACGCACAGGCACACACACACACACACACACACACGCGCACACACACACACACACACACACACACACACACACACACACACACACACACACACACACACACACACACACACTGTCATGCACACAACTTAATCTTTAGGGACAACCTGTTCTGGTGAATTTGTAGCTCTATTTATTCTAGTGTGAATGGCTCAAGGCCCAGGAGCAGCAAGGCCACACAAACCCTGGGGGGAGAGATTGGCCAGGGCCAGAGAGAGAGAGAGAGAGAGAGTGAGGGATCAAGAGAGAGAGTGGTGGATGCCTGCTCTTCCCTTTGTTTACAAAAATTGTCATTGCAAATGTGCAAACCGATAAATACAGACATTGACATATCTTACATTGCACACACAGGGGCAATAACACGTATGCACAAATGTGCACACACGACAGACACACACAAGCACAACCACAACACTCCCACACAAACACACACACACACACACACACACATACACACACACACACACGCACACACACACACACACACACACACACACACACACACAGACAAACATACACACACACACAAATAATGAATATCGCCTTGGCCGGTGTAGCACTCTGCCTTGCCAGTTCGTAATGAATGACCTTTTGATGGACTGTTGTCCATTAAATGGAATCCGAGTCCACTTAATAATAAGCTCATTTCCAAAATCTGTGTCACTTCAAAACACTATTAGTGAAAAGTTTCTTGGATGCACGCACAGACTTTTTAAAGTACAAGGTAGCCCCATTTTTGAGGTGGGAGGTGGGAACGTTATAGCTCATTGGGTCCTGCATGCGGATCGTAAATGGAAACGTAGGATGCATGCGTTGCTTGGCTACATGCCTCATTTGCCCCCAACAAAACAGGTTAGCAAAACAGCAAAAATAACATCAAAGACAATATATGTGTGTTGTTTGTGTTGTTTTGGTTTTTATTCCCTGTGGCAGACACTCTTCTGGGAAAATAATGAAGACCTGTCAACATCAACATAGTCCATGATGAATAGAGAGAAAACTTTAAACAGGGAAAGGCCAAGTGAGACAGAGTTCCCTTTTACAATGGTTCCCTAGATTATATAAATACAATACAATATGCAACCGTATAAATGACTATTAGAGATATAAAACAGGACAATGAGAAAAAATTTAGATGAAGGAGTACAGCCTGAAGCCCCAACCTCCCAGTACTGAACAATCTGACATTACCAATTTACCAATTCAATTTGAAAGGTGCATAGAAGAACCCGAAAGTCACCTTTCAAGGGTTATAAAGGGTAATATATTGCTGAGATATCAGAACTACATGGCAACCTCCACACATCCAGTGATATATTGCCATCACTAACACAGAGCCTGATATACTGTTTCAGACTTTGCCCAAAACGTGCGAGGAAACAAAAATGTCCTGTCCGGACACCGCGGAATGTACATAAAGCTTATGGAGTGGTTTGAACTCATCCATGCTCGCATTTCATAACTGCAATAAACTTCAAAACCCACCTCCCTAAGTTCCATTCCAACTGTGTTTGGTGGGTTTCATTGGTGTGAAAGGTTTATTAAGACTTAAAACAGCTGGAATGTTGCCCAAAAGCACTGATTGAATTCATTTCGGCAAAATATCAACATTTGGATGACCTTTAGGGTGGATGTGATTGATAATCCCACCAAACGCTCCCTGGAGATCTTGCTGGCATGACTGGTTTTCCTTAATCTAATAATATTTAATTAACTGATTATGTCAGTATCTCTTTATGGTCCAAGTTGTTTGAAGGTCATTTGTGCTTTTGGAGATAAAGGAAAACAGAGAAAAGCCTTTTTTCCCCTTGGTAGCAAGAGGTCGATGTAGATTTCGATCAGCAAGGTATGAAGTCGAATGACGGTGGTCATTATCACAACCGTGCCGTATCGTTATGAAGGCTACATCCAAACCTCTGCATAAGAAATGTCCTTGGTTTTTTATTCAGGCTTTGGCTGGTGGGGTTCGGCAGTTTTGCTGCTGCTGCTGTGTTCAACCTCTGCTAAATCCTTTACCTTTTTCAGATGTTTTTATCCCCAAAACAAACCTGACCTAAAGTAACTGACAGTGTCTCTGGAAGGGAATTAAATGTTGTGATGACAGGTCATCAAACCTGTAAAAAAAAGAAAAGCCAACAGCCTGTTCCTTCGCATCATACTAATCATTTGATGGGGATTTTACATTACCGCAGCCGTAAGTCCATTCTAGCATTGACTGATGCCTGAAGGTGGCTGTAAACATAGAGAGCAGACGACAGACGGAAACCTGCTGAGTGAGCTGTTAGGGACGGCAGCAATGTGTCGCTATGCAGAGCCCTATTGATTTCAATGTTGGATCTTATTACACATGTCCTGTCTGTCCTGGATTATATGTTTGTTTGCTTGACAGCTTTTGTCTGTGTGTATGTGTGTGTGTGTGTGTGTGTGTGTGTGTGTATGTGTGTGTGTGTGTGTGTGTGTGTGTGTGTGTGTGTGTGTGTTTGTGTATGTGTGTGTGTGTGTGTGTGTGTGTGTGTGTGTGTGTGTGTGGTTGATTAACTGCTTGTCTGGTGCCAGGAACTGTAAGAACAAGATGACACACTCAATGAAGGGTAAGTTAAAATGATTTTTCAACCCATGAGTAAACATTTAAGCCTTCAAAAAAAAAAAGTTAAATATGCTTTTTAAAAACAGTTCCCGCATTTCTTTGTGTAATTTTCTATGTTTTGAATAACGTTAATGTCACATATTATTAGAAACAACTTCTTTGCAATTGCCGCAATACATACAGTGTTGAACTAGACCAAAATTGACCAAAAGAAACAAACTTCTTCCACAAGTCGCCCGTCCACCTGTTCCACTGTCCGTAGATTCCTTGTTTTGTTTGACTATTATTATGGTTCTTTGTTTGTGTAAATTCACAGGAGACCCTTCTTGGCTCAAGCAATCACATTCACCCACTCACACGTCGATGGCGGAGGCAGCCACGCAAGGCGCCAACCTGCTCATCGGGAGCAGTTCCGGGGTTAAGTGTCTTGCCTAAGGACACTCTAACGTGCTGCCGGACGAGCTGGGCATCAAACCAACGATCCTCTGATTACCAGACGTTGCTCTACCCCGATTGTTCAACTGCAAGTATCAGCATCTTATGACTAGAAACCCCTGCAATGCAAACTCCCAAAAAAACATGAACACACATACACGGAAAAGTATGCGTCCGCCTTCAGACACACACCAGCTCGTGTGTCTTACAATTATGGAGCAACCAACCGTCGAGAGACTCCAGTGTTTGTGAACCTTGCCGACGATAGAACGTCAACCTTCTGCGTGCCGAACCCTACTGAGTTCAAAGTGCATCTGCCCCGTACAGCCCAGCGACGGAGCCATCAGTGCCGTCCACCATGCCAAGCCCCGAGCTGTTTGAAATGGAAAGAAGCTCCGGGCAAGCATTCATGCTGCTTGCTGCATCTCTGCTTGCTGCAGAGATGCAGCAAGCAGCATGAATGAAAACACAGGGCCATTGACAATGTTCGATACTCCGCATCTCTTCTGCATGCAAAGAATATAATGAGTGTGTCTTTGTGGCTTGGAGCATTAATATTGGCTTGGTTAGTGTGTGTGTGTGTTTAGTGGTGTTTTTGTGTGCACAGATAGGTGTGTACAGAGTATGTGTGTGTGTGTGTGTGTGTGTGTGTGTGTGTGTGTGTGTGTGTGTGGTGATGGGTCTAATCACTTCTGGAAATTTGCTAGAATCTGCTCTTGTGTAGTGTAAACACTGCTCTGCATGTGGATTCAGTCTCACTTTATCCATTTCTGTTTGTCGGCCCTCTATTTCTTATCCATCATTGACTGGTACCAGCTGTGGCACCCCCAAGGAGTGTTCTGTGGGGGGTATTTTGGCTGCCATTTGGGCCCCCCACCAAACCTCCTGTCCCCCCACCAGGCAAACATATAAAAAAAAAAAATGATCGAAATGTCACCCTAAATGGATCTGTCAGGTCACTGAACGCAGCATTACACAGGCGGAGTTAGAGAAACCATCACACTGTTCGCCCGACAGAAAGAAAGTAATTTAATAGAATTTCTGGCTTTTTAAAAACAAATCTCTCTGTTACGCTGTGGATTGAAAAATGTACCTACAAATTTGAAGGTCATCAACACAGTGGAACTTATCTTTGACTTTGTAGGTATCAGGTTGGTATTCATATTTTGTAAGTAAAGTGAAACCAAGAATATGTGTAAATTGGCATTACAGTAAAGAGTCTAGATAGTGATCAATCAACTGATCTCATCAATATTACAAACCATTATTTAGAGGAAATCATCTCCAAACCACCGTACTACGATAGTCGTTGGTATTCAGAAATCCATCTATGCTATGTGGCACCCCCATATTTTCACTGGCCCCAGCTGGGAATCCCATTAACACTACTGGGCACGGTAGTGCATCAAAGCACACAATAAAGAAAATGGACAGCGACGAAAATCACAGGCCTCAACGACCGGCTCTGGACTCCAATCTGTCTGCAAAGAATCAGTACCATCAAGCGAACAAAGGGGATCATTAGGTGCCACTCTTATCCAATGCAGCACCTCTCCAATACTTAAAATACTAAACGCTACAGCTCGCCGAGGGGAAAAACAAACAGACTAAATCACAGAGACATCAGGAAGGCTGTAAACACACCAGACCTCATCCCTGGACTCAGTGCAGAGGCTGTAACCTCCTCACTCAGGACCAGAACCCTGCAGCTATTGCACACCTGTACATTCACTTAATAAGGTCAAGACCATGCAGCAGCACCGGCCCTCAGGTCGCCTCAGCAGTTCTTGGGGGTCCTAGGTCCCTGGGCCTGGCAGGGTTGTCGGATCCACTGGAACTGTCCAAGGCACCTTTAGTTCATGGCTTGCAGCTGTTGAGAACTGGCAACCGATAGAAAACTAGTTCCTGTTAATTACCTGGATGGCTCCCACTTTGGCGTCTGCTGATTTAACTGTGTGTGCAGGCCCATTCTAAATCTTGGATTTACCCCCAAGTCATGCTGGCAGTCTACGCCACGTCTCTGTCAAAGAGTACTGCTCTTTTTGCCAATGCTGTTGTGCAGAGACAATTTAGTTCTGTTTGTCTAGCTGATCTTAGTTCATTGTTTCCAGGACTTTTGCATGATAAATCCTCATTGATCAGCTTATCGGCTGGTGACCCTGCTTGCTTCCTTGTTTTCGTTAAACATCTGTCTTACAAATAGGTTATTATTTCATCCTATGTATATTGCCTGTTATTTAGCATTTATTACTGTCCTGCTGTATTTTTCACTTAGTGTTTTATGTTTCAAATAAGGGCTTTTCCAGCTCCTCCAGCCTGGCTTTGTGGCCATAACCGCACTAAATTTAAATTAACTCTTGTGTGTAGTGTATTCTGTGTTTGAGGCTGCATGTGTAGATGTATATCATTGTGTCCTCTGCTGTGTATGTTCAGGTGCTTGCACTTTTGTGTGTGTTGCTATGAGATAATGACAACACATGGATATCGCTCCCTCTGTTGTAATGTGTTCCTATCCCATCTTGTCTGAGTCAATCTACTCACTCCTTGGTGGCCTGATTGAGATGAGAAGAGAGAAACCAATGGAGATTGAAGGGAATAAAGTGAGAGTAATCGATGGGGCAAGAAAGAGAATGAGGATTAAGACGGGATGTCAAGCAAAAAAAAAAATAGTCTAATACAACGATTTAAAGTGAGAGAGATTGACATGAGGAGACACTATATGTTTCACGAATATGGAATTCAACAGTGTAGTGTTATATTTGTAGTATTAAAGTATTGTATAGTGTAGTATGGCATTATATTTTTTGTACTAAGAATAGGACTTGGTTATAGAGCTGCGGTAGACCAAGGAATGTGTTAATGCAGCAGCTGCAGATGGCAGCAATGCCTCCTTCTCGCGGCTGCACAGCGGGAGTTTTGTTAATTTTTTTCTGTCTTGCAAAGGAGGATCGGCATACGGGGCTTGTCAGCTGACCAGGAGCCAGTAAAGCCGTTCCTTCTCCTGTGCCCCGACTTACTGGTCTCATTATTGTTTATCATTTTCGCCAGGAAGCCTTTCTGTTTCAATTGATTTAATAAAAATCATGCCATGCCGGCGCCCCAGTGCCAGAAAGTCTCTGTCTCCCTCCCTAAACCCATACCTCTGGGCAGAGACTCCCACAAGATACCTGAAGAGGAACATTGGAGGGGAAGATGCTGAATAAAAGGCGCCCCAGAGCCGAACTGCTGGCTGTCGAAGCGCCTCGACGAGCTGGAGTGACGATGCTGCCACGGGGAGCTGGCTGGAGGACCAGGTACCCAGCCCGTCCCGGCGCCCCAGAGGAGAATGTCATACCCACGGGTGTGGCGGGATGGCTCTTTTCTTTCCCGCTCAGCTCCCCTTTCCTCGGCCCAGGGGAGGGCGGACACCTACCAGACGGGTCCTGTTGTGCTGGGGGATGTTGTCTCCCCTTCCCGTGCTGTCCCCTCTCTGTCCCCTGTCAGCTCGCATATGGTGAAGGCTGTGGATAGCTCCCGCCTGTCTGGTTTTGACACGTTGATGAGAGAGGCTGTGGGAGTGCGCTCACGGTCAGTAGGGAAATGTGAGTGTTGCATGGCATGGGGCGACGCGGAGGGGTTTCTTCCTCGGTCCCACTGGCCTTCCTCATGGACGATTTTCTGCTGGAGCAGTCCCAAGAGGATAACCCAAGTGTGGCCTTTGAGCGGGTAGTTAAAATCAGTGGCGTATTGGTGTGCCCAGACACCACGCTGGTGCGCCCAGACGCTCACCCATCTGTACTTTCCGGTCGTTAGGGACAGGTTGTATAGAGTGAGCCATGATACTCAATCAGGAGAGGAAATGACCCAGTTGTTGGTCCTAAAGAGCCACCAGAAAATGCTTTTCCAGGCGGCTAACCATAACCTGATGGCTTGTCCCCTCGGACAACGATAAAACACTACAGCAGATAAAGGCCCGCTTCTATCGGCCGGGCATTTGGGCAGCTATACGCAAATGTGTGTCATGAGTGCCAATTAGTCAACCCTCCGGCTACGCCCCGCTAGGGGCCTCAATTAGACCGCAAGGCTCACAGGTATCGTTTTGGATTAGTCCGAGTGGATTATGCAACCCGGTACTCCGAAGCAGTTCCCCTGCGCAGTATTACGTCCATAAATGTGGCGTGGCATTGTTTCAGGTCGTCTCCTGAGTCGGGGTCCGAAGGCAATCCTGACTGAGCGGGGCACTTCCTTTATTTCATGCAGGCTTCGGGAACTATATGAATAACAGAGCTTCCGCTCATTTTGACCAGTGTTTACCATCCCCAGACTGACAGTCTGGTGGAGCGCTTTAATTAAACACTGAAAAACATAATTTGGATGTTCGGAAGTGGTTGAACCCTGTTGTTTGCGGTGTGAGAGGTTCCCCAAGCCTCCACAGGATTTTCTTCCTTTGAACTCCTTTTCAGCAGGAGACCTCGGGGTGTGCTCAACCTAATTAAACAAAACTGGGAGGAAGGGCCTAGCACCAGTAAGAATGAGGGATGTGACGGACCTGAGAGCTACCTGAGAGCAGTTACACGTGCTGGGACAGCTGTCACGGGAGAATTTGCTCCGGCTCGTCAGGGGGACTCGACTCAGACAGTCGGCCAGACGGCTCCTTGGCTGAAGTCGAGCGGTGGGTGTATGTGGGGGACCAAAGGGTGTGGTTGAGCCACGGCTGCAGACGGTAGCACGGCCTCCTTCTCACGGCTGCACAGCTGCCCCGAATTGAACCAATCAGCTCCCATGTCAGACGACCAGGAGCCAGTGAAGCCATCCTTCCTCCTGTGTCCCAACTTACTGTTCTCATTATTGTTTACTGTTTTGGCCAGTGAGCCTTTCTGTTTCAATTTATTTCATAAAACTCATGCCAAGTCTGTGCCCCACTGCCAGAAAGACTCGTCTCCTTCTGTAAACCCGTACCGGTGGGACTCCCAAAAGAGCCCTCTAAACTAGGACCAGTACTCAAATGTTTTAAAAGAAGTTGTAAGTTGATCTCCAAAACAAAATCAACAATAAAAAAATATATATGTTTCTTGAAATGTGAACATCACTTTTTGGCCAAATGTCTTTATATTTATTCATTTAAACTTTTTGTCTAATGGCGTGACCTATTTTGGAGAACTGGCAATTTATTTTAATCTCAAAGTCATTTACAATCATTCCTTTGAGATAGGATTAGAAGGATGTTGTGGCTTTGTTTAACTATTTAAACCATTTTTAATTACATTATCCGATGGAACATGTGCATATTGCGTGTGCTGGGTAATCTAAAACATGCACATCTTGTGTTCATCAAATATTCTTTATTTGGGCTGATAGAGAAAGCGATCTGTGCCTTCTGCCCCACCGATCTCAAAGAAGGGAAAATGTGTTTCCTGAGAAGAAGACAAGGTGCATTACCTGTCTTCCAAGAAAAAGATAAATAAATCACAGGCAGTTTTTTTGTTCTTCCTACAGTACCTTCTGTGTGCTGACGAAGGGCACTCCACTTTACTGAGACCGGACTGACAAAGCTTGACTCTGACGTTAAGCGCCGAACAAGCTCGAGTGAGCCGCTCTGCCCCTGAGCTGAAAATAAACCATTATATGGAGAGGAGAGCTGATGACTTTAATAAGAGCAGTAGAGATGGAGAGAGAGAGATTTTTAGATTTTTAAAAAAACTTTTATTTACATATTTTCAATGGATATCTCCAACCATATGCATCAGTAAAAACAATTAAATATACCAAACAACAACAACAACAAAAAAAATAAATCAAAAAATAAAAATAAAAAACAACAAAAGACAACAACAAACACATAAACATAGAGCACGAGCACTCATTTCGAGTGTTATTTATAAATCGGGCTAAAAATGTGGCTAATTGGAGTAGCCCCACTGTTGTGTGAGCTCATCCAGGCTGTTCCACCCGGACCCAGGCTCTCACTAGAGCTACAAAGAGGACGGCTGCTACCGGTTCCAATCTGCTCTCCACCTCCACATCTCCACATCTCCACATCTTCCTTCTCCTGTAGCTTGACAGCTTTGCTATCCCCTCTAAGAAATTAAGCAGTTGACATTTTGCAGCAGTTTTTTTGTTCTTCTAACATGTACCATAAATTAAAGCAACATTTCTCACTCAAAGCAACAAACAATAGGACACGCTGTTTTGGGATGGTTGGGTTAAGAACATTGACTAAAGAGTTGCTTCCAAGGGAGCCATGTAATATCCTCCACTGGAGATCACCTGCTCTCTTGTTTAAAGGAGCTTTATACAAGACTCTCCACACGGGCACGACGTTATTCTCTGTCCCCAGGTACTCTCTCCAAACTGTGTCCCACCTTCCATTTAAGTTCTTTTTGTTTAGGACTTACACAGTGTTTGTAAAGTAGTTTGCCTTTTACCATGTACAAATCAATTTATTTCGTAGTTTTAAAACCGTCTGTTGTCTCTTTAAAACCAGACTAAAACCAAGTTCTGCAAAACGGTCATTTTTGTTGGGAAGTTCTGTTCTGTTGCCGTCGTCCCTCAGCATCGTCTGCTCCCCCTCTAAAAGTCTTTTAATCCACCTGTTAGGAATGTCTCTTGTGTTGCCGTGTGGAGTCCTGGTGCTGCTGCATCGGTTATGTGGCATGCATGATGTTCCCGGTGGAAACCAGACTCTAGGAAAGTCCTGGTGTGTAGTTGTCCTCGACGTCCAACCTGGCTCCGTGGATCAAAGGCTCCTCCAGTAACTAGTGCAGGGAAGATGCGGGCTCCAACATTTACCAATTAAAAAGAGACCACGTTTTCAAAAGACTGATAAAAAGGAGGTAAAACGTAAAAACCTAAAATCTGTTTAAAATACATTAAAATCCAGCCCTAGTCCTCCTATCCTTCTAAAAGTGATTCAAGATTCAAGATTTGTATTAGTCACATTCATACAGGTATGCAGTGAAATGCAAGTGCCAGTGCCTGCAGAAATTGTGCACATTTTTAGCAGCAGCACATTTTTAGCAGCAATAAAATTTCCAATATAGCAATGTATAAAATAAAATAGTACAAAAATATAAATAGAAATGTGGCCTGTACAAACAAAACAAAATTCAGAGGAAAATAGTTAAAATCAAGTCAAAATCAAGTCAGTACATCAAAAGAAAATATAATCTGTATCCAAAAATAAATGTATATACATTTATACTGTACATCTGAAGTGTGCAACAGATCACCCTCTGCAGAGCTCTCCTGTCCTGAGCAGTGCTGTTTCCAAACCAGGCGGTGATGTTGCCTGTCAGGAGAGCTGTTGTTGAGAGCAACAGCTCCAGAGTAGAAGGATTGAAGGATCCTCAGGCAGACTCTGAATTTCTTGCCTTCCTCACCACAGTGTCAATGTGAGAAGTCCATGTCAGATCCTCCCTAATGTGAACTCCCAGGTTTTTGAAACTGCTCATCCTGTCGACAGTAATCTCATTAATCCATGGTGGCGTATACGTCCTCGGCTGTGGTGCCCTCCTAAAGTCCACAATCAGCTCCTTAGTCTTTGAGACGTTCATGACGAGGCAGTTCTCCTGACACCAGGTCCGCCACCTCATTCAGGTAGGCTTTCTTGTTGTTATGTGAGATCAGGCCCACCACGACTATGTCATCCGCAAACTTAATGATGGAGTTGGAACTGGCCACACAGTGATGTGTGTACAGGGAGTAGAGTAGTGGACTGAGGACGCAGCCCTGGGGGAGCTAGAGGTGTGTCCACCCACCCGAACCACCTGGGGCCTGGCTATCAGAAAGTCCAGGGTCCAGGCGCACAGGGAGGAGCTCAGTCCCAGATCAGTTAGCTTTACAGCCAGTCTGGAGGGGACTATGGTTTTGAACGCTGAGCAGTAATCAATGAACAGCATTCTCACATAGAGACCCTTCCGGCTGTCAAGGTGGGAGAGGGTGGTGTGGATCTGTAGATCTGTTTGAACGGTATGCGAACTGCAGCAGGTCCAAGGTCTAAGGAAGGGAGGAGCAGATATAGGCCTTAACCAGCCTCTTAAAGCACTTCATGACCACCTAACAATGGTCACCACCTGACTGGTCCATGACCAATGCTACTTATTAGCTGCCTGCACAGTACATAACTAGTACCCGTGAGGTAGCCCTGAATTGGAGCTGAAGAGTTGCAATCCTGCTGTTCAAGTGGATCAGCCCCTGTCCTCCTTCCTCTTTTGGTAATTATAAAACACTCTGAGAAACCCAGTGGAGTTTGTCCCCAAAAAAAAGAACGATTTGACACTTTAAAAAAAAGCCTCTCTCTCTCTCTCTCTCTCTCTCTCTCTCTCTCTCTCTCTCTCTCTCTCTCTCTCTCTCTCTCTCTCTCTCTCTCTCTCTCTCTCTCTCTCTCTCTCTCTCTCTCTCTCTCATGATAGGAGCCCCTGTCATGACATCTGCTCCTGGCTAATTCCACCTAGCCACCGCGCCACAATAAACTAGTGTCTACAACCATCATCGTCTGTGTCTCTGTGCCGGAGGGCCCTGAAACACCACTTGGGTGGCCTGTGGTAGGCGAAAGTGCACTCCTAAATATTTGCAAAGCCATTTCCTGCTCCAGCTGAGACCTCATGGTAGTTTAGGAAGTCCAGTGGGCCAGTTCCCAACAGCGAACACATCGCTTTTCTCCCAATTAACCTTTGCAGCTGAAATGGATCCAAAATCTTTTACTACTTCTACCAGTTTTACAATGTCCTCTTTTTTGTTTGTAAGGACAATAATTTTGTCAGCATAGGCCGATAAAACATATTTCATGCAAAAATCTGGTAAAAGCAGTCCATTGGACCCATCTTTTGTAAGATGGGTCCAATGGAGAGTGAATAAAACATACCAGATAATGAGCAACCCTGTCAAGATTCAAGATTCAAGATTCAAGATTTTCATTTGTCACATACATATACATGCTTTCATACATATATGCAGTGAAATGTAATGCAACGCACCCGGTGATAGCACACAATATGTCCTAGGAAAAAAAATAAAATAAAAGTAGAAAATTCCTTTCTAATAGACCGACTAACTGACTCCTAAAAGGTAATACAGTAAGTTGAATACTTATAGAATAAGATAAAAATATATAGAATAAAATACAATAAAAAATAAATTGAAATAAAATGGAATAGGTTGAAGGAATATGCCTATGTATATACAGATATGTGCATTTAAAGTGGCATGTGAATTAAAGTGGCATGTGAATGTGAATAGAGTGAGGTTGTGTTTGGGATAATACAGCACAGTATACAACAGTACGGCGCAGCAATATGGCATCACGAACAACCCTGAACAGTGACACAGTATGCGGTACAGTATGCTACATACAGTACAGTAGGTAGTGGAGCCTAGTGTATGGCTCAGTTAGGACCCCTGGTGAGGTCAGCGTTGACAGTTCTAATGGCTTGCGGGAAAAAACTCCGTCTCAGTCTCTCTGTTCTCGCTGCGTGACTGCGGAGGCGCTTGCCTGACCGCAGCAGCTGAAACAGTCCGTTGTTGGGGTGATGAGGATCCTTCATGATCCTGTGGGCTCTGCTACTACACCTCCTGGTGTATAACTCCTGCAAGGGGGGGAGGGTAGTTCCAGTGGTACGTTCAGCTGAACGCACCACCCTCTGCAGGGCCCGCCTGTCCTGGGCAGTATAGTTCCCAAACCAGGCAGTGATGTTGCCTGTCAGGATGCTCTCCACTGCTCCAGAGTAGAAGGACTTGAGGATCCTCACCGAGACCCGGAATTTCCTCAGCTGCCTGAGGTGGTAGAGACAATGCCTCGCCTTTCTCACCAGAGTGTCTGTGTGAACAGTCCATGTTAAGTCCTCTGTGATGTGGTGATGTGATCCTGTCGGATCCTCGTGTACACTCAAAGGTCAACTCAGACCCCCCGTTGTTCTTCAGGACACGTTCAATGCCCTGATACAAAACTTTGATCTTTGCAGTGAGACCTTGGCTGAGACCAAGCTTTTCCATGAGTATTGATGCTCAATCTTGTCAAATGCCTTTAACTGGTCTTAGGAAATGAGACCAGTTGCTAAATCCAATGAACCAGAGATGTCCAAAATGTCCCGTATCAATGAAATATTGTCTAGGATGGACCAACCAGGCACGCAGTATGTCTGGTCCTGATGAATGAGCTCTGCAGTTCTTTGTCTTGGAGTTTGCTTTTTTTGGGTAAAAGAGTAAAAACTGCCTTCCTGCAGCTCAGAGGTAAAATTGTTTAATTAAAGCTTTAATTAAAAACATTTAAAAGATCTTGGTTTAATTCCTCCCCAAAAGTAAAAAAAAACAAAAAAACGCTGCAGGAAGCCTGTCTATACCTGGGGCCCTGCCCCCCTCCATGCTCTGCAGTGCGATGTACAGCTCCTCTGAAGCCAGTGGCCCCTCCACCTCCATGTTGGTCTCCTCAACAACTCTTCATCCTTCACATATTCACTGCTGTACAACTCTGTTAGGAACTGCACAGCTCTGCCACGTATCTCTCTCGGATCCCTAAGCTCCTGTCCACTGACAGAGTGCAAAGTGTGGATGAGTCTGCTTTGTCAGTTTGTCCGTTCCAAACTGAAGAAGGACTTGGAAGGTTTGTCCTTTAGGTTCTAGGAAAGAAGACGTGACCGGACCAGCGAACTTTAGTGCCAAGTAGGTCCGCAAGTGCATCTTTTTTAGACTTGAGGACCCTTATGTCCTTGATCTCCTGTGGACGCGAATAAACCCTGCACAAGGATCTAGAGACTGAGACAGTGGACTGTCTTGGTCTCTAGATCCTTAATAGACCTGGTGATGTCTCATGTGGCATTGGGAGTGAACTGCTGACAGAGTTGCTTCATCTCTACTTTTCCACAGTCCCACCATTGTGTGAGAGAGGTAAAATACTGGCTCTTCGTTCTAAAAACATCCAGAAAATCCACTCAGTAGAGTGGTACTAAAATGCCAATAAGCACTTTTGGGCCTTACTTTTAAGATTGAAATGTCATACAACACTAAGGAATGGTCGGTAAAGCGACAGGCATCATTATACGCATTTTAAATGTGTTAAAATTAAGTTGAAAACAATAAAACCTGTCTAGTCTTGCCAGGGAAATAAAATTGGCCCTGGTGTGTGCCCATGTGTATTGTCTTTTATCAATGTGCATTCTCCTCCAGACGTCTACCAGCCAATGCACCTCCCTCAGCTCTACCATGGCTCGTCTTGATGTAGCGTGAGGTTATTTGTGATTTCTGTCTAAACTGTCATTTTCTGTACAGTTAAAATCTCCTCCCAAAAATAAAAACTCCTCTTTATTGCAATTGTTCGAAAAGATTCTTAACTTATTTAAAAGCCTTTAGTGGGAGTGTACACATTAATAGAAACAACACCTAAACACTCAAACTTGGTCCGGACGACCATCATCCTGCCCTCAACACACATGTTCAATTGTAAAAAACAAAGGGGTAAAACTCTGAGAACCCCCCCCCCCCCCCCCCTTGCTGGCTGAGGTCACGTGGCTGAGAATCAGTCTGTCTGTCTCGTTAAGACCATGTGTTTCTTGGATAAAAGTGACATACATTTTCTTGAGTTTTAAAGTCTGGAACAGACATGCTCTTTTCCTAATGTTTCTTGCTCCATTTAGGTTGACAGCCCTGCTCTAAAACCAGGCATTGTAAAATATGCAGAGAGACAGAAGACAGTAAGACAGGAGAAGAACTGAGGCCTTATGCTGTGTCCATGTCGTTTCCATTGCTGAGTTCTAGTTTCCTCTTTTGTAGAAAGTTCTTTAATTTGTACATCTCCTGATCTGTAAAAGCACCTTTTTCTTTGCTCCTCATCCGGGTTCTAACTGAGACAACAAATACCTCCTTGTCCTCAAAATATTCTTAGACCTTTTACACTCTTCTGGTCTTTTGTTTTCTGCAGGAACTACTTAATTTTATCGATGCTATATACACCTCTTGTATATAGAGGTGTTGACCTTTTCGTCCAGGGTCTGACTCTCACTCTCAGCAGGTTCCTCCTCCAAACTGGAGTTAGACTCCATTTTTTTTCTGCTTGATTTCCTTTGATCGACCTGCAACTTTTTTCCACCTCTGAGCCGACGTTACTGTTGTTTTTTCTCTTTAGGTGAGGTATGGAAAGTAGGGACTTATCATCTCCTCATCCTCACTGCCTCCTGTCAGCACTGCTCTGGCCACGTTAGCTGCCAGAGCACCATCCTCCATTCCTCCCTCCTTCCCACCTGCGCCTTCTACCTCTCTGCCAGCCTCTCCCTGTGCTCCTGCAGCACTGTCACCCAGAGCGATCTCAGTGATTACATCAGCAGCGTCAGATGAATCCGGTGATGCTTCACCAGCTTCATCTGAAACTGCTAATGTCACAGCTTCCCTTTGTCCTGCTGTTTCCTCACCCGTTTCCTGCTTCTCCGTCCTGTTCTCCTGAACCACCTCAACCTGGGAGTGACGCCTCCCCTCTGTCTGTCCCCGCTGGTGCTCTGCTCCTCTCCTTAGACATGGAAGCTTTTCCTGGATGGGTTCTGATCAGGAGGCCCTCCTCACCACAGCCAAAGCACTTTGTTGTCTCAGACGTTATGTAAAGATAGTAGTCAAACACATCGACTCTTATTTTAAAACACACGTTTAGATCCTCATTATGTTTATCGCGGATCATCTAAACCTGTCCTGTGAGACACCACATGTTTCGGCTCCGGTGCTTTGCATCCAGACGACATTTTTTTCATGGTGGAGACTAATTTTCCTTGTCTTGACAGTTCCCTGATCAGAATCTCATTACTAATAAAAGGTGGAACATTAGACAGAGTCACCCTTTTCGCTGCAGTTGAGAGAGCCAACAGGTAAACAAACACATCATTCACTGTGACGCCCCATTCCGCCACTGTGTTCACCTTCTCTAAAGAGTCTATAAAAATAACAACTGCACTATTCATCCTGGCTGCGCTGTCATGACCGACAACCTGCACCACAGCCAGCGCACACTCTTTCACGGAAAACAGGGAAGCAGCAGATCTTAACCCTGTGCTTCCATGTTAATCTGGTGATGTTCGTCATTGCTGCGGACCCATCCATCTATCCATCCAGCAGAAGGGCCCTCTCCGACAGTACAGACAATGTGCAAGCCAGAACAGTGTGTTTTTATTTTATGTTACGTCTCCTAATGGAAGGAAACCGTGCGTAATAGGGACATTTTCGAAAGTTAATTTTCATATTCCAACAATTACAAGGCTTGAAGTTAAATCAATGAGTCAATATTTTACTGTGATTGAAGGTTTTTCTTTTTACAATTCATACATACATCAACATGTTGAATGTTGTTTTCAATGAAGGTCATGGGCAACAGTTTCATGCTTTAAGTGTTTTACAGAATACATGGAATGCAAAGTTATATTTGTCTCCCTTTCTTTGTCTTTTGTTGCTGATCTGAAAAATGATCCGATCCTTGAACCGTTATACGATCTGAACTGTGAGTTTTGTGATCTGTTAAAACCCTACCATCTACTGTGTCTGTCTGTCTGTCTGTCTGTCTATCTATGAATGAGTATCTATAATTACGCTAGTTGATAATTAAATTAAGGAGTCAGGTTTACCAAACTACAGCTCATGTTATTCAAAATTCAAGAGGTTTATTTGTCACAAACATAAACATACTTTCATACACATATGCAATGAAATGCCTTTACAACGCACCCGGAGATTATGCACAATAGTTACTAAACCGAACATAATAGCTAACCTAATTCCTACTGAGTTACCTAATTGAAACTAACTGATTCCTAAAACATAGTGCAGTTAGTGAATAGACTAATACAAATAAAATAAAATAAAAATTGAGTAAGACTCAAAAAGATAATACAAAGCGGGGGTACAAAATAGATGGGAATAGAGTTATGTATATGGGATGGGCTATTTGTATATACAGATATGTGCAGAAAAAATATTTATAGTATAGTATACAACAGTACGACACAGCAATACGGTAACACTGAACAGAACAGCAATACTGCAAAGTATGCAGTAACCCAGAGCAGTGATACAGTATGCAGTACAGTATGCTACATACAGTACAGTAAGGCAGTGTGAGTGACTTAGTGCTTTTTGGTAGGACCCCTGGTGAGTTCAGCATTGACAGTCCTTATGGCTTGCGGGGAGAAACTCTTTCTCAGTCTCTCTGTCCTCGCTGTGTGACTGCGGAGGCGCTTGCCCGACCGCAGCAGCTGGAACAGTCCGTTGTTGGGGTGGTGAGGATCCTTCATGATGGCTCTGCTACTACACCTCCTGGTGTATAAGTCCTGCAAGGAGGGGAGGGTAGTTCCAGTGGTACGTTCAGCTGAAAGCACCACCCTCTGCAGGGCCTGCCTGTCCTGAGCAGTACAGTTCCCAAACAAGGCAACGATGTTGCCTGTCAGGATGCTCTCTACCACTCCAGAGTAGAAGGACTTGAGGATCCCCTCCGAGACCTTGAATTTCTTTAGCTGCCTGAGGTGGTAAAGACGCTGCCTCAACTTTCTCACAAGATTGTCTGTATGTAAAATTTGTGTTGTATGCCCAGCATGCTGACAGCACAGGTAAAAAAAAAAATATATATAATAATAATATAATTTTTATTATTATTATTATTATTATTATTATTTTATTTTTTTATTATTATTATTTTTATTTGTATGCCATTGCATCTAGGTCAGAGTAATTCGTGAAGATTTTTATTTTATTTTTTTATTTATTCATTTTTAACCCGTCCTGTCAGCATGCTGGGCATACAACAAAGAGTATTTGTATGCCATTGTATCTAGGACAGAGTTAGTCCGCAAGTGGAGTTCAAGTTCTCAACCTGCAATGCAACTCTTTATTAATTCTTAAATCATCAAGAACTGCTGCAATAACTCTGTCCTGTGGATGACCTGTAGGACGACAAGAGCACAGTTTTTGGTTATAGAGAACCACCACCAACCCCCCTCTTTGGAGAACTATTTATCATGTTTGGTTCTATAAACAACTGATCACTATTCCAAGAGGGGGAGAATCACCACGGGTGAGACAAATAAACATAGAAACAAACAACATTTACACAAAAACAAACATTAATTAGGTCCAAGAAAATGAACTACAACTGGTCACATGGCCTCTTCCTGTCATAGTTATGACAGTAAATGAGGGAGGAAAGGAGAAGAATGCAACCAGGAGGGTGCTGGGGTGCACTCGAAGCAGGTGTGGTGGTGTGTGCGTGTGTGATGGGACCGCCTGTATGTGTTTGTGTGTTTGTGTGTGGGTGTGTGTGTGTGTGTCAGTGTAAGATGTCCACAGGTGAGTGTACATGACTTATCCCCATTGGTACTGGTGTAGAAGGTCGGTATTGTGCTTTCAAGCAGCGCCCCCAGGGGCCCCGGAAGGCACCAGGTGGCGCTCTCTGCAGCCCCTCCAGGTCGTAGCACATCTTAAGCCACCAGACGCGAGCTGCCAGGACTACAGCCCAGCCGGCAGGGGGGCCCACCTGACCACCCCCTGGCCAACCACACCCCCACACCGACCCGCCAGCGATGGGCCACACTGGAAAACCCCAGTGCTCAATGTGTGCTGTTGGTAATTTCAGTTAAAATTGCGTGGTTGGGGGTGCGAGTCCTTCAGGCAAGTCGAACCCGAATCATTCGCACCCCTCCTGCCCCGCAGACCCTGGTCCGGTGGAGTGTTGTTCAGAGTAGGATTGGTGTGCGAGTATGTGTTCCAAGCAAATATGAATGGGATTAAAATTTCGGGACGGACGAGAAGCACGCTTGGGCAGGAGTGTGACAGGCAAGATGGCAGCTGCCTGCTGCATCCCCACCCGCATAGCTTGCGGCCTATTGTGTGGTGTATGTGCTGAGTATGAGTTTTAACACTGGGAGAGATAGGTGAATCGCGACCGGATCGATCCAGGGGCGCAGCAGGCCGAGGAGCAACCATGCGGACCCCCTCCCCCCGGACCCGACCGTGCCCTAGCACGCCCACCTCCTGTACCTGGTGGCAGCCATGCGCCTCTGCCATACCCCGAGACGAGACCCCGCACACCCAGAGGACAGGTACCCCGGCAGCCCGGTGTTGCGACAGGAGACCACTCCCCACCGAAGGAGGCCACATGGTGAGCCCCGCGCCTGGCACAGCCAGCCAGGTAAAGTCCATATTAAATCCTCCGTGATGTGGACTCCCAGGTACTTGAAGCTGCTCACCTTGTCAACAGAAACCCATTAATCACCAACGGTGCGTGGGTCCTGGGTTGTAATCCCCTCCTAAAGTCCACAATCAGCTCTTTAGTTTTGCTGAGTGTGGCGGATGGGAGGGCTTGAGCAGCCACACCTGACGCTCGTTGGTTGGGCTAACGAGCGGCTGGTTTAAAAACCCCATCCACGCACGCACTTAGGATAGGAGCCCGTGTCATGACATGTTCAATCTGCTCCTGGCAAATTCCACCTAGCCTTCTCTCTACAACAAACTGGTGCACAACCTGTCGTCTGTGTCTCTGTGCCGGTGAGCCACTTGGATGGCGTGTGGAGGCGAATCTGCCACACTGACGTTCAGGAGGAGGCTGTTGTTCTGGCACCAGAGTGAAAGGTCAGCCATCTCCTCGCAGTAGGCCTTCTCATCGCCGTCGTTGATCAGGCCCACCACGACCGTGTCGTCAGCAAACTTGATGATGGTGTTGGAGCTGGCCACACAGTCATGTGTGTACAGGGAGTACAGTACGGGGCTGAGGACGTAGCCCTGGGGGGATCCTGTGTTCAGGGTGAGGGAGCTGGACATGTGCTTCCCCACCCTAACAACCTGGGGCCGGGCTGAGAGGATCAAGGCACACAGTGGAGTATTCGGTCCTAGCTCCCGCAGCTTGACATCCCCACAGGTGGGGACTGTGGTATTGAAAGCTGAACTGTAGTCAATGAACAGCAATCTCACATAGGCCCCCTTCCAGCCATCCAGGTGCGTGAGCATGGTGTGCAGTACCTTTGAGACTGCATCGTCCGTGGATCTGTTCGGCCGGTACGTGAACTGCAGTGGGTCCAAGGTGCGGAGGAGGGAGGCGCAGATGAAATGCTTAATCAGCCTCTCGAAGCACTTCGTGACCATGAAGTGAGGGTCACCAGACGGTAGTCATTCAGGCAGGCTGGAGAGGCGATCTTCAGAACCGGAATGACGGTCCATATATTGTCCGAATACAGGTCCATAGCACCTGTATTGTACTTTAAAACAAGAAAAGTACAGGAATGAGCAAAATACATAATGTTTGTGGGTGTTTTGAAAGAAAGAGCGAGAGTATTGCCATGTACATTCATCCCTGTGTCAACTGTTCTGTGATGTAATGCGGTAAAGTTGTGAAGTTGTTATTTTCAGATTATGGAGCTCAGATCATCTGCTGTTAATGAAACTCTGCTCTAGAGGTTCGATCTTCATTTACTGTGAATGTTACGGCTTGACACACACACACACACACACACACACACACACACACACACACACACACACACACACACACACACACACACACACACACACACACACACACACACACACACACACACACACACACACACACACACGTAGAGAGAAAATGAATGGCGCACTGGCCTCAGGGGAGAAACTATTGATGCACCTCAGAGAGGGAGAGGAGGACGAGAAAGTTGTTGGAGCCTATGGATTTGCTGGGCTGTGTTTGGTTTTGGATTATTTTAGTGATCTATTAGATTCATTAAGGGACAAAGGAGTGGAGCTGGCTCCCCGTACGGCTCCGGATTTAACATTTTTCAATCATAGAGAAGGACTACACTGACTGCTGGAAAGACAGTGTAGAGCAGATCAGGCTGTATTGTGCTAGTGTATAAAGGGAAAATGGTGGTTGTTCCTGGTCAATCAGCTCTCTCCTAAAGCAACAAACAAAACATACAATGTACTACTACTACCTGAAGTGCGAAAGATGGAGGTTCGAGCGGCGTAATACATCATCCAAACTGAGCACGCCTTCCTGTCTATGATAAGCAAACCACATATCGTGCATAAAGTGTCACAATATGATTATTTTGTCTATTACTCGATAGTGCATGCATAGAACCAAAGAGCCTTATCTTTTAATCATTGGGTTTCAATCCAAGTAATTATTTTTTCGTCTCTTCAATGCTTTGGGCACTGTTGCAGATGACGGTCTTTCCCTCAATGTGTTTTGCAACGGATTTAAAAGAATGGTTATGAATCAATCTTGGAGCCATTGAATAAACACAGGACACACACCATCCAAAGAGCAGGGTCTGCGTTCATCAAATGCACAGAGCAGAGGCAATTGCCGGTCTGAGGTCTACCCTTAGTGGGGCCTGGTTTTGACACTATGTGTCTCGTCCCCGTAATAATAAAACTCTGCATCAGTGGCCCCTCCAGAGGATCCGCTCTCCCAGGAGTCTTCATTCACATTTCCTCATCAAATTGACTTCATCTGTGATTAAATTTGTCAGTGCACCAGTGCGTGGCTTCGGACCTGGTTGACAGGACCAGCAAGAGCGACAGGTGCGGCACTCAACATGCAAAGCACTCTCTGTGCGTGTGCGGCGTGTGTGTGCGTGTGTGTGTGTGTATGTGTATGTGTGTGTAAGAATGACAGAATTTGAGAATGATAGACGGATGCAAATGTAGAAAGAGTATCTACGGGGCAGGTGGTTGTACGGTCTTCCGTAGCTTTACTAAAATTCTGGCATCGGGGGGCTGTCGGAAAGTGGGGGTTTTCAGACAATAAGAGCTAATGTTCTGCACTAATTGCCTGAAATTACGGTGTAGGCGCTCTTCAGCTGTCAGGAGAGATTAGAAGGAGGACAGAAACGTTGGCAACTGCAGATCAGAGAGGCAGGTGTTTAACAAAGGGTAGTTTGGACCATAGCGAGGAATTAGGACCATTATAAAGTCTCCAAGCAGTCCATAAAAAATACAACAAATATCAAATACCCTTTTATAAGATTTTCTGTAATTATGAACCATCATTCTTTTGCTACATAGGAAACTTCCAGTAGTTATTAACGGAAGCCTCACTTTTCGATCATTGGGAGTTGACCCGAGTCACTGGCATCAACTTGGCACAATTGCCGTGGGGCAATGCCGACCATGTTCATTGGCAACGCTCAATACTGTCAATACTGGATCAATTTAAAACATTCTGATGTCCAACACTCTGATACAAATTGACTACTGGTGATGTAAAAATATGTTTTAGGTGAAAACATACCACAGTTTTTTGTCAATGAAATCTACAAGTTTACAGATCCCTAAGAAACAGCATTTATTCATACAACTAATAACAGATGGCCCAAATTAAGTGCTTTTAAGAAAACTCTTCTGTCCATATGGAATCTCTCTCCAGCCATTAATTCATTTTGATTAATGGACCTGCATTGCCTCGTGCTTGAAACTGTGTTTTTTGGATTTGCAGCAAGACAAGGCTTACTTGTGAGTGGCACGGTGGTGCAGTGAGTGGCACGGTGGCGCAGTGCATTGCAGCAAGAAGGTCCTGGGTTCGATTCCCGCCTGGGGCACTGGTGGCACCGTGCTCCGGCGGGTTATCTCCCAAATAGGAGCCTTTCTG
The DNA here is from genome assembly GCF_960531495.2 of Zeus faber. Taxonomy (NCBI): domain Eukaryota; kingdom Metazoa; phylum Chordata; class Actinopteri; order Zeiformes; family Zeidae; genus Zeus; species Zeus faber. The sequence continues at coordinate 4,309,664 of NC_137189.1, forward strand.
TGTGGAGTTTGCATGTATAATTTTTATTATAATTAGAGCAATCTAATTCTGGACCATAACACTCATTGGCTTTATTTTCAAAGCTTTTCTCTTTTAATGTGTGTTCAGAAACCTGCGTAATAACTCATTATAAATACACTCAGAGAAAGACAAAAAAGAGAATCAAAGAACTTCAGGATAAATGAGCAATAATCCGGTCTCAGTGATGGAGTTTGGGAATAAAACGTCCACACACATTTATAATGATGGAGATAAGTGCAATGCCGTTGGCAATGGCGTTGTGTCTATGCCGCTGCTATGCCGACCCAGACAGGATGCACTCCACACGGTCTTTTATTGATCCTGTCCTGGTAACGATGCTTCCAGAATGCTGCTGCTCGGCCTCTGACTGGGACCCGTGAGCCACACCCCATCACCCACCCTACCAGTGTCCCTGCCCTGGCTTCCATTTCGATTCAGTGTAGGTTTAGTGTAAATGGAAATATTCTTTGTATTTAAAGCCCTTAATGCTAGTTAGACATTATCTCCCATATCCCTGCCCCAGCTGCTCGGCCCCCAAGCTGCTTGTCGGTCACCAAACTCCTCTGATCGCTTACTTATAAATCCTTTTTTTACTTTTCATGCAAGCAGTATTGACTGGCATATCAGCAGTATTGACTATTGACTATCAGCAGTATTGACTACTATAGTATTGAATCAGTCCCTGCTTGGTACAGACTTCCATTACCCGAGCGTTTCCTGGGGGACTCCACCACTACCACTCTACCTCTGCTCTACTTCTGCTCTGCCTCTACTCCGCCTCCGCGCTACTTTCATTCTGCCTCTGCTGTGCCTCCACTCTACCTCTACTCTACTTCTGCTCTGCCTCTACTCTACATACCTCTACTCTGCCCTGCCTATGCCACCGCTATGCCTCGACTCTACTTACTGTATCTCTTCTCTAGCTCTGCTCTGCCTCTGCCTCCGCTATGCCTCTACTCTGCCTCCGCTCTACATCCTTTTTTCCTCTGCTTCCACTCTACCTCTACTCTACCTCTACTCTTCTTTTGCTCTGCCTCTACTCTATGTACCTCTACTCTACCTCTGCTCCACCTCTACTCTATCTCTGCCTCTGCCTCCACTCTGCCTCTACTCCGCCTCCACTCTACCTCCGTTTCCCCTGTGCTGTGCCTTCCTCTCTACATCTACTCTACTTCTGCCCTGCCTCAAGTCTACCTCTACCTCTGCCCCACCTCTACTCTACTTCTGCTCTGCCTCTCCTCTACATACCTCTACTCTACCTCTGCTCAACCTCCACTCTACCTCTACTCCACTTCTGCTCGGCCTCTACTCTACATACCTCTACTCTACCTCTGCTCAACCTCTACTCTACCTCTACTCTGCCCCTGCTCTACTTCCGCCCTGACTCTACTCTGCCTCTACTCTACTTTTACCATTATTTGACCTCAACTCTACAGCTCTTCATCTACTGTATTTTACTTACATTTACTGTACTCTACCTATTTTCTGCTGTAAGACCTTCATTTTTATCAGGGTATAAATAAAGTATCTATCTATCTATCTATCTATCTATCTATCTATCTATCTATCTATTTATCTATCTATCTATTTATCTATCTATCTATCTATCTATCTATCTATCTATCTATCTATCTATCTATCTATCTATCTATCTATCTATCTATCTATCTATCTATCTATCTATCTATCTATCTATCTATCTATCTATCTATCTATCTATCTATCTATCTATCTATCTATCTATCTATCTATCAAATAGAGACAGTGATTCTAAAAAATCATGGGCAGAGTGTTGATTTTTCATCATCTAGAAATGTAAAAGTTGAAGTAAAATGCATAAGAAGGAGGAATTTAATCACTTAAAGGCTCCCTGGTTGCCACAAGATGTAGCAGAGCGGTTAATTAGAAAACATGTTTAGAATGCACCTTTGAACGATCACTGTGCTTGACTTAACTCTCCTCTATGTAACAAATAGCCAATGGGTTCAATATATTATTGTCAGTCTTCATCTGGTACCGCAGATACACCGGATTCAGTTTCCAATTTACGGTGGGATACGCTGAAACGTGCGGAATGTTCTGATACGACTGTGAAACAAAGAGGCGTGGTGTGTCTTTGTTGTGCAGGGGCACGTCACACGACGTCCATAAAGTCTACCATTCAATATGATGTCATGTATACTCTTGTGCCGAAATATTCATATTGAACTATGCCAAGTAATTCTCAATCAATGCATCTCAATTGATAATATTCTATCCATAATAAAGGTATTAAGAAAAGTCAGGACTCAATTAAATATATCGCTCATCATTAGCTACTGTACAGTGTATGTCTTCCAAATGTGTCTCTTTTTACACAAACTTCCATGTTGTGGATCCTTTTTGCTTTTGGCCATATTTCATAACATATTTCATGTGTGGAAACAGAACAGCCAGGAGCAGCTGTGCTCAGAAACCCAATCCAATGTGTGCGTGTGTGTGTGTGTGTGTGTGTGTGTGTGTGTGTGTGTGTGTGTGTGTGTGTGTGTGTGTGTGTGTGTGTGTGTGTGTGTGTGTGTGTGTGTGTGTGTGTGTGTGCACGCTTCATTTGCCAGAGTTATTCTTCCCAAATGTCACCGTCTCATTTCCAGAGTGTGATGAACCGGGGAAGACTTCATCACGGAGCCACGGAGGCTGAAAAATATCAAGTTTTCCCTCAAAGCAATTGAGGCGAGTGTGTCCATCTTCTCATTAGAAAACAAACATTGTGATGAAAGCAATTGCATCTGTGTGAGGTTTTTTTTTATGTCCCTATATTTACCACTCCTTTTCCTGATGTATCTGAAAAATACCAATAACTACCAATAACCAGTTAATTACTTACATGACACTTGCTGTCTTTGTTATGCACTTGACAAATACACCTTTGAAACTATTATGAAAGCCTGTGTTGGCTGCCTTTCTAACCTAAACATGTACATGTAAACGGATTCCATTGGTAAATAGTAATGAAATTCAAGCTCTCCACCACTTTCAATCAATGTGCTTACGGTATTCAACCTTTCAAGCACTTTCAATGCTTTAGTACAATGCTTTACTTTTGTGATCTGTCATCTTTTTCAAGAACCAGTAAAGTCTCACTGTGAGATATTTAATTGACAGCAAAATTATATTTTCACATGTTGTGCTCTTCTCATGTGCTTGCACTAAGAGAGAGTAATCAGCATTTCCGTGTTTATTCAAAATTAAAAGCACATTTCTAACCTTGGAAATGTTAGAGGTTAAAAAATAATGCATATATCAAACCTTTCTTGAACACTGCAATAAATAGAGCGCAATAGGACATCTTTAGTAGAAATGCCAATTTTCCGTGCTCCTCATCCAGAATGGAGTTATTTATGTAGATGCTAAGCCGACTGGACCGGGGGGCCTGAATTAAAACTGTAGGACATTCTGAGAAACTTAAACCAGAGGAGGCGGCTGTGTGGCCACCATCTCATTGCTGAGACGTTATGATACTGTCCAGCTGTGATGAGCTGGGACGTGCCCCCTTACTCACACTTCTTAGGATTACTGAAAACCCAAAACACTTTTCCCTGCAGCTCTTTCAAACTCTAACTTGAGACGCAAAATCAACTCCTGGTTTTCTTTCCTCTGCGAAACGAGACCCCCTAAAATAACATGAAAAAAAAAACGTTTTAGCCTGAATTTTGTATGCAGCATCAATAATAATAATAATAATAATAATAATAATAAATATACCTGCAGGCAGCAATACACAGCATCCACTTTGGTCGTGTTAGATACATATTGCAGTTCTCTGGATTCTGTGCAATGAAGCACGAGTAACAACATTTCGATTTTTACGACCACTCAAAGACGAACTGTGGATTTATATAGCATCGGTTTGTAATGTCACAAAGTGACTGTGTTCTTAATGTAACGCTAATGTTCTTCAATTATCAGTGAGTTTGTACAGTTTTATCAATATTTCCTGAAAGAAATGTGGATCGGTGTGACTCAAACTTGGACGACGACAAAGTCCAATAACTTTGCAGGGTTATTCCCTTCTGCTGTTGCGACAGACAACATGTCATCACAGTGCTGCTCTAATACTTCCTGTGCAATATCAACTGGTTGGAAACATGTTCATAAACATTCCATCTTGTTGTTTATCACTTAATGTTTCATGATGATGACGTATTGACGTAGGTTTACCTATTTACAGAGGTTTATTAGAGATAGTTGTCAAACTTATGTAATTTTAGTTGTGAATCTTTATGTGAATAACATTTTAAATAAGTTTAGTTACCATGAAATAAGAAAAATGTTGTAGTATTTCTGTGAGTAATTACCATTGCAGGGCTTCTATTTTTCCGATGGCTCACTGGCTCTTGAATGCATAACTGAGTGAGTGTATGCGACTCAACATGGTCACAAGTTTTTTTGGACTACTTTTTTTCATATTTTTCATTAATACGGCAAAGTAATGGGGACTACGGAGATAAAATATAAATCAAACAGATCTACTGACTTCTACCAAGTAAGAAAGTTCATAAATATACATGTAAACACATAGTTTATAATGTCAAACCACTACAGAGTGACCGAGTTGACACCGCGCATTGGACACAGTGTCAGTGTACATTCTGAATCAGAACCTGCACATTTAAAGTAAATAGTATGATGATGTCATAAAGGGTCTTATACCAGCTTAATATTTGGGGTCAAATTTGTTTGGTTTTTCACCAATATCTGCTCCGTATGTGGATCGATTTGGATGAAACTTAAACAAAGAGATGCTTGTGACATACAGGTTCAAACAACACCTCAACTGTGTTTGTAGCTTGTGTCATTGTTGTGTTCCAGATACTTTTCGCCAGGTTGGACATATTTTCGCGTTTAATGCATTTGACCGCTAGGTGTTTGTGACAACCGATTTAAACAAGACGTGAACCGCATTTGTAGCTTCTGCCGTTCATCTGTTTAAAATAATTTTAGATTTCAAAATTAAGAGAATTTTCCCTGAACAATAAAATAATAATAATAATAATAATAATAATAATAATAATAATAATAATAATAATATCCTTTTTATTTGTAGAGCAACTCCCATACACGACTCAAAGTGCTTTACATTAAAATAATAATAATTAACAGTAAAACAAACAAGCAAAATGCATTTACAAAGTAGAATAATAAAATAATGAATAGAATGAAATACAACTCAAAGCTAAGTCACCTTTTCAAACATGCGCTCCCGCTACAATAAATAATATAAATAATAGAATATATAACTGGAAGTGAGTTATTGTTCAATTTCCTTATAGGACCTTAATGGAGGTCCTATAAGGATGCAGTGGAGAGTTGACTTAGAGGGCTGCTGATGTTAGCAAGTGGATGGAAATTACTTTTCATAACAACAAGTGCACAGCAATCTCCAGGAACTCATCAATATTCATAGAGGGCGAGACCCGGCGCATACAGAACACAAAGCGGGCCGCCACAAGGCAGTTCTCCCTCTGACTGGGATGTTTTCACATATTATTTTGTTATCAAATCGCCACCACGGATCTAAAATAAAGGACATGGCGATGCTCCTAGGGGCAGATAACGGGGATGTGAACCAGTGTGTTTGGTGATCCTTGTACGAAGATTTGTTTTTGTTTTTCCTGAGGTATCCAACTTTTCCTGCACAACAGCTATGGAAAGAGAAGAGACTAGAAGAGGACGATAAAGGGCCAGGCTCGGTTATGCATTTCCTGAGCAATTAGAATGGGCTTACTTCACTTTAACTTCTTCAGTGCTTTGTGATTCATGTCAGGGGCCTTTTACTTGAAGCATTTATTTGAAGTACATGCAGTGGGGAGGAGGCCCAAATGATAACAGTGATTTATCAAAACACACACAAAAAAACAAAAACACTAATGGCCCTGATGCATGCCTATAGCTCATAGAGAAGTAGGATGGGACGTTCGGCCTGCCAACCAAGAAGTCCATCTACTTTAAGTAAACCTCTCCTTTTACCTATCTCCTTTTTTATTTTATCTTCAAAATTTTCAAATATAACAAGCTCATTATCATTATACATATGATGTGTTATAGGTCTAAAATTGAGCAATATTGCCCAAGGAGAGCTGTTATACTGTATATGAGCTTTTAGTGTTCATAATAACCACATTGCTCATCCACAGCACTGTGTGGCGTATGTGTGTGTATGTGTGTGTGTATGTGTGTCTGTGTGTGTGTGTGTGTGTGTGTGAAGGGTGCTCTGTCTCTGTGATAACACATCAATAACAATCAATACTATATACTTCATTTCTAAAGATTGATTTCTCACTGTAAATGTTCCCCATTAATACCATGTACAATTAGATTTTTACTGTTCCCCATTAAAGGCAAAAAATAAATAAATACATTCCATAATTCCAGTTGCAATCTCGGGTCCATCCCCATTCTAAATGACACAAGTTGTTTATTTTAGATATATCCACCTAATCCACGGCAGACATATCTATCTTTAAACATCTGCAAGTCAGCTTTTATTTAATTTGAACAAATCCTCAACCAATTTGTCAGCACTCCGTCTCCCCCACTCCCGCAATTACAAGCTGATGATGGCTGACATTCCTCAGCACCCGACGGATTCCATTCCAGGAGAGAGGGTCTGTGTCACGTGTTGAATCCAGGGAGTCATTTACAGTTGCATGGAAATTTGGCGTCTGGACTGCAGTGTGCTGCTGGACGCATGGAAGAAGAACAACATTTTAAAATGTTTTGACCAGAAAGAGAAAAAGAAAGAAGGGACAATACAGTTTATTACAGTTCCATTTATTACAGTTTACTTTCTTCACTTCTAGAAGAAGAAGAATCTTTTATTGTCACGCGACACATGCATACCCACACACACACGCTTTGGATGGTGGCCGGTGAAATGAGGCCTCTGCATTTGTCTTAGTACTTGGAATTAGAATTATCATATTTTTTCCTTTGTAATCCATTTTTAATATGACTTATACATGCCGTTGAGATTCCTTTTTCTATTCCCTAACTAAAGCATGCATGGCCTTGCTGGATTTCCAAGAAAAGAAAATGCTTTAATGGTGTTATGTGTTATATGCTAACATGGTTTGGCTTTCACGGGTGCAAAATATGAATAAGTCCACATTCATGGTGAAAGGGAGCCACAAATTTTTCTGAAATATTAGTCATTATTGGCCTTAAACTTAATTTCTGCATGAAGGAAATGCCCCAGCTGACTTTTATGCCACCATATTCAGCCAAGCGGTTCTGAATATAAATGACTGCTGAAACTGTGAGAAGGTATTATGCTAAGCCTGCTCAATACCCCTTGAAAAGAGAACATGAGAATAGGGTAAAAGAGTGAACTCCGAAATATTATATACTGTAGTCGTGCCACCATGGAAGGAAAGGCTTTGTGAAACACTAGAGGCAGACATGGAGGATAAAGAGGGTGAAGGTGGCGGAGATGGTTCATTACAAATCAAGATGAAAGGCATCCCTTGATAGATGGAGAAAACCTGCAGATGTTAAGCTCCACAAGAGTGTTTATGTGAAAGTGTTGATCTTCATGGAAAATTACATTTATGTCTTTCCCAATGGCCCCAACATCCATGGTTCACCACCGGCGATCCAAAACCGGGTCACAGGTCCATTTTGAGTGGACCGTGGGCATTTATACATCCACGTCTTTCCGATGTTGTGCTTCTATTTTTAAACACTGTCTCTCAAATCTTATATCAGTTTGGGTCGTGACGGAGTGACAGACTCCAAATCTTCGACATAGTGCCTGAACTTCCTCGCGTGACTGTAAGTCGGCACTCCAACGCTCCAGACAGCGGTCGTGAATTTCCATGAAACGCAATGTTCAGCATTCTGCGTTGATCAACTCTGCGCCGGCGTCACTGTCATTTCCGGCGACATCATCACCGATCATTAAAAGCTCGTCAGGCAGAGACGTCGGCGTGGAAGTAAAAGTAAATGTACGAGCATGGCAGAGGAGGCTGCGGTTAATGAAGTTTGTCGTGAGCAGGCAGGCATTAACCATTTATGTCGATGCAGATGCGGAAGGCTCATGGGAAGGTATCAATCAAATCAAAGCAATGTTTTTAGTTTTTTTTCTTCCTGCACACGAATACCCCTTTCAGTATAGATAAGCATTAATGGGATCATTAGTGGGATTATAAATAACCTGCAGGTGCCATTATCTAAGGTGATTAAAGACAATGGTATTAACATGTGTTCTTTGACGCAAAGCACATTTTATCCATGTAAACACAACCTGCACTCGATCCCTATCCATCCTGTGGGACAAGGGCGTGAAGTGTATATGTTTTAAAGCAACAGTTCAAAGCTCTGCATCTCATTCTCTCAAATACAACCGTCCTGTTGCTAGGGTCACACCACCCCTCCGCCCCGGCTGCAGTGTGAGGCCAAGCAGCTCCCCTCTCATCTCGTCACCGGGCCTCTCTGCCCCTGGCTTCTGTGGGCGTGTCGGCTCCAAATTGACTGGCTTATGTGGGCGTGCCAAACATTGCAAACCTCTCTCCCTTTCCATATCTAATATGCATTATATTGATGCAGTGGATGGTGCCGTGTGTAATATTTTTTATAAAATGGTGTAGTTGTTTACTTAGCAAAATAAATAACCTATTGAAGAAAATACTTGTCATCCGTCCCTGAAAAATAAAAAATTGTCCTTGTTGGAGAAACATAAAATGACATGTTCCTTATTTTATCAATAGTTTAAGGGACATTTTATTGATCGTGAACAATGTCTTCCATTTTCCGAGGATCAGCGCCATTGAGAGCGTCTCTTCCTTCCTCTTGGCCGTTGCCCGTTGGCCGTCGCTGCTCATTTGCATAAAGTTGAAACCTGCTCAGCTTTCCTTGTCGCCGTGAAGCCGTGAGCTCGACGCTGGTCGTAGCTCCGCCCCCTGCAGCTAGATTAAGCCGAGCTCCGTTTGAAATGCGTCTAATTGTAAAGGGTTAAATTAGAGGTTAAGAAAAACAAAATGCATAATGACTTCGCATGGGGAGTGTCTGTGCCGAGCCTGGAAGTCTAACAGATGGCAGACAAACCAACCATGACAAGTGCAGATTGAGTGTGAGTGCTGCCAGCACGCTGTCTGCAGCCCCCTCACACAGAGGACAGAGGTAGTTCTTAATTTGAGAGAGTAATGAAAAGCAAAGAGAAAGTTTGGACTATTGGGCTTTCACAAATCTTCACTATCTATGTGAACACAGGCTGACTCATAAGTTGTTCGGGGGCCACTTCTGCTCCCTGACGCAAAATCTGTATGCTCAAGTGCGTGTGTGTGTGTGTGTATTTGTGTGTGTGTGTTTTTGACTGTGTGTTTGTGTGCATTTCATCTTCTGCAGTAATCTTCAAAGCTTTGTAGCTTCTTTGTTTTTGCCCATCAATGCACTTAACCAGGTTTGTTCAACTGAACATATTTACCATCAGATCAGGCGGAGCTGCAGGCAGTCCTGTGCAGTATACTGTATACAGTTCTGGCAGACAACTCTTAGATTTAGTTTAAAATTATCTTTATTTATTTTGCATGGTTTGAGTTTGGTACCAAAAACATGTACATATATACATTTACATACATATACACATACTTAATGAGCTAGATATTTTAGAGTGATGAGCTCAAATCCCCCCATTGGATAGAAGAGAAGAGCCCAACAGGTGGATGCAGGGGAGGTGGAGGGAACGCAGCAACACAGCAAGAAAAGCAGCATGCAAAGCAGGTTGGACAGGAGGGATTGTCTGCTTAAATAGGCAGGCCCATAAGGGCTGTGGAAGCAAGTGGCGCCATCGAGTTGTCTGACAGAACTAGTTCCTCAAGCTTCCTGGGGGGTCACAGGGTCCTAGGTCACCAGGGACCTCCATTCCTTCAGGGTTCTTCACCCAGAACATCTCCTGGTGGTGGAGCAGTGACAGCGGAAAACATACTAACAAATCTCAGCAGGGGATATAGCAGAACGTATCCTATAATGAACATTTTATATCAGAATAAGGCACTATTTTAAGCAAGAATGCTTAAAAATATGGAATAAGGAATTTGACTCTGGTTGTCAGTGATTCTCAATTTCGACACAGAACATACAGCTTCTTCTTTTTCTTTCGGCTTCTCCCGTTAGGGGAGTCACAGCGGATAATCTGCCTCCAATACCTTCTGTTCTGCGCATCTTCCTCCCTTACACCAACCACCTGTATGTCCTCCTTCACCACATCTAGTTCAGCCACCTGCCTTTTTGTCAGTGCCACAGCCTCTAAATCGTACAACATAGCTGGTCTCACTACCGTCCTGTAGACCTTCCCCTTCACTCTTGCTGGAACCCTTCTGTCACAGATCACTCCACCCACTGACAATGAATCTGACAATACTAACTCCCAATTCCTGCCTTTGACAATATATTAACAAAAGAATAATAATTTAAAAATTGATAAAGCTATAGTAATGAGTGACCACTTTGAAACAACCCTATTTGGTTAATTATCATGAGACAGAACTACAGCTCTCTGAGCCAAGCTGTTCTCTCAAAGTGAAGGAGGATTGGAATATAAAAGATAACACATGGAAATTGTAATGATATGACCCAGTAAGGGTCATGGCTTGAATAAGAAGCTCCTCAACCCCTATATAGTTGCTTGGATATGCTGTGACAAAAGGTCAAAGGGCAAGCTCCTTTTTAATGATCATACATGTACATTTCAATTAAATAATTTGTTTTTATAGGACGAAAATGCAAACTAAAGTGTGACCCACCGCAGCAAAACCCGATTGGTCGGACATTTCTGAAATTGCCACGAGCCGCCAAATAAGTTGAAAAAACCTGACTTGAAGGAAAATTAGATTTTTCCAGGGGTGTTCCTTTGTGGGGTTTTTTTATCTATCAATGTATTTTCAAAGCCGAGTTTTATTTATAAATAGTAGATAAATGTTAAACCATCGAGTTAAATATTCCAATTAGATTACATGGGGAAACACAGTTCACTTACCGAGATGCTGAACAGTGGGAACGCCGACGGATCGTTTCCTTTAAAGCGACCGACCAGGTGAAGATCATTACTCCATATTCCATGTGATGTGAAGACGCAACGTGAAACCGTTTTGGTAGAGTTCAACCTTTAAATATTACTACTTTTGCACACGCTTGGATACATTGTTGTGCAGGTGGCGGAACCCGCTAAGACACTGGTTAAAGCGCAAGATGCGGAGCCTTGGGTCTCATTTGTCTGTGAAACTTTCATCTCCGTGTTGTTATGGATTACGAGAAGCGGGTGCCGGAAGATCTAAATCATATCGCGGACATTAATCTGACCAGTGTGATAGATCCTGTTCAGTGCAAGCGGCGTGTATTGGACTTCATTTTCAGCGATGATAGTTAGTTCCCCGAAAGCGATGCTGAATGTGATATCTGTGTTATCCTGGACTTGGAGAACATTTCAAACAGACGAAAAAACTGATTTCAACCTGAATGTGACGATGAAACTAAATATTTTCAAGAACCATCGGAGGAGACCGACGACACGCCCGTTGTTGTTACAACAGAAGAAGTTGATGAAGTGATGGAGTCCGTTGAGGTTGGTGATGCAGATTATGAACAAGTAATAATGCACAAGATTTTCGAGATTACCTTCAAATGCAGCCAGGGGCGAAAATAAAATAAAAAGAGGCCCCAAACAGGCTCTCAGAGTGTAGCTGGGTTAGGGTTGGGGTTAGCCCACATAATAGCTCCAAGAACTTTGAATATATTTGGCATACGCACATTTATATAATAAATGACACACGAGGTTAACATACAAAGGCTAATATTATTGACAGACTGTACATTTTGTTGTGCTGTCCACACTTTTAAACTTCTGAATAATTCCACTTTTATAAAACATGTATATTCCTACTGTTGAATAGAAGTTTTTTTTAAAAACAAAGATGTTGTGTGTCAATGGCGCTGTTCAACATTCCCTCAAAACACAATAACAATGCAGAGATTGCCCCATTCAGCAGGGTGTCAAGTGGCCATGTCGCAAGTAGCCATGTGGCTTTGTTGGTCCTCCAAACATTTCCATTCTGGGAGGTGGCTGAATCAAGCCAAGTGCCAAGGAGAAATTGAGGGTGATTATCTCAGAAACACAGTTTGCCGCACTCTCGTCCTGAACAAATCATAGCTTGAGAAATATTTGCTTTATTCGCACAAGTGACACCTTGTTTTGAAGCTCTGATTCTTCCCTTTCAAATTACGTGAAAAAAAGTTATACAAGTAGTTATAACAATTTGTACTCTCTCTAGTGGTTCATTTTAGTTTTACGGGCTGTAGATTTTGTACTTCCTGTCGAAACCACAGAAGAAGAAGTTAGACAGGAAGTTATGTTTTTCAGTTTATCAGTTGGCATATTGCAGTCACAAAGCCACGACAATCCACCACCATCCCTCCGTGTATCTTCTTTTAGATGGCACCATCTGTAAGTTTTACAGTATTAAAGTGTTATATGTTCTTATCAGATGATTGTTTTGAACAGTAGGATCTTTTGTTTTGATAAATATATAAGTCAACTTTTGGCTAATGTTGAAGGTATTATAGCTAATACTTACCTTGCTACCTTAGCTGACCTAGAGCTAATTTGTGTTTACTTATTTACTTACCTGCTTGCTTGTAAATTAACTCGTGCCTGACGTCATAGTTTGATTGTATTTCCAACTACAACACTTGCCTGTTGGAGGAAATAGTATGGTTAAGAGTTTAGCTGTCTGTTGAACTCAACATCGGCTCACAGGGACCACACTGAGGGAGATCAGAACAACCAAACTTTCCTAAAATCCGTGGTGGGTCACAAATGTGTATTTTAAGTTACTATGCAGTCTGCTGTGGGAGCCTGCCTCATTATTCAAATTCATTTTTATATCAACTTTGTATTGAAAACCTTAATTGTTTCAGCAAGAACTGCAGAGAAAACCGAAGTAATTTAATTTAACATGAAACACTGGTTTGTTTTCATATTTATTTTACCTCCACTGGATACCAGATATTTCAGTCTCAACTCTGCTGCCTTATAATATATACCTAATGGTAATTTTGTAATGAGTATAATGTTAAAATTTGATTAAACAAACAAAGTGCCAACCTAATTACATTCCTAATGAAGTTCTATGTGGTTCAGTGAGTTAACATATACATTATGTAGACAGTATTGTAAGAATATATAAATGATGGAACCAAGAAGTTACCCAATCCCTTCTCTTACAGTAACTGCCTCCCAAATGCAGTTGACGATATCTTCCTATGGTATAAAGTCTGACGTTCTGTGAACGTGTCCGTGGAGACCACAAAATAAAATTATACTGCCAACTTGTGTATTGTTTGTGCATCTACTGCACGGTTCTCTTCCCAAAACAGCTGCAGACACAGGAATAAATTGTCACCAGAGATGAATGACTGCTTCTCTCAGATGAGATGTGGGATCCATGGCAACGGCCCTCCCTCTTTTCAGCGAGGCTGATGTGGGGCTTTGTGATTAACTTATCTTTGCTTCCATTTGTGGTTACAAAAGCAAACAAAACAACTGTAACAACATTTATTAAAGCTGGCAGTCGCTCTTTTATTCGTCTGACCATAGACGGATATATCCCAGTCAGATTGATGGGTTCATTTATACTTATTTACACTAAATACTGATAGGATCTGAAAATGTACAGAACACTAGTTTCCACTCCCTTTTATCCTTTATTTATGCTGTTTTCCAGTGATAATTAAGTCAAATTTCTCCAACGATTACAATACACTGCACATCCCAGTTGCATTCACTTATAATGCAATTGCACCATAGACACCGCCGAGCATAATATAACTTCTTGTAACAAAATGTCCAACAGATATTCATTAATTAGAATGATCAAACACATCACATCAGTAATTATAGTTTTAAAAAGTAATCAGTAAACCTTCTCTTCCCAGCATTTGGAAAGAAATTATGCCTCGTCTGAATGAAATATTGATTCAACCTTTTAAACGATTTGTACAGAAAAGCAACTTTTTTTCCTGTGAAGTTGTTAGTACTGTGTCTTTTTAAGGAATTTACACCGGCCGAGAGGGACCCGAGTGGGATTCAGCCATGGTCGAGGTATTCCGGCGGTTTTTGTCAGGGTCTGGTCCCGGACTTATTTTGTTCTTTTTTAGATTATAAGTGACAGAGTGATGGCGTGAGGTGATAACAATCAAGGCAAGCCGGACTCAGAGAAGAAAGATCAGAGAAGCCATTTTTGGACTTTGACAAATTACCTTATTTGTGTTTTAATGAAGGGGCCCCGCCCGAAAAACGGTCTTTGTATTCAGGGCATTTCAGACATGCCATCGTCCGAGTTTGATCCAGATTGATCCATTTTTGTGGGAGAGGTTTACAAAAAAAAACCTGTCTTTTTCCTAATTTCTCAAACAGTCACGTAGTAGCACTGCAGACTACTGATTGGACTACTACTGATTGTGTAATTCATTATTGCCGCTCGTGATCAAGATGGCGATGTACATAGAGGCACCAGTTTGACATTCTCCTTTTCTTTGTGTGTTGTTGTTTATGTCATTTCCTCAACGTTAATTGTAGTTGTATGAATCCCACCCACAGCCTCCAAGATCTTCTAATTACAGGATTACTGTGTCACGGAATTTAAGACACAGACTTCCGAAAATACAAGCAGTTTATCACAGTCCGAGCAGAGAGGAGAACACTGCAGCACCACATCATAGGACCACACTTCATAATGACTTTCATTGACATGTTTCAGGTAAATTGCCATCTATCACCTTGTTAAACCGTAGCATTGATGTTCAGCACTTGAACCACATTTGACGATTATTTGAAAATATGTACACCAAGTATATCTGCTGCCGTCTGTATTTCCACCTCAGTAGCCCAAATGCCAACATATTTCCATCATGATACCTGCAAATAACTTTCAACAGAAGAGTGCTCCCGTCTGAGATGATTAAGGCAAATGGATTTTTTTTCATGTGTTTGACAAGTCTGATTTGTTTGAGATTGTTTTCATTTTCGCTGATTTGAGTGACCTTCAACTATAAAAGCTTGTCTCACAAGGGTCACCCATTACAACTATGTCATGTTTTTGAACAAGATTATTTGAATGGCAGATATTACATTTTAAGTAACGTTTTTTTTGTTGATATACTGTCGAAGGAAGGAATTGAAAACTTGTATTCTCAGACTCACTGAAAAAACATCAGATGTACTAGAATTGGTTACATGACTAGTTCTATCAGCAATATTCAAACAACTTACAGATGCATCTGGTTCTTGTTTTAGCCGTGTGTCTTAAACAAGTACTTTTCACACATGATTAATCAAAATGTTGAGTACTCTGAAATGCATTTTCCAAAGAATTATTTTTTGTACAGCCGTTTCATTTCAGACGCTGCGTTTACCCTGAACTGCTTCACTGTACAATGGACAGCCAGCATTGGCAGTAATGACACTAAATTAGCAATTCCATATATCGTCAAACGTCTTTGATACAGTAACTGTTACAGATGGTGAAATATTACATTTTCCTTTGAATTCTGTGGGGTGGAATGCTTGTCTTCGGCGTATTTATTTGCTACTGGATGCTTCACAATATTCACTCACTGGGTGCTGTCGTTGCGTGTCAATAATACCGTATCTGCTTCTGGTCCAGTGATTTCAAATATGGCTTTCACTGAATGAATGGGCAGGATGACAAAAATGCCTATTGACAGTGTTATTGTAGTAAGCTACGTATCTTCTGGGTGAGTCATACTGCTGGTCTACAACTTTGTTCCGTGCGTGTGAATCTACAACTGCATAGTATGATCCCTGCTGGATAATTGCAAAAGTATTACCAGAGATTGTTAATAGGCATGAGTCTTCATTTAACAGTGATCTCTGGATTGCTTCATCAATTGGCATGGTTATATTATGTAATGATAAGTCATAGTGTAACATCGATACAGCCTTGACTGGCTGTATCGGCCTCAGCATATGTTATTTTGAATGTTGTATTACAGAAGGTGTGTTTTCTTAGCATTTCTTTTATTGCAATATAATCTCTTCCTCGAACATTATCTTTCAGTTTACCAGACATTATCCTGTGCTGATAAAAGCCATTTGCCATTGTGCCGTGTATTGCTGCCTGCAGCTATATTTAGATTTATTTTTGTATTTCCCATATTTATGCATCATTTGCTGTATTTCATATTATAATGATAATTAATAATATTTATTTTGAGACTATCTTAACAATTAATCTTTTGACAATTATTTTTGAAGTCTTAAAATATTATGTCCAAAGTCTAGAAATAAGATAACACACTTCCAATGGGCTTCCTCCCAATGTACAATTATTTTTCCAAGATTCATTTCAGCCATTTTTGAGAAAATAAGAATATTGAATACTAAATATGTCTTACTTTAACACACACATTAGCATATATTTCCCTACATTTAAGCCATTTAAAGACAGAGCAAGGGGATGACAGACTCACTCCGCTGTTAATTCTCAGCAGCAGCGGCAGTAAAACAAATTAAGGGATTAATCTTTGTTTGTTGAAAAACTGTTGGAGATCTGCAAAACTAAACACCATCACAACCCAATTTCTTCTCCAAACAGCACCCCTTATTTTCTCGTCTGACCAACAGCGCCTCTGAGAATTTCTCTGAACTCCCTTGCCCCAAAATCTGGCCTAAGATCAAAACCCGCAGGTTCAAGGTGTTACATAATATAGTGGCAGACAGACGTTGGTTTTACTTGTAAAAGGGTCGGATCAGAGATGTGCTAAGGAGCAGCTCTCTGAGACGAACAGTTTATTTTCAGGGAGTCAGAGAATATATGATCAGTTCGACGTCACAGATACAGAAAATATACAGTCAGCTTGACCTCACAGGTGCAGAAAATAATTAGTCAGGCCAAGATAAGAAAAGCTTTGAGGATGGGGCAAGCTTTTTGGCAGGAACCCAAGGGAGGACACAATCTAAAAGGTTTGTGAAAGATTTAAACCTGTGTGCTAAAATAAAAGTGTGACTGGAAGCTACATGAAGTTGTATTCTTCATTGTGTGTGTGCATACTGTATATGTTTATGTTATCACATGGATTTAGATATATTGTTACAAAGGCAATTGTGTTGCTTGAGGATGGTCTGCGAGCTGACTGATGATCTGACCCAGAAGGAATGATGGGAACAAGGGAAGGGAGGAGGAATGAAGGGAGAGAGAGAGAGGAAGGTGGGGACAGAGGGAAGAGATCGATCATTAAAGAACCCTGACACAAACTGTGACCTCTGAGGACGACCCGAATAAGAACTCCGCAGTTAAGCAGAGAGACGACACAGGCGGTGGAGTGGGCACAAAACACTGTGATCCGGCAGCGGAGGGGGCTGGGTGTAGTTCCAATAAGACCTTTTGTAATTAAATTGACATATTGCTTGCTTGCTTGCTTTTCTGCACTCAGGCGTCCAAGGCGCACAACCCTTTCAAGGCAAGTTAAAGAGCAGATGAAGTGCTTCGCTGTTGCTAAGGGAGTAATAATATGATCGTTACAACAAAAAGTAGAAAAGGATGACGCTCTCTGAAGCCCTCCAGGGACTGACCGTAAGTGGTGGTGATCTCATCCGCTGACAAAATCATAAAAAAGATTGTCTACCACATCCACAGGTTGTGTCCTGCCATAGGACGTAACCTTTCTCTTGAGGGGCGCTTGATTTACCTGCTTACGTTGCACTCTGGGGAAGCAGCTGTACATTGCTTTGCGCCTGGAAGGCTGCACAAAGCGCACAAACACCTGTCACAAGTGTAGTGTGGACCCGACCTGTGGCGTCCGCCATCGAGAGCGATGGATCTGAAGAATTAATTTCTTTGTTTTTGAAGAGCCTCCAGTCAAAATAACCTCCGTTCTGACATCCTGACCCACTCTCTGTCGCCGGCACCTTTTTCTCTAACTCCAGTTCACCTCAATCTGCGTTGCAGCCTTGGCCCCCTCTCTCTCATTTTCTCTCATTTTGTGAGGGAAACTTACTATGTGGGTACATACGCGTTATTTCTTATCTCATTTAAGTTTGTATCCTTATCTCGACGCACTGTTTTTGCTTTTGTAATGCATGAATTTCACCCCCGGGGATGAATAAAGTGTTATCTTATCTCTCTTATCTAACTGACTCCAGTGTGACTCTTCCCACTCCCTCCATCTCTTTAAGTGGAGTGATATACGTAAAGGAAGGTAACTGCAGTTGTCGCCCTTCCCTGATTGCTTCCCTCAATCTCTCATCCTGTGACACTCCTACTTATCTGTCCACTCGGGACATTTCCAGATCCGACATTGGTAAATGGACTGTACTTGATATTGATCTCAAGTCCAGGGGATACAAATGGTGAAGGTAGCCGTGCAAGGCTCCAACCAGCTCATCAGGAGCAGTTGGGGGTGTCAGTGTCTTGCCCAAGGTCCCTTCGGCATGTTAACACGAGGAGTTCCAATCGGCGATCGAACCTCAATCCTCCAGTTACCCGCTCTACCTCCTGAGCCACGCCACCCTCACACATTGAATCTTTGATTTGACCCCCCGCCCAGAGATAAACCGTGTACCATTGAGCTTGTGGGCTACTGGCGACAGCACAATAACCATGTGTGACCAGGATTCGCTTTCCACTCGTTTCTCCCGGTGAGTTGAGTGACAGTTGGAAAAAATAAAAGCCTCAGGCCCCCAGTGTGCGCTCCAGTGCTCCCCTCCTGTATCTCCGAGGCCTCCGAAACTTGCATTACCACAGTGCTGCAACAGCGTAACTTCATAAAAGTTTAATTGAATCTTGGGACAAGCTTGATGGGGGGGCTGTAAACTGCCAGTCTGCATTCCACCAATGACTGGAGGGAGCAGTCATCTCTCTCACAGTCACACTTTTTATATCTATCTCTCAAAGTTGGACCACACATCATTTTGTCCAAGTCACTTCTTCAATTGAGATTTTTAAGGCATGATGAAAATAAACATGTTTATTATGGTCCATCTTCTCCGCATTGGCTGGGCCAAAAACAGCTGTTTAAAGGCACTTTTTGGGTGGTGCTGTTCGGTTGTTTTAACATCCTACTTTGATATGCAATATTTACCTGTGTATTCTCTATATTTTATATTTGAATTCTTCTTTTACATTTACTTGCAGTTGTCTCCATACTTTCATTGTCTTTGATTTTTCATTCAGCATATTTCTAAAACTCTAAATCTTCAATTTAAGATGTTGACCTTAACTTAAAAACCTTGAATTAACCTTAAATGAAAGCATTTCTGTATACACAGGATGAATAAATACATTTACTTCCTTTTATTTCTCTGTTGGTCTCTCTTCCCCTCATCTCTCCATCTCTCTTTCTCTCCCTCCCTGCCCCAGCGGAGCGTTGGGTTAATAACACTAATGCGCCCTCAAGCCTGGCCTGTCGGCCCACTGTTCAGGGCTGGTCTGGGGGAATCACGCTCCCTCTTCAGGTGTGTGAGATGGGGTTTAGGCCTGTGGGAAGAGCTGAGGCAAAGCAGAAACAGGTTGGTGCCTCTGTGATGAGAACTGACGGAGTAAAGTGACAGAACTTTCTTTCCCATACTCTCAGCCCACCACACTTACGTAACTTAGTAGTTTTAAAGATGTGCACGTACAGGGGCAAGCAAGGGTTTCATACACTCAGCTGATGGGCATCGACTAAACCGCTTGAGCTGGATGTAACAGTGGATTTGTTGCTCTTGTTCAGTGTCGCTTTTCCTTTAGTTTTCAGCAGACTGGTTAATCTGTCGATGGATTTAAGGAGGTGGAAGGTGGAATCAATTGGACTGACTTGCTGCTGGATTTGTGTCATTGGCTGATTTATGTACTTACGCCCCCTCCCTGTTGCAGTATACAGTTGTCGTCCGCCCATGGAATCCATTTCAGGTGTGCGGCTGTTGCAGCAGAGCATTGAGAGCTGCAGGATGTTAATTAGCTACTACTCGTGTCATATTGCCTAATCACACTTAACGCGCTGAATTCTTCTTACGGAGCAGACTGCATGCAGCAGGCATTAGTGTTAATTGGAACCTGATATGTCTTCGCTCTAAACGATAATGTGAACAGATATTCTGCACACAGCAAAATTAATAATAATAATAATAAATACAGCCGCAGGCAGCAATACGCGGGGTCCAGCTTATTCGTTTTAGGAATTTAATACAGTTTTCTTTGTTTTATGTGAAATGCATCACAATTTACTTAACGTATAAACATCAAACATAGTGGAGTTACGTTGTGTAGTTACATCCATGTAATTTCATGAATCGAACTTTCATGGCATTACGTAGGAAGCATTTCCATTTTAACCACACGACAACAATTGATTTTAATTTATAATTTTGACATAAGTGTATGCATTCAGGTCAGTTCTAAATAATTGTTTTAAATAGCTGAGTTTATAATATGGTTTGTAAGTTGCAAAGTAGATTAATTAGTAAATTAGCACAACAAATGACAAAACAAGTCCAATAATTGTTTTATTCAACAGTTGTCCAAAACAGCTGGACAAAAAAATTAAACAAATATCATAGTATTTATAAAGATCACATGTAAAATAAAGAATTAATATTATTAAAATGGCAATCTTAAGGAAAAAAAAATGAAACACATGAAAAATTGACATTGTATGAAATTATCAAAGTAAACAGTGTTATATGTATGGTGTTATTGTGTGTATAAACATTGTATTATATGTAGTTTAAAAAAAAAAGTAAACAATGTTTAGGAAGTTCCTTTTTGTAACGACAGCTTGATATTTTTTCATGTATGCGGTACACAAACTAAGCCATCTCAAGAAAGAAAGGGCTCAGAGCTGATCCTTGATGTAATCCCAACTCCACTTTGAATGCCTTACACCTTACTACTGTCAGACTGCCTTCATACATATCCTGTACCACTCTTACATACTTCTCTGCCACCCCCGACTTCCTCATGCAATACCACACTTCCTCTCCCGGCACCCGATCATATGCTTTCTCATAATCCACAAAGACGCAGTGCAACTCCCTCTGGCCTTCCCTGTACTTTTCCATCAGCATTCTTAAAGCAAACATTGCATCTGTAGTACTCTTTCCTGGCATGAAACCATACTGCTGCTCGCTGACCCCCACCTCTCCTCTTAACCTAGCCTCCACTACCCTTTCCCACAGCTTCATGCTGTGGCTGATCAACTTTATTCCCCTGTAGTTACTACAGCTCTGAACGTCTCCCTTATTCTTGAAGATAGGTACCAGTACACTTCTTCTCCACTCCTCCGGCATCCTCTCCCTTTCCAGGATGGTGTTAAACGTCTCGTTAGGAACTCCACTACAATCTCACCTAAACATTTCAGTTGTTGTTCATTAAAACACCCAAAGCAAAGCAATGTTTTTATCTTTTGTTGGAATGACATTCATTGAAGTATAATCGTCTGGTAACTGTATCCTCAGTTCAACTTTATTGCTCTTTTATAAGTTGTAACACAGAACATCCCTCTGTCCCGTCCCAGACTTCAAAAAACATTTGGTTCTAATGTCTCTGATCTTGGTGCATTGGCATTTTCCACTCTTTCACACATTGTGATTTCTGTGAAGAGCAAGAAAAATGGACAAACCTCTGGTTTATATCCAAGAAAATTAGCTTTTGGTCCCATCGCCTCATAAAGCAAAATATGCTTTTGTACTTCACCAATGAGATTCTGTGATATTATTGCAATAACCTTTTATATAGAAGCCAAACAAAAATGTTCCAGAACAGAAATTTAATTGGGTTGCACTTAAAAGTTGTAAGAGTGTCAAAGGGGCAAATGGAGGGAATCCAAACTCAGTAATACTCCAACCGTGATAGTCCTTAACACATAATCCCTTTTAAGTTACAGCCTCTTGCAATGATCTCAGACAGTTCACCACCCTGTTAAAGTGCAAATACAGAAGCGGAGTGAGAGCGTAACGAGATTAGGTGCAGAATTCACACCATGGTTGTGGTGCGAATCCTTCCGACGGGACATGTTACGTCTATTCCCTCGGTTCATCTATTTCTCCTTTTGGGTGAATGTCTTTGCCCTCTGAAGCTAAACGCACAAACAGTGAGTGTCAGGGAACAGATTGGTTGTGGCCCCATGAGCTCAGCAGATTACGGCCTGTCAAAGCCTTGCCCCATTGTTTCCCAGCTCTCTCTCACACTCACACACACACACACACACACACACACACACACACACACACACACACACACACACACACACACACACACACACACACACACACACACACACACACACACACACACACACACAGACACACACATTTACATTTAGTCATTTAGCAGACGCTTTTATCCAAAGCGACTTACAAGGGAGAATAACATTCAAGCTACATTGCGACAGAGATTAGTGTAACAACAACATTAGTGTAACAATAAATACTGCAAGGTGGTGCTAAGTAGTTGTAGGTTAGGACAGGAGGTACTCACTGAAGAGCTGGGTCTTCAAGTGCTTCTTAAAGACAGAGAGGGAGGTCCCTGCTCTGGTCATTTTTGGCAGCTCGTTCCACCAACGTGGAACTACAAATGAGAATAGCCTGGATCGCCGTGGCTGTATGGCCGGCAGAGCCAGGCGACGCTCATTTGACGAGCGCACACACCATACTAATTTTTTCAGGGGATTCATTGCTCACAGAAAGGTGGATGACACCTGCTTTCATCCCCTTAATGAAAGTTGGAAACTTTCATTAAACAATTATGCCGACATGTCCTACACTCACTAATATCAGCTCTCATGAGGTTCGCACTTTAGTCTTAAATTGACGTGTTGCTTCGCGTGAAAGTGTGATTACTTTGTGTCTGATCTTTTTTATTGTGGAGAGGATTTCAAATTTTCTTAGTAAGCTTTCCAAGTGTAGATAAAATCCACAAATATACTGATTTCCAAATGGAGTGGTAATCTCTTGTAGTGATCATGTCTGTCCGGGACAAATTGATCGCTATAGGCGGATGATTATAATAACCTCATTTTTTTCTTTTTCTTGATTTCTCATGCAGATTACCATCTAATGGTTCATTGGCTCTGCAGAGCCCGACACGGGTCGCACGGGGCTTTTTTTGTTTTGTTCAATTAGGAAACAGAGGAAAATAATACATCAATAGAGATCGCTCCCTCTCCATTGCACATTTACGCCACTGCTCTACGCTTGTCTGTTTTACGAATTATCCGTCTTAAATACATTTTCGACTTTTATAATTGTTGGACAGGATTTAAAATGTTTAATGAAAATGTAATATTGTAAGGAAATCTGGTGCTATGCGAATCCAGACCGGGCTGTAGCACCGTCCATCCTTGGTGTAGCACCGCCACTGCAGACCGGTTACTGCTGGGCTGAGAATTATGCAGAGTATCATGGGATAAATAGAATTACTATAGTTTTTATTATTTTTTCCATTACCCAAAATGAACACTGTAAGTGGACTACTTGATGTGTGAATTATTTAAACAGCATTTGTATAGGAAGTTCAAGTTCAAGAGATTATTTGTCACATACATAAATGCTGTGAAATGTCATGACACCCAGTGAATGATCTTGTACCACGCTTGATCCATACAGTGTGAGCAGTTGATCACTGAAACCATGATCATTGTAAACGGTTTCCACTGTACTTTCTTCTTTAAAAAAGAAAAGCCTGGTTGGGCAATCAGAGAATGAGGCTGTGTTCAAACACCATAAAATCCATAATTAGTAACTTAGCGATGACGAACAAAAATAACACTGAACACTCAAACCTTTTTTGGAATCCACAATTTGAATATCAAATATCTGAATTCACGATCCTTAAAAGTGAATGCAACATTCTACAAAGCCCCACAAACAAGCAAAGCAACAGGTTTTTCCTTCTTTAATGTAAATTATTACATTTCCCATCGTTTATTTGTATTCTGCACAATAATCCAGAATTATCGGCAGTGCTGTTTGCAACGGCTGGTCAGATCACAATGAGGTGTTGTGGTCGTGGGTTTGAAGGCAAAATAATCAACAAACCGCACTGTGATCATTCAATTACCCAGCGGGGGGGAACGAGCGGTCGCTGGGTAATTGTTTGCTGCTGCAAACGAGAAAGAGATGGAGAGGGAGGGATAAGATATTGAAAGATAGAGAGAGAATGCTAATTAGGATGTACAACGGTGTGTGTGTGTGTGTGTGTGTGTGTGTGTGTGTGTGTGTGTAGACTGATGTCACCTAGTGAATATTCATCAACCAGCAGGGCTAATTTTAAGAGAGAGAGAGATAGATAGGCAGAGGTAGAGAGAGAGTGAAACTCCTGTTATCCTCCTCAAAAGATGGATGGGGGGGTTGAGAGCTGTGAGGAGAGAGAGAGAGCGAGAGAGACGACAGTTGGCGTGATGTGGTGCGGTGCATGGCCTGTTACCATGGTGATGGGTCCCCCGGTCGTGCAGCGTAACAACATAAATTCAACAGGAAAAATGTTCAGGGGTGGAAATAAGTGAACTAAACTCATCTTGATGTGGTTGAATATTTTGATTTTACTGTATTTTTACTTACTAAGTATTTTATGTTTTGGCAATGGGATTATTTGACCTATCATGTGTCTTGGTGTGTTCTACTATAAACTACAGGGCAGGCCCGTTTCGAGACTGATTTTATTGGGGGGGGCAGTAAGAGACATTGATTGGCGGCTGATTCTAACTTTTGATTACATTACATTACATTTAGCAGACGCTTTTATCCAAAGCGACCTACAATTGTTCAATCACTGACGGACGCAGCCATCAGGAGCAATTAGGGGTTAAGTGTCTTGCTCAAGGACACTGCAGCATGCTAGCAGGAGGAGCCTGGGATCGAACCAGCAACCTTTAGATCACTAGACCACCAGCTCTACCGCCTGAGCTACCATCCCCCCCTTGATTGGGTGGGCAAGACGCATGTTCGGGCTGAGTCCACCTCTGCCCTCCCATTGCTGGCCCTGGTACACGGTCGACATCGTGTTTTTTGAAGAAAGGTTATGTGAAGCTCTGTGACCATCAGAATGTTTCCCCTGGATAACTTAAAAACCTGGTAATTACCGAAGCCAAACATCAAACAAGTGACGTAGTACCGTAAAGCTTAACACACTCTTTCCTGCGGTTTCGTACCCGAACACAGAAGTTAACATAGTGCAAGAACAGGCGTTGAGTGGGAATGAAAAAGGTGCCATTCTCCCCCAGGCTAGCACAGTGGAAACGGGCTCTTCCGGCTGAGTGGCGGTCATTCGGCGCACACTCGGCAGTATGGCTTGCTGCTAGGGTGCGGTGAAGTGAGCTCGGCCCGAATCTGCCGTGACTGACGTTGCCCGAGTGTTTTATTTGTAAATCGACTTGATTGTAAATCCTGGCAGATGGCATCTGGATGTGTGAAAGTTGTGTTCATGCGTTAAAAATGTAATCGATAATATACCGGTACCCAACTATTAGGTACAACATAAACATAAATTAAGTTTTCATGTTAGCCCCCGATTGGAATCGGCCATTCAATGGTGCCCATCACGGGACACATTACCTGATTTATTTCCCATGCTCACCTGGCATTGAACAACAGACCTGTCGGTCAGACGGAGGACATGCCTCAAGGTGATAGCAAACCGGCTCTCTCTAGTACACACAAAGTTTTCCAAACCTCATCAGAGGACCCTTCTTTAGACTATTTTCTGCTGTTATTTTTGTGTTAACAGCGTGTATCAGAATACAGACGGAACCAGAGGACACGACAATTCCTTTCCACAGTTTTGCCACCGATCCAGTGAAATGAAGCTATTTTATTTTCTAACATTTTGTATTTGAGTACAACATGGTATTCACCACACAAAAACACTGCTGGTCGATATTTCCACAATTGTTTCGCCCACCCTGGCTCTTGTAATTTTCAAAATGGCGCCCCGTCCTTTATTGACCCAATCCAAAAAACACCCGTGTTTCGAGGATGAACTAGATTTTAAAATCGAAAGAGATTAAGTCAAAATTCATTGTGAGAATTGAGCGGGAACACATCCCTCGCTCTCTCTCTCCACTCTAGCTCTGTCCCCCCTCCCCCTCTCTCACCCTCACCTAGTGTTGCCAACTCTTTTCCAATGACAGTAGCTCGCACTCGCTCCAAAAGTCGCTAAAAGTCACCAGACGACATCATGAGCTTACATATTGATGATGCCGCGCATTAATTTGCATAAAGCTTATTGGTTGTCACCTTAATCTATATGAAAGGTAGATAGAGAAATCTTGAGCCAAATAATCACAAACTCACTACAGGGACATCTTATATTTGAAGTAAAGAAATCTACAAAGGGAGGGACAAAACTATTTACATATTTACAAGCTATAGAAACACCCTAATCCAGAGACCGGGAGAGAAAGAAGCTCAAACCAACTATTTACATATCCGAGAAGAATCTGAAAATATTATTCAATATTATACAATACAAACTGTGTATGTATTATAGAGTCAACTATTTATCTAAAACTAGGTATTTGATTATCTATTTATTTATGCAAAACTATTTATGAATATTTATGAATCAGTATATTTAGTTATTTAGAGATGGTGATCAGTGTTCGGTAGTTGGGCACACTGTCTGGTGGCATGCACAGCTCTCTGGCCACACCCACACACTGGCCACTGTGGAGGGGGAGAGACCCTGGCACTGCGCAGAGCCATGCACTGCCATTACTCTGAGTAGTATGATGCATGGGAATTAAATACAATATAATATATTTCAATATATTTCTCATCTTTTCCCTGATGGTCTGAATAAGTCGCTAAATTTGTCCCTTGTCGCTTTTTAGAAATAAAGTCGCTCACACCTCTGCCAAATGGGATATAATGTGTTCCCCCTGTATTTGCACAATGCATTTTGACTTTAATCTCTGAATTCCGACTTTATTATTCCAACACGACTTAATTGTCTATGTGGTTAAAATAGAATTGTAAAAACAGTGTTGATTCATAGATCTGCAACATATTGTATATTCTTTATTTTTATCATATTTTATTTATATAATTCTGTTCACTAACTGCATTACGTTTTAGGAATCAGTTAGTTTGCTAGGTAGGAATTAGGTTAGCTATTATGTTTGGTTTAGTAACTATTGTGCATAATCTCTGGGTACGTTGCTGTGGCAGACAAAGGGGCGTGGTCAAACACCGGCTATGGATGACAGCACGGTTCCCTTTCCCGCCAGGTCCGCAGTCCATCGTCTGGGCAGGGGCGCAGACACCATGGCCAGCCCAGCCAAGCCAAGACCGCCACGACTGTCCTCGGATGGAACTTGGCCAGGTGGTCCAGTCGCCGGCCCGCCGAGCCTCTCCCCCGTTTGGAAACGGGCCTACCAAGTACCGGTAAGGCTACAAGGGGGTGGACATCAGGCTTTGCTGGACTTGGGCTGTTCTCAGATGATGGTCCAGTAACACCTGCTTCGACCCGGGGCTTTGGTGGAGGCTTCAAAGGTGGAGGTTCGTTGTGTGCATGGGGATATTCACACGTATCCGATGGTCAGGCTTGAAATTCATTACAAGGGGAAAAAAAGCATAGGTTACAGGCTGCGGTTAGTTCCTGCCTGTCGCACTCCCTGATTTTGGGCACCGATTGGCCAGGATTTGACGCGTTGATGACAGAGACTGGGGGAGTGCATTCACAGTCAGTGGGGAAATGTGATTGTTGCGTGGTGCATGGTAACGCGGAGGGGTTGTTGGCGAGTGCGAAGGGTGCAGGGGCGGCGGGATCCCAAGTAGGATCTCCCCTGGTCCCTTTAACCTTCCCTATTGACGATTTCCCATTGGAGTAATCGCGAAATGACACCCTATGTGGGGCCTTTGAGGGGGTAGATAAAATCTATGGCGTATTGACGCCCCCAGACGCCATGCTCACTCATTTTTTGGTGATTAGGGACAGGTTATATTGAGTGAGCCATGACACTCAGGCAGGAAAGGAGTCACCAGGCACCAGTTGTTGGTGCGGAAGAGCCGCCGGTAAATGCTCTTCCAGGCAGCTCACCATAACCCAATGGCCGTTCACCTCGGTCACGAGAAAACACAACAGCGGATAATGGCCGTTTCTATTGGCCCGGCATTTGGGCAGATGTTCGTAAATGTTGCGCTGCGTGTCATGAGTGCCAGTTAGTCAACCCTCCGGCTACACCAAGAGCGCTGTTGAGTCCCCTCCCCCTAGTCCAGGTCCCGTTTGAAAGACTCTGTATGGACCTCACTGGCAAGTTAGACCGCAGTGCCCATGGGTATCGTTTTGTGTTAGTCCTAGTGGATTATGCAACCCGGTACCCAGTAGTAGTGCGCAGTATCGTGGCCAAAAGTGTGGCGCAGGCGCTGTTTCAGGTCATCTCCCGAGTCGGGATTCCGAAGGAAATCCTGACTGACCTGGGCACTACCTTTATGTCACGTACACTTCAGAACTTTACGAGTTACTGGGCGTCCGCTCAAATCGGACCAGCGTTTACCACCCCCAGACCGATGGCCTTTAATAAAACAGAGCGCTTTAATAAAACATGATTCGAAAGTTCGTTCACGACGATAGCCATAATTGGGACAAGTGGTTGTTTGCCCTGTTGTTTGCTGTGCAGGAGGTTCCCCAGGCCTACACAGGATTTCCTCCCTTTGAACTCCTCTTTGGCGGGAGACCCCGGGGGGTGCTAAACCTAATTAAAGAAAACTAGGAGGAAGGTCCACGCACCAGTAAGAATGAAATACAGTATGTTATGGACCTGAGAGCAAAGTTACACACACTGATTCTGCCTTTATCACGGGAGAATTTGCTCTGGGCTCAGGAACGTCAGCGCCTCTTATAAGACTGGGGGGCTCAACTCAAGACAATTTGCACCAGGAGACAACGTGTTAGTGTTGCTCCCATGTCCAGCTCTAAATTGCTCGCGAAGTGGCAAGGGCCTTTTGTGGTCACACGGCAGGTTGGCGAGGTCGATTATGAGGTTGATTGGTCTGGCAGGCAGGGGGCCACACAGATTTATCACCTAAACCTCTTAAAAGAATGGAGGGAGGGGGCATCGGTGGCTCTGGTCACGCCGGTCATTGAGCGGGATGAGTTGGGGCCGGAGGTTCAAAAAGCGGCCGATTGTACCGTGGCCCTGTTAAGTGACCATCTCTCTCCGTTCCAGAGGGAGGACGTAGCTGCACTTCAGCATCGCTTCTCTGATGTTTTCTCCTCCCTGCCAGGCCTCATGTCCCTCATACGCCACCATGTGTAAACAACCCCAGGGGTGAATGTGCGTTCTCGGCCGTATCGCCTTCCCGAACACAAACGCAAGATCATACAGGCGGAATTAGAGGTCCATGCTGGACATGGCTGTAATAGAGGAGGCAACGAGTGACTGATCTAGTCCCATCATGCTGGTGGGTAAGCCCCAGCCACCTTTCAGAGATTCATGGACCGCGTGCTCCGTTCGCATGTAGCATACGCCGCGGCCTACCTAAACAACGTTATCATTTACCGTGACACCTGGGAGCACCATATGAAACATGTGGGCGCTGTGCTTGAGTCTCTGAGGCAGGCTGGGCTCACCGCCAACCCAAAGAAGTGTGCCGTGGGACGGTGGGAGGTACAGTATCTGGGGTACCACTTGGGTGAAGGTCTGACCCCAGCTTGATAAAACCGCTGCGGTCACAAACACGCTGAGACCCAAGAACAAAAAGGAGGGTAGGCATTTCTTGGTGCTGGCCGGCTACTATAGGAGGTTTGTCCCCAACTTTTCGGAGCTAACCAGCCCCTTGATTGACTTAACTCGAAAGGGTACTCCAGATCCGGTCCAGTGGTCAGAGAAGTGCCAGCAGGCGTTTGCGAGTGTAAAGTCAGCTCTCTGTGGGAAGCCAGTGCTATTTAACCCTAACTTCTCTCTCCCTTTCGTCGAACAGAGGGCTGGGCACAGTCTTGTCCCAGGAGGTGGAGGGGACCGAGAGTCCGGTGCTGTACCTCAGCCGCAAGTTCTCAGAGCGGCAGTCGAGGTACAGCACGGTGTTTAAGTGTTTAAGTGCTACTGCACGGGGAAGAAGGGATTAAATGCGTTTTAATGTGTAAAGCAGTTGCACTTTGAGCTGAGACAATCTTTCAGGGAGCTGCTTCGACATGTCATACTGTCAAGGAACCATTCCCTTGACATTACAAAGAAAGGCAAAATATAAAATCAACACCTAAAACAAATTTGTACGAACAAGTCTTAACTCATAAGCAATAACCAACCAACCAATAATTTCCTGCTGTCTCTTGTTTTAAAGGCTGTGTGCGGTGTCAACATGCACAAGCTCCTGATGGGGAGATGGAGAGGCATGTGAAGAGGTGGATGCAGCTCAGACAGAGATGGAGGGAGAAAGCAGAGAAGCAGAAGGACTGATCCATCGCAGGACAGCGGGAGCCATCAGCGAACAGAGGGAGCTCGAACCTGAATCTAAGAGAATGCTTTGACGAAACAATTAAATTGGCAAGTCAATGTCTGGTTATTTATTAAGGTTTTTAGTTAACAGCTGATTTTGCTTTGATATAAGGCAACATAGCTGAATACTACAATAATAATAATAATAATAATAATAATAATAAACAGGCATTTGTATAAATATATATATATTTATATTGAGGCACAGCTCGGGTGGAATACTTGGCTCATACATGGCCCGTATTAGGCCCCTACTGTGCTCGTACTTGGCTCACTGCTGGGTCAGCGTGCAACTGAGGGCCGATCAAATTAGTTCCGGCTGGCAATCGGGCCGAGTCATCGGTGCTACTTGGGTCATATTACAAGTCAGTGTACCTTCAAAATGATTTTGAAGCTGATATTTTAAGGTAAAAAAGTTACATAGTGTTGCTTTAAATGCTGCAATCATAATGACTGCAATGTTAATTATTGGATTAACTGAAAGCAGAACTATCTAACTTTTGGTATTTTGGGTTTGGCATCCCTACAGTTACTAAATGCAATTGCACTTTTATACCATTGTCGTAAAACTCGGTCCAGTGATTTTACCGGACAAATTTGAACCCTATCGGTCACGTTTCAATAACACTCTATGTTACAAACCCAGATATAATGTACACCTAGGTCACAGCGGCCCTTGCTTGGACCTTGCCGCTTGAGCGAGCGCTCATCCATGGCTTCGGGAGAGCCGTGGAGAGAGAGGCCGTCTCACCTGCGCCGCCGGGGAGGTGGAGCGGCTATGCTTAAGTTGATCCAATGACTCCAATGAGATTTTTTTTCTGTGTTGTTGTTTTGGTAACAAACATGTTCAGGTTTTGTGACTTCACGAGAGTGGTACATTTTGCTCCAACTTGAATCGTTTTCAGCAAACATTACATCATTAAGCGGACGTACCCTTTTGTCCAAAGTGACTTACAACAAGCATTTCATCAGCCGTGATCAAACCAACAGTTTATCACAGTCACAGCCACCTCCTATGGGAAGAAGTAATACTAGTCAATGAGGTACAGTATTTTTCTTTAACTTGAGCACAACCTTCCAAAACCTCCTTCCAGATCTGTCTCTTTTTAGTCCAAAGCGGATTCTCTATTTTCTCTGTCAGTTTGTGCTCCAAAACGACATGGCGCAGGCTTTGAACCAGCAGAGCCGCAGAGTATGCTTAGTCACGGTGCTCATCAGTATTCACACCGCTCTAACTCTCCAACTTATGCTCGCAGACAGAAAACACGGTGTTGCCGGGTCGGTCCGGGACCCGTTTGGACCAGGCTGGAAACGTGTTGACACAACTGTCATTGCGCCATGCGGCGTGACGCGCCCTGATGGCTTTGACACGCCCAAGGCCGTGATTTATGATGCCGCGAAATTGATTCTGATGCTGAGGAGATGAAAGGCTGTAGCAGGTGGAGAGAGAGAGAGAGAGAGAGAGAGAGAGAGAGAGAGAGAGAGAGAGAGAGAGAGAGAGAGAGAGAGAGAGAGAGAGAGAGAGAGAGAGAGAGAGAGAGAGAGAGAGAGAGAGAGAGAGAGAGAGAGAGAGAGAGAGAGAGAGAGAGAAATTTACTGGTTTTCTAAGAAACGATAGGTAATAGAAATAATCAACAAATTATTAATTAAGAAATTAATCTCTCTCTCTCTCTATCTCTCGCTCTCTCTCCCACACTTTTTTCACTATGGGTATCCATCATGTGACTGTTGTTCCTGGGAACACCGCGGGGGTGGAGGAGGGGGATGAGGGGAAGAGTATCGATCCTCGCTGTGTGGCATATTAAGGAGTGGCCTCGGTTGACTCGGGTCAACGAAAAAGCATTTATTTATTTATTTCACCCTCGACCTAATCCCCCCCCCCCAACATCCTCTGATCAAGGCCCAACAGCTTGAAAAATAAGCATCCTCCAGGAAGACAGCTTTAGTGTCGACACTGAAAAAAAACCCAAAAAAACACTGAATTAAGAGATGAGAAGTGGCGAAATCTGAATATTGCACAGGGGATCGAATCACAAATTTTTCTTTGTAGATGTTTTATCTGTAGGAGCCGATTTTAATTTTTAATTGAGTTATGCCAACAGATTTCGATTACATAAATACAATGCTCAGCAACCTGACCTGTAGTAGTAATAATAATAATGAAATAACACTCAGAGAACAGTTAGGACGAAAAACAGATTGGAGTCATTGGACTTGGCTGGACGTGACTTAGAAGGTTGATTCAGTTTGTTAAGCCTA
The DNA here is from genome assembly GCF_960531495.2 of Zeus faber. Taxonomy (NCBI): domain Eukaryota; kingdom Metazoa; phylum Chordata; class Actinopteri; order Zeiformes; family Zeidae; genus Zeus; species Zeus faber. Next base: position 4,342,406 of record NC_137189.1, read on the forward strand.
TACATGTTTTAGGTTTACTCAAGTAATATGTACACCTTAATTTGTCACATTTTTAAATTGACAAAGCCGAAGAAACCTAAGTTTTACACATTTCTAAGATTGGAGGGCTCTCACCAAACATGATTTCTTGCAAAGCTGAGGTGGAGGATACAGCAATAGTTTGTGTTTATGTTTTGGTTTAAAGATCTGTAAAATAGAGCGATTTAAGAAAAGGAAAAAAAAGAAGTTTATCTAAAAACTATTCACGTCACGCCATCTTCCTTTGCAGACTATTTTGTATATTGTTCATCACTGAATAGATTTGCATCTCTCTAATAATCCATATTTGAGTAATGGAAGCCAGATACAATCCAAAATCAATCTCTAAAATAAGTGATTTGCAATCAGAGGCTCTCAACGGATTCTGGTGATTTGTTTTGCTGCATTGCAGCATCCGTTCCCTCATGGCCGTCTCTCTGGGAGAGGAAGAGAGCGAGAGAGGGGGAGCAGGAGAGAAAGCTGCATGCCAACCCTTGATTTAAAACAACACTACTGCTCTGCTGCTAATGTTGGATCGATTAGAGGTTCTGAATCCAAAGGCCAATGAATAACACCTGTGACACCAGTGAAGACAAAGCAAACAATGATCCCTTCTTCACAGTCAGGCTGGTTGGTTCCGTCACAGTTCCACTGCGACGGTGACCATGGTTTGGCATGGGACGGTTTTAAACTGTTCCTATTTACTGGATTTCTCGGCCCCGGTGTAGAAACTGACCAAAACATGCTGCGGGGAGGGCTGGATGGCTTTCTCATCACATGCACAGATGTCACATCCAGATCGTGCTATGTTTACATCCAACGACGCCATTGTTTAAAGACTCACTTAGTACGAGACAAGCTCATCACTCACTTTTAGTTTTATCTCCTTATTCCACTGTTTCTTCCTTCGCTACGTAGCTGTATCGGCTGCTTACGTGCATAAATGTAATAAACATAAAAAATCGGAGAAACTCAGACAAATCGAAATCCTTCATTGGGAAAGAGTGCGAGGCCAAGAGCGCAGGTCCTTTTATCTACAGAAATAATAACTGCTGCATACGCATACCGTCATCACTGTACTTTTTTTTTTATTTTTATTTTTTACAGTAATTGCTGATTCCAGCTCCACTGCTGATGGAAACACAAACCGTAATTGAGCACAAGCGGCTGACCGGCACGAACCGGCACGGCAGCACTTTGGCCTCAGAACGATCGTGGAAATGAGAATATATTTCTCGCCTTCAGTTGTAGGGCTATTTTCACTGCCCATTCTCTACCTCCTTTTCCACAGCCATCTGTCTTCCATTTGTTTCTGCCCATCCATCTCATCCCTGATCTGTTCTATTCTGTTCGGCTGCATTCTCTTATCGACAGCACCAATACTCCATTTTTTCATTCCCATGGCATTTTGCTCCTCTGACCACGTCAAGAGAACTAATTGGCACCAATTCCAAAACAGACCTTGGCCCCAGAAACATCAATAATAGATCTAGGAGGTGGAGGAGAGGAGGGGGCTGACTGCATTTTGACAAGTAAGACAGATTAATCGGTTCAACATTTCCACTGATAAATCAACAAACACTGATAGAGATGCTTAGCTGAGGAGGCACGGTCCCAGGTCAGAGGATCAACAATTGCTCCTCTCAGCGGGTCAAACCTTTTCACACTAATACAGTTCTAATGCCTTAAGGCCGCTGCAGAATAACAGGGAAACACGCAGAGATCCCTGAAACTTTTATCAGGCGGGCTGATTTTTAATATAAATTATGACATCAAAACCATTGAGTGTACCAAAATATAATGACAAATATTGAAACATGTATAATTTCCTGCACTACATGTAGTATCCATCCATACCGTATATCCGTACATCCATCCATATGTATAAGCTACAAACATACATAAGGATCATTCTCATGAAGCCACCATAAAACCAATGTCCCAAATGAATTCATATAGATATTCACAGGGAATGTGAATTAATTAATTAAAACATTTGACGATGCCATATTAACGATTACATTATTTTGTGTTTTTCTGTGCTTTTCTTATCAAAAAATGTATTACCGTAATGCGTCAGGACATAAAGATATTGAGATATGTAGTATCTCATATTTTTAAAATAAATCATTTTAAACATGACAATAGAAAGAGTAGTGAGGGAATGTAGTGATGGAATATGTTTTTGTACTGTCAGGGGCAAATTCACAAAAGCATTGCGGGGATTTTGCAGTCGCTAAACCTGTGCAAATAAGAGAAAAACAAACGGTCTAATTCTCAAAACACCAGCAAAGGGTTTAAATACACCCTTAACTGCGCTGCCATGCAAATAGTGTCTCTGTGCTCCAGCGTTATTTGCATTTATTTAAATGATGTTATATGCATGTACATACAAGGTGCAAAATTGGCCTCTTTCAATGCAATTGAGCCTCATTGCAAAAAAAGTCCAATTCACAAACACCAGCACTAATAGCCGCACGTAGTGCTGGAAATTATTAGTGTCTCCAGAGAGTTGGTGGTAACTGTTATAAGGGGTGTCACGCCCAGACTTTCCATTGATCATGTAAATGTATGTATGTAAATAATATTTTGACATTACTATAATCATCATTACTGTCAAAGCATCCGAAGTTAGCGATGCCTTGAATGGGCAGCAGTCCGTGGTGGTTTTTAAAATGCACTCCAAATGAAATTTGTTGAAACTTTGATAATGCATTGTACAAAAAAGTTGTTACAAACATTGACAAAAACGGTTCTATAATTACTATTAAACTCAAAAGATATCGAAAAAAAACGAAAGGTTATAGGGAAAAGTTATAAAGTGGTCAAAATTGCCAGTGAACCGCAGCCTCAACTTGTCCAGCAATGCTACTGGGCCTTATTTTGGCCAGGAGCATGGACAGCTCAGCTATGAAATTTGTGTAATAAGTGAATAAAGCTCCCCTACATGTCATTTTTGAAAATACATGAGAAAACTGAGAAAAAAATAAAAAGAAAAATAAGGTTAATATATACGGAAGAGGGAATTGGAATTCCATTATGGGGGGAGGCCCCAGCCACAACACGCCCCGAGTTTGGAGGCCCGATAGCCCCCGCAGCTGGGCAGCTGCAGCCGTTCAAAGTCTGCGGCATTCGCGGGGTACCTCTGTGGATTTGCAATCAGACGCAAAACAAGGGCATATTGCGCTCAGCTGCAAAACTTTATTTGCGCCACAATATCATTAGCGCAATATCTTTTGTGAATTGGACGTTAAGACGGCGCAGACAGTCTTCGCAAGTGATGCGCAATTCATGGTGCTGTCAGGGGCCGCAATCATTCATTCATTATCATAACAGCCATCTTTAAGTGTCCAGACACGTTACGGTAATTCATTTTTTGATTAGAAAAGCACAGAAAACACACTAAAATAATGCCATAGTTAAAAATAACTAAGTGGGCCATATAGTAGGGCATTGTGTACTTTAATATTTAAATAAATTATTTCACATCCTCTGTGAATATGTGTATCAAAAATACAGACACACACACATACAATGATTAAATCGGAGCAGGTTCTACTCTGTTTCTATCTCCAGTTTCCTTCTATCTTGTCCTTTTTGTATTACAATGGTAACACAATGCCAGACCTTCCGTGTTGATGAATCTCAGGCGGAACCTTCTGCCACAGAGAGAATGGAAGGAATTTCCCCCAAGCTTCACTTGGTTCAAAAAGACTGTGAAGGTTGCACGGTGACATTTTATGTGAATCCAAGCTGACCGAGATCTATCTGAAGCGCATTCGAAATAATACTAATAATAAAAAAATTAAAGGCACAGGGGTCTGCATTGTACATGTGGCCCTGTTTTACTTCAAATCCTCACGCTCTAAATTCACGTCAGAAATATGTTGCAAGATATTGAAGATGCCTGTTAAGGTCAACATTTCACTTGAAACTTTTTCATGCAAGAAAAAGGACGAGAAAGATTTATGGACCCAAGAAAAATAAACAAATATTCAATTTTTTTCCCTCAGTTTGTGGATTAACATTATACTGGATATAAATCCTGCCACATTCCAGGTATTTTAAATTTGGGTATAAAGTTTGAGCGGCAATGTAGATTTCTGTTTGCCAAAAATAAACTATTTACAAGTCAGCCAAAGAACCTTTACCATCGTCAACCACGGAGCAAAAAGTCTCTCGTGGTTTTAAGTGTGTTTTGAAATGTTTTGCCAAATGGTGCGTCTGCATGAACCTCATGCAACTTGTAACTCGCTCACGGCTCGTCACTGTTCAGCAAAGTTTTCTCTGATTATTCATTCAAGGACTGATAAAACTAGCTGTGATTTTATTCTGCACACAGCCCAAGTCTTTGCTGTTTGTCAATATAGTGTTTGAATTTCCCTCAAAGCCGGGTATGAGTCCATCATATAATAAGATAAATCGAAAATAAATGAATTCCAAAAATGCAAACATGAAAGGAAAGATAACGGTATTGTGCTATAATGTTGAATGGTGGATAATACAACACATCTATTGCTCAACGGTCTAACTGTGCCCAGCTGAATAATTGCTTCGTGTTATCACGTTTGCATGTGGAGAAGGTGCATCAGTGCGCCACAGCGACTATAGTCCAACGGCACCCTGGAGATCAATGAGGGAACCAGTCACGTTGTGAATCAGGGGATTTGGGAGGAATGAGAATTAGCTTCGAGAATCGATGCACTATAAACAATATCACTGACACCCCCCCCCCCCCCCCCCCCACACACACACACACCTTCTCTCGCCTCCTCTCCATTTCAACACACACAGACACACATACACACACACACACGCTCATCTCCGTCTCCCCAGTGCTGAAATAAATACACCTAATTAAATACCACCGGGAACGCTGACATCACCAACCCCTATCAGACAAATTAATACAGAGCAGCAGATACACTGTAGGTTTAGGAGAAAAAAAAAATCGAATTATATTGATCATGATCAATTGCCTCTGCTGTGTGTAATGACCTCAGCAGTTCTGGAAAGACTGTGTTTGATGCAGGTTTGTTCATTTTTCCATTTGATGTCTTTGTGCTGAAGTGCGTGAAGATGATAAATGACGAGAAATAATATCTGAGAGCACAGACTGGGTATGACACCAAAAAAACTAAGTTATTCCATTGTATTTTATTCTATGCTATTCGAGTTCTGAGAGCTTGAAATCTCAGCAGCCATTGAAGCGGCAGTAGACTGACTACCATTGATCCACATTCACAAATAAAATATTACCTATCGGCCCTTCAATATTGTTCAAAAATATAATTTTATCTATTTTATTTGCTGTGGTGCTGCACTACAATACAATAAATGTTGATCAAACACTGGAGCCAAGGCAATTCATAATCTCCAAGTGACTTTACTGCGTCTGTCCAGCAGCGTGTCCTGGCATAAAAGCACCACGCCCTTCCCAGAATCACCATCTGAGAGTCCATAATTTCTTTAGCACCTGTTTAACTTCAGGTATGCCATATTTATGGCTTGTTTTTGTCTTATAACTCTCGTATGTGCACCCTCATCCTGCGTATTTCCCTAAATATTTCGCAAACAAAGGATATGGTAAATTGCTCCGATGAGTGTTTACGCCAGAACGTGGCAGTAAAGTATGTTTTTCTGCTGTTCAACACAATTTCAACTTATACCAATATTGACATTCTTTAACGATAGTCTTTAGCACCCACAACCATGATTACGGGATTTTAACCTATTAACCTATTTTAAATACATAAAGGCAAGTAAAACTAAATGCAGATTGAACACACGCCAGCTACCCTCACCCTCTGAGGATGGAAGTCAAGGAGCTGTCACAGCCTTGTGCGGTGGGTTGGAGGTGACGACAAGAAACAAAAAAGTGAAGTTAATTTGGGTGCACGTGAGACAAACTACACAGAAAGATTGTCCTGTTGGGCATCCAAACCATGACAAGGCGCTGGTCAGTCCCAAAACAAACCGAACGCCTGGAGACAGATCGTCCCAAGTCACAACTTTCAAACGGGACCAAAGTGAAAAAGGAGCGAGCAGACTGGAAAACCTTGCTTGATCATATTGAAGTTAATAGTTTAATAGTATAATTAAGTGAATTTACTGAGTATTATATTCAGTAGTTTCATCACTATTTTCCCAATTTGACATATGAGGATATACAGTATGTTGTGTTAATGTCCATTAAAGATGACTGTAGTAATGACTGTAACGACAGAAAGTTGACCGTCGACCATTATGAACTTACTGTTTTGTCTTTGTCTATATTTAGTATGTAATGCATACATAGATTTGAATCAATTTTCTCATAGGACCTAGAGTATCCAAAAACATAAATTTATATGGGAATATTCTATATCTATACACATTAAGGGTACATCCAAAGTTGATTTATATACATTTGTATGATATTTTGTACTATATTCTGATTACATTACATATATACAGTACGTATAGGTTTTCACTTTTATTTTGGTACTTGTTACTTTCCACTTCTTCGTCTGTGCATCCGCATATAGGCCGAATAAATCACATTCTGATTGATAGTTGGAACATGGACTAAGGCTTTGACACCGCTGCACCTTTGCCCCTCTGCCAGCGAGATAGCTTTAGAAATCTTGCAGCATGTGAAGAATGGAATGCGGGGAGTGTTTACTGGGCAGCAGCAGCGGGGCGGCCGCTTTGGCCAAACCTCAGGTCAGCTGCACAAGGCCTCCACTAAACCCTATCTATTATTTAGTCTTCTTCTCTTTCAGAAGAGATAGAAGCAGGAGTACAGTAGTTGGCAAGACCACAACACAGAACTGGTGCTGAAACCCTATTGGCTTACGTCACTTCAGCCTTCCTACTGGCAGTGCGAATGTAACACGAAAAAAAGCCCTTTATGGTATATAGTTCTCGGGGAACCACCCCAGTTCCTAGTTCCCCTCAGGGAGTGCCCAGAACTGTTGGTCATAAAAAAACAAACATCACATGAAGAGAACAAACATCTACATGAATGTCAGGACCCAAGGTTTCCCAGCAGATCATTGCCCAGAGCATCACACTGCCTGTACCGGCTTTCCTTCTTCCCATAATGCATCCTGGTGCCATCTCTTCCAGAGGTAAATGACGCACATACACCCGGCCATCCACATGATGTAAAAGAAAACGTGATCATCAGACCAGGCCACCTTCTTTCATTGCTCCATGGTCCAGTTCTGACACTCACATGCCCATTGTAGGCGCTTTCAGTGGCGTACAAGGCCCGGTGTATTCTGACACCTTTCTATCATAGCAGCATGAACTTTTTCACCAATTTGTGCTACAGTAGCTCTTCTGTGGGATCGGACCAGATGGGCTATACTTCACTCCCCACGCGCATCAATGAGCCATGGGCACCCATGACCCTGTCGCCGGTTCAACAGTTGTCCTTCCTTGGACCACTTTTGGTCGGTACTAACCAGTGCGTACCGCGAACACCCTACAAGAAATGTCGTTTTGGAGATGCTCTGACCCAGTTATCTAACCATCACAATTTGGTCCTTGTCAAAGTGGCTCAGATCCTTATGGTTGCCTATTTTTCCTGCTTCCAACGCATCAACTTCAAGAACTGACTGTTCATTTGCTGCCTGTTATATCCCACCTCTTGACAGGTGCCACTGGAAAGAGATGATCAATGTTATTCACTTCATCTGTCAGTGGTTTTAATGTTGTGGCTGATCGGTGTATTATACTAGGGATGGAATGGTTCACGGTATGTTTTCGAACCGTTCGGTACGCCCCCTACTGTTTAATATGCACACGTGAACCACGGTATGACTTTCACAGTTGAGGTCGCTGTCGCCATTCACATAGAGCGTTACACTAGTTATTTATGGAAGAATACTATGAAAACATTTTTTAAACCTTTTAACTTTTATTTTACCAAATTTCTTAAATATACTGAAACTGTACCTTTCCCGTGGCCTAAAAAAACGTGATACAAACCGAACCGTGGGCCCACTGTACCCTAACATCCCTAATACAAAATACCTTTCTTTCCTATATTATAACACCCTCAAACATAAACTCTAATGACCCTTTGAAAACAAAAGGCAATGTTCAACACGTGGGTGGGTTTAAATGGTGCAGCAGTGTGCACAATAATGAAGTATCATAACAGATTTTTGGCACTTGTTAATTCAGGCCGTTGCTAAAAGCCTCAACCCACATTCTTTCAGCTGATAAATCTGGCCTCGTTTCAAGTTCCAACCACAGAGGTCTTCTCGCCTTGCCAAAAAAAGAAAACCTCCATTCTTATCAGCCACAGTTAGCTCTCAGGATGCCAAATGCAATATTTTGATGAATACGACCCCTGATGATGATTAACAAGTTTGGCAGAAGCCGTCCCATTCTGCACTACAAAACCACTGAGGGGTTGCTGTGCAGTAACAGTGAAATGGGAGAGAAATGACTTCAGTATTGCTGCTATTAAAGCCTTGGTTTCTCATGGAGGATATCAACACAAACAATTATTGCAGCAACATTTTGGTGACAGAAACCTTCATCAGGCGTTTGGTTTTAAATCCTGCTCCTGAATCCAAATTGGGTTGGGTGTGCACACCTGATACCTCCTTATTTATTTTTACTTGTATGTGTTTATCATGGCAAACAAGAATACCAACATACTATTTATTAAGCAAATTCATGTTGTAGTAGTAATTCAGAAACCAAACATAATTATGGGTTTGGTCCATTTAGGAATGCGTGAAGCATTCATTACCCATATGTATAATGGAATCCCGAAATTAATGGAATTAAAGGAAACGTGGTAAAGTTCTGATCTATGTGATTTCCTCTCTTTGAAGAGCATATATATATATACACAGTATATATATATATATATATATATAACATATATTATATTACGCTGACATTGATGTTCAATTGGGCAGTAGTATACATTTTTTGGACACCCACCAACTGTACTTAAAATACCATATAGGGAACACCCGTGAGTGCTTCTCTCAAAAATGGTCCACTTTCTGGGCTACACAAATGCCAAATGGGTTATATAAAGCACTATTCGATGACTTTGAATATTTGAAGCTAGACTTAGAAACATTTCTTGAGGCCCCGAAAGCTGTCTTTACCTAAACAACCGGGTTCACATTGAGGCCACTCATACTCAAAATGTAATTTAGCGCAAGGCTCGGTGGATTAAACCGCCGACTAAACAGCATCTATTGAACCTTATTAAGGTTCTTCAATTATCGCACCGATTGTTGCATTACCAAAAAAGAATAAACTCGACTGTATGCTGAAGGGATGGGTATTGCAGTGTATTTTTAGTCTCAAAGTCGATGAGCTGGTTCTGCCACAGTGGCCCAGTGATTGCTATTGATCTGAAATGTTGTGTGTGTGTGTGTGTGTGTTTCAGGAGTGTACATGCATTTGTGACTATACGATGGAGAAGTGTGTGGGTGCTACTGCTTGTTGTGCATATATTGCTGTAATTAATGTTTGTGTGTGTATGTGTGGTGGAAAAATGCATGTTGGAATAGTGTGTGTGTGTGTGTGTGTGTGTGTGTGTCTGTATGTGTGTGTGTGTGTGTGTGTGCGCGCGCGCGCACAGATACAGAGCTACAATGACAGATCACAGTGCAAAACACACTCTTTAAACAAGCTTTGGACCGTTTTCTCTGCTGCAGTGAGCTGTGGATGCTTTGATATAATGCCTCACCTCTTATCAGAACGAGATGACGACCTTAAACAGTAAAACACAGTTAAGGAAGGCAAACAGCCACCTAATGAGGTAAACTAGCATAAGGGTCCAGATTTCACACAATGAAAAACGGAGAAAGGGAGCGAGAGACAGACAATAATTATGATATAGCATGGTGCAGGTTTGTTTAACTGAGCAACAAAAAAAAAAAGCATGGCATCCTCTGCGCGGACTTTTTCCCAGTCTGACAAACTATAGCCTACCTGGAGCGGACACAAGAAAAAAAACAAAAAACGCTTTTAAGTTCTTTACACAAAACGAAAAAAAACAAACCTTAATTTAGGTGGCTGATGCGTTAGTATCTGCAAGCTGTCCTATAATAAGCCTCTGAAGTGCAACACATCCTACGTGTAGAAAAACAAGCAAGCTCGGCGTAAGGGACGGGCCAGACTGGGCAGTCCCCACTCATTTGACCTCCTTGCCCGCTGGAGGCTGGATTAAATTTAAGATATAATTGTTTATATATATATATATATATATATATATATATATATATATATATAAATAAAATATAGAATTAAATATTTTTTATTTGTGATTTATTTTAGACCTATCACAGCGTCAGCGTTGAGTGAAAGTTGCGGCCAAGTTCATTGTGATCTGTCTGCTTAGAACAGCCTCACAGAAGTGATATTTGAATTCTTCATTGTATAAACAAACTGAATTTGTTAAAGAAAGTAATTTGGCGTTTCCACAATCATTCTATTAAACTGAGGTGGATTCCATATTCTGTTAGTGCAGGCCACCGGGCCATGAGAAGGTGGGTGGGATTTTTTTCAGGACCGATTTTATGATGGAATATCAGTGCCAAAATCCATGAGTGCAAATGAGATCCATATATGAGGACGTAGAGGAGCGAGGACGTAGAGGAGCGAGGACGTGAAGTAGCGAGGACGTGAAGTAGCGAGGACGTAGAGGAGCGAGGACGTGAAGGAGTGAGGACGGAGAGGAGCGATGGCGCATAGTGAGGGCGTAGAGGAGCGAGGACGAAGAAGAGTGAGGACAAAGAGGAGCGAGGACAAAGAGGAGCGAGGACAAAGAGGAGCGAGGATGTAGAGGAGAGAGGATGTTCAGGAGCGAGGAGGTACAGGAGCGAGGACGTACAGGAGCAAGGACATAGAGAACGAGGATGTACAGGAGCAAGGACATAGAGAACGAGGACGTAGAGGAGCGAGGATGTACAGTAGCGAGGATGTAGAGGAGTTCAGACAATGGTGTGAACAATGGACAGGTGAAGGAAGTTAAATTTGACTCTGAGTAGATGAATTTCATTATTATTTTGAATATTTGTTTAAATAATAGTTAACAGTGCTTCCCGTACCGCGTCACACATAGCAACCCCCCACCACAGCCCTGTAGTCTATAAACTAGACTGAGGGGGCCATATTAAACTAGACTGAGGGGGCCATTTTTAATTGCCCCCTCAGTCACTTCATCCTGGCGCTGGGCCTGCGAAGAAGAAGCAGAATGTGGAATAAGTCTTCAAAGCCTCTCCATGAGGACGGATGGTATCACTTGTATACTGGCCAAGCAAAATATATCTATCAATTAATAATTTCTCTCTATCTCTCTCTCATGGGGAGGCGTGGTTTTTCCAACATTTGAAAGCAGATCTCTTGTGAGACCAGGGAAAGCTTTGAAGTCTCTTCGCTGGTTGCCAATGCACTAATATCACTTTCATGTTACGTGGACAAGCAGCAGATTTGAGTACATCCTCACATAACAATAATATAATAAGGATTGTATCAAGAACAGCAAGAAAAACTGGATAAGCTGTTGAAAACAAAACAATGACTATATTATTTTTGCAAATTTAATCATTTCTTACACCGAAAGGATATATTTTCACTAAGTTTTTCCTCACTAGAGGAAAAGTACATCGTCATCTGCAACTATATCAAGAGATGTATTGTCCTTTGAAACAAAGCAAAGCTTCAAATTAAGAGCGCACACCAATCTGTGTGGATGAACAGACATAAAAGCAACAGGCGTTGTTAATCTACAATCGGTATTTTCCAGAACTGACAGCTGGTGTTCATTTCCCCCATCTGAGAATAAAATGCATGCAATCTTCTCATGCGGTAAAAGAGTAAAAGGTAGTCTTTTTATTAATTGTGCAGGGAAGTTTCAGCTATACCTGCATGTTGTTGAGCCTGACAAATATAGAAGAGATGAGGCACTCTTCAAAAGGAGATCATTTCATGTATTACGTTGACATAATTTTATATGTCAATACTTTGTGAGAATCATCCAAGTGTTACTTGGATGGTATATTATTATATTTGAGACTTGTTAGTTTACTTTTTTCTCATTTAGATTGCTGTTGTTAACAATAATGAGATGTTTTACTTTGCTTGACTAAATCCACATGCGGATTAGACCTCAACAATAAACCTACAAACATTTTTAACAAATATTGCTCAGCTATGTTTATCCAAATGTTGTAATAATCCATCCAATGATTCATTTCCCAAAGTGTTGCGTTGCGCCATCTTTGTTTACACTTGTTTCATGCGTGCGCAAGTAACATAAAGCACCGCGTTGTAAAATATTGGGGTAAAGCATTTTTGCACTGATTTAGCCTGTCCTCTGAAGCTGCAACCCGGTCTCATGCTTTTTCATGCTCATAGTCACAAAAATTAACTATTGAATCGTGTCCTGGAGTACGATTGTCAGATTTTTTCACCCAGTGCGGAAATGTTTACCGCACTGGCTGCTGGGTACGCAGGCGTGCAAACGCTCACATTTACATCCAGCTAAATTATATCTATATTATATCAAATTAAATCCCAACCCCCCACTTCTCCACGGTGGCCTACTTTCATCAGGTTAGTTTTAGTGTACGTATCTTCCCCCCTCCGCCTTTCACTTGCCCCCCCCATCATACTCCGGGACACTATTCAATATTCATTCTCGTGACTATCAGTACGAAAAAGCGTGAGACCGATTTCGAATTTGATAGCCCCGACAAGTGCCTTCCTGTGCTGTGCCATGTCAGAGGCTTTACTGTGTTTATCTTTTTTAATAAAAAATTCATAATTTAATACACAGAAAACAAATGGGTGGGGGGGGGGGTGCATAGGGTGAAATCCTCTATACCGCGGTATATTGGTAGATACGTACTGTGAAATTTAATACGTTACACCCTTATCCCCAATTGATTAAATGTACAATTGCCAATAGGGACCCGTGTGATTTCAAAAAAGGTATGAAAAGCAAAATTCCAACTTCCAAGATTTCAAGGGCGGTTTACTGATTAAACAAGCGGATTGAATGTGTCGCTTCAGAATACAGTCAGTCATGCCTGGTGTTGATTTGGTCTTACGGCTGGAGCCTGAAGACTTTCTGCTCTGCCTGCTGAGATACTTAGCCCTGTGAGACAAGATCCTTAGAAAACATGCAGCTTGGTCGTCCACTAATTAAATCAGCGATGGGATCAGGATATCACACACAAACTTAAGCCAGAGCTTTGCTAATTCTCTATGATACTGAGAACAGCCTTCAGGACTTTACTTGAGCATATACAGTATGTTACCTGTGCATCTCATATTATTATAAATACCAGTAAATTATGTTGCACAATTCACCTCTAACTTCTAAAAGCATCACAAGAAGTCGCTTTCCACAATTTTACAGTGGCCATGCTTTTTTTCTGATGGATGAAAATACATTTAAGTGGATCATTTCTATACAATGACTCCGAATGTGCCAAATTCTTGACACAAGGTTGGACTCCACACAAAATCTGACAGTCTGATTTACGGAATATAACACTATCTATTTTCAATTATCACCTCAAATGCAGCTGCCACCAAACGGTGGAGTCAGCTTCTTGCAACAAGTGGTAAAGGAGCATAGATAGCTGCTTCCAAAATGTGGGTAATCCGTAACTGATTTGAACTGTTAAATATATTATCATAGAATGAACATGGCAGGTCACTGTTTAAGTCGGCTTTTTTCTAAGCAAGTCTAAGCAAACAATATGATTAAATTATAACTGTACTGCTAATTATGGAATACTTTTCTAATAAACACTTCATGTTTCCTAACTTTACAATCAATACTGGTGTCAAACTGTTGTGTGCAAATTAAAACATTTGGCAGGTCTTGCATTTCCATGCCAAATATAAGCTTGCCATTTATGGATATACAATGGATAACTAAGTTCTATTCAAGGTTCTCAAAAATGGTACGTCAGGTTAATATGCGCTATATGTCAAAACAGTGCATACACGCTGCGGATATCAGTGGTGAACATGCAGCCGAGGTTGGCCTCAGGATAGATGTGTGTATGTACAACAAATTGCCAAGCAACTGCAATTTATAATTTATTCCCTGAGGAACTCTTTCTGAAATCTTTTTGAAATTCAACTTTGAGTCCTCCCACATAAAAGCTCTTGGATATGTGACATTCAATCACCTTATTAACAGGTAAAAACTGAACAAACACATAACATTTTCAACTTGTACAACCCCAAATCAAATACTCCAACACAGAACAGCAACAGATGGTGTGGTGTTTGAATACTGCCAACAAAAAACAATAAATATGAATTAAATATATATAAATAAATACAAAAACATGTCAAACAAGATAACATCATATAACATCATATAGTTTAAAACTATATCCAACAGCAGCATATAAATATTAACAACATGCAAATATGTTTTAATGATAACTTCGTTTGAACGAACATGCCTGCACGATGTGCATCATACATATTAATGCATATTGTTGTTGCATTATTTTCTCAAGGCAGGGATGTAGCCACAACACAAAGACAGGCGGTGATGGGGGAGGTGATTTTTTTTTTAATATATATTTTTTTTTTCCAGGTGTGAATCCGTGAAACCGTGTATGTGAAAATGCAGAGGTGAAATATACAGCAGATAAATAAAAAAAACAAAACAAATAAACAAACAAACAAATAAATAAATAAATGATCAAACAGACAAATAAATAAATAAATAATTTGATTTTTTTCCGACGTTTCCCCCTCCCTTAATTGCATTTTAATATGTAAACTCTAAAATTGAAGAATGTGAAAATGCATACACATTTATTTGAATGGCCCTGGATCAGGAAGTCAGAAAAAGTCAGAAAAAAGAGAGGACTATTTGAAAACTAAACAGCCTCAAACAAGCCTTTCTCAAAAGAAGGAAAATCAACAGAATCAACGTCCCGCTGATGTACCACTCGTAGAGAACTAACTGATCTTACCAATGGGTGTGTTTTGGGTTATTTGTAGGGGTGATTTCGGTGGAGGTGTGTGGGTTTGGCCCTCTTTGAAAGGCCAATTCGTATGGGCCGAGCACAGGTTTTCAGTGGCTCCAGTCTCCTGGGCGGATCTAGCTGCCCTGCACACAAGAACACAATGGTCACCACAGATTGTAACTGGGGTTCCCGACCTTCTTTGGCCCCTGACCCCGTTTTAAGTTTAGTATTTTTTTTCCCTTTCATGCACGCACACCACACACAGATACACACACACAAGTGCAATATAACCATCTGTGCAATATGACTAATCATTATAGACTACTGATTCAATACAGACCCTTTTAACTTTATTGCTTCTAAATACAACCTTTATCGTTTTTATCCTTTTCAGTGCTGCTATACCTTATGGCTTTTTATTTTCCGTTTTTATAATTACAATATGTATTGGAGCCTCCCAGCCTAAGAATTTCACACGAGTTTACTTATACAACCGGAGTGACAAACATCTTGACCCATTATTTTTCAGCCAGAACCACTAATTATATGCATTACAATTCCCATGTAGGCCAGTAATATTGACTCCAAATAAGGACTATGCACTATTGTCCACTTTCTGTACTGTACTTTCAAATAACATTACTGGTCAAAGTGTGGATATTCCACATATTTGGCAACTGCTTCATGCGAATTTCAGTACCTCACAGGCTACTTATTTTACAAGTCTACAAGTTAGAAGAAACAATGAGGATACTGTATGTCAAAGGAGCAACAAAGGGCCAGTGAGGTACAGGTATGAGAGGGACAAACTACAGATAAAACCAGGAAAGAATACAGCAGACTTCAAAATCACTGGATGAACAAGATAAAATGTAATCAAGCATTAACAATTCAATAAATCTGTATACTGTATATCCAATATACATATTTCCAACTTCTGCAATATTTCTGTATATTTTGGGTTAAACGTTTGAATTACATGCTTGAATGCAACTGGAGTCAAACAAATGCAAAAGTAATTCTATGGGATCTAATTGTGGAATTGGTCAGGGACTTTTTTTGAGCAATTTGTATATTTAGTCATTCATCCATCATTTTCCTGTTCCCTGGGGATATTATAATGCCAAATTAGTGGAACATTATCCCGCTGTATTTTTATTGCTGAATCAGTTCAGTTACTACCATAATGTTCTGCAAAATAACACAAAATAACCTGCATATTTTACCATATTTTTTAGAGGGTGCTACAAGTTCAGTCATTTTATTCCGCAATAATAAACACAAATCTCAAAGGTATTCTTTTAATTGCATTTCCCAAATGTTCGAGTTGTGAAGGAGCTGTGATAAAAGGTTTTTCTAGTAAGTGACAGCCCCCTGACTGTTGACAGTTAATCTTTTCTAAAAATCAGTGCCATATTAGAGCTTCTCCTAGGGTTTTGGGCCTCCCTCCCTGACTGGAACCTCTTTGCCTCACCCATACCCATGCTGTACCGGAAGTGTAATATCTGGAAGTTAAATCAACATCAAGGTGAGGTGAAGGAGGAAAACTTTATGGTTAAGTTAAAATGCATTTAATTGAATAATAATGCAGTTTCCCCTACCATAGCCATTAGTGCACAGGACACCCACAAAAATTGTGAATACCTGCCCACTAATCTGGTTCATAAACAGCAACAACATAATAAATTCAGTGTATAAAAAGTGTGCCACTTTCCAGTTCTCTAAAACTCTACTAACCTATTGGTATCATGTAAAACTATTTTTCATTCATGGTATTAATGTTTCATTTTTCACACTATAGATTACAGTAGTTAAACGTGTTACAAACATCAAACAATCTTTCAAGTTCATCTCCTACAGTAAATTGTTAAACTGATCTCCTTCTCCTGGACTAATTGTGCCAGATTGGCCCAAAGAGCTGGCTTGGAGTTGGAATCAGTACCAATTCAAACCTTCTCAAGACATCAGAGCTATTCAATAGACATAACTGTTATGCTCTGCAATCAATAAAATCTGAAATTTACATTACACAGACGCTTTTATCCAAAGCGACTTACAATTGTTCAAACACCGACGGACGCAGCCATCAGGAGCAATTAGGGGTTAAGTGTCTTGCTCAAGGACACTACAGCATGCTAGCAGGAGGAGCCTGGGATTGAACCAACAACCTTTGGATCACTACACCACCAGCTCTACCGCCTGAGCTACCATCCCCGATTATTACAATAATATTAATATTAAGATTCAGTGAGAACTAGAATTTCTTCAGTAAAAGCGAAGCGCAGAGCATTTGAGTGGTTGAGTTAGAATTCTCATTTAGCTTTGTTCACTGCCAAGATTGTGCATAGCGAGGTAGATTTTGGGGGGGATAGTAGTAGTAGTAGTAGTAGTAGTAGTATTTAGTTGTATTAGTAGTAGTAGTATTTAGAATGTATGTTCTAAATAATATTTAGAACATGCTTTTGCGCATTTGGGCATTTGTCCCCCCAATAAAAACTGTTTTGTGTTTTCCTTTACATAGATAGATATTTCCACCATAAATTGATGCAGAAAAGGCACAAATTGGTGCATATAAATTCACCAGAATGCAGGATATGAAGTGTGTGAATTTCCAGACCACCACTTAATTTACTCCCCCTTATGTTCAAATGAAAACCCAAATGAAACCTCTTGTGAAACCTAAATATTTCTTCCCCCATCCTCAATGCTGGCATTTTATTGGTGGGCTGACATAAATCCCCCCACACCCTGGAGATTGGATTGCCTATCAGCTATCTCGAAAGAAGAAGAAACAGTCTTTATTTATCACGCAACACACCACACTACAACACATGCTTGCACACACACACACACACACACACACACACGCTTTGATGGTGGCCGGTGAAATGGATCCTCTGCTTTTGACCCATCCTGGCTTGTCCTTCCTCCGGGGGAACAGCCAGGAGCAGTGGGCAGCATACGTGGACGCGCCCGGGGACCAGGTGATGAGTGTCCATTGCTGGTCAGACGATGATGGGTGCATGTTTTTGAGGGGGGTCCTTACTGACGTGAGGTGGAGGAAACCCCATGTGAGCACGGGGAGAACATGCAAACTCCACACAGAAAGGCTCCTATTTGGGAGATAACCCGCCGGAGCACGGTGCCAACAGCGCCCCAGGCGGGAATCGAACCCAGGACCTTCTTGCTGTGAGGCAGCAGTGCAATGCACTGCGCCACCGTGCCACCAGTGCCACCACCGTGCCATCGAGTAGCCGCGATTGGACGATATGTAAATAGAAAAGATCGCCCAATATACCCACCCCTATATAAACTTTACTGTGTATCTGTGTAATTACTGTGTAATTGTTACCTGTTAATTGTATGTTTTGTACGTTGATAAATTATAATAATTGTCCAAATCCTTGTTGGTTTTATTTTATTCTTTTAATAGGCCTACATTTTCCATTTCGGACAAATAAATTTGGCTATTGGGCAAGTAAAGCCCAGTAAAAGTAAGCACAAATTTTAAATATATACACATTTTATTCATGTATTGAATGATCTGTGTGGAAAGAGTACGTTTTATTGTAGATTTACTCATACTATTTAAATGTGTTATAGTGACATAAACCTCAAAAATACTAAGTTAATTTGAATCTAAAAGTATAGCAATGTTTGAAACCGTGCAACTCCGCAGATCCGCAATCAGATGCAAAACAAGGGCAAATTGCCCTCAGTAGCAAAACTTAATGGGCATGTTTGCACTGTCATATCATTAGCGCCATATCTTTTGTGAATTGGACGTTGGGACGGGTCAGATAGCGGGCGCAATTGATTGTGCTATTAGCAGCCGCAATCCATTCTTTGTGAATTCGGCCCTCAGTGTTCTCTTAAATGGTGCAGAAGACTGAAAAGACGAAAGAGACAGTGGAGTATGAAGGATAAGGGGCTCATCTTGCAGCTGTAAACATGGTGGAAAATTACCATTCAACAGTTTGTGTTTGTCCATAGTGTTTTACTGAACAGCTCCAGTTGGCAATCAACAATCAATTAGTGGTCTGGTTCCAATTATTATTATTATTATTATTATTATTATTATTATTATTAAGAAGAAGAAAAAGAATAGACTTCATTTAGAGAGTAAATTACAGCCTTGCAGACCTGCTAACTTTGGGAAATATTTCGAGTAGCACAATAGTGTAGCAGGGAGTCTTTGTGGTGTTTGAGTTCCTGCAGCTAAATGACTCCATCAGTTATTCACACTGTAGCCTCATAACGAGGCTAATCACATCGTATGCGAGATACTACGGCGAACTATATGCAGTATACAAATTAGTCTCATTAGGGTATACCCCTTGAAATGCATCATCTCGTAAAGTTACCGGACATGTTTACCAACTAGAGATGCACTGATTGAAATTTTCTTTGCCAATTCAGATTCCGGATTTTTTTTGAAGTCTGACCTGCAGATTCTGATTTCTGATCTGCTGTACGTCAATGACAAATACATTGCGTGATCTGATCACGGTCACGTGATTGGACAGCTGCACATACGGACTACCGCTGCAATTTTCAGTTACCACAATAGTGAGATTGTTAATTTTGACAATGTTTATTATTGTTCTTTGTTCACTATGGGACAATAATATAATTTGAAACTGTCCCTGAGTTCCAATAAAATAAAATAGAACATGGATTGGTCACTGAGTTCCAATAAGATAAAATTTGAAGTGCCTCCAAACAACTGACATTATCTTTCTTTCGCTCTCTTTTTTGAGCGTCATCTACGCAACTACATTACATTACGTTGACATGGAGTTTGAGTACCCGAACATTTTTACAGTAAAGTACATGAGCACAGTATCGGGTGTGTAAATTTGACCGGCACAGAATCTGAAAATATATCTGACACTGATCGGCCGATCACCGGTCATGGCTGATAAGGCTGAAAACCTGCCGATTCACCTCACGTAAAATTTTATTTTTGGCATAGTTTCAGCTGGCATTTTTACCTGTGTATTTTGACCAAGAATTGAGCGGTTGGAACACAAAACGCATGCAGGTTGGCAGGACTGGCCTTGCATTGAGCCAACATAGTTAGCATGCTGCCTGTCGCTATCTTGGTACTGGACACACAGGGATGAAATTGGTATTGGCCTTCTCATCTGAAACTGGTTAAGATAGACAAAAAGCGTCTCTCCCAAGAAACTTAAGTATCCCTTTAAAGGAGTTAAAAGAAAACTTTTAAATTGCCAAAGCAAGAAAGGAAAACAATCTAATATTTTTTAAATAATTTGTGTCCTCTATAGTGTCTTATTTTTCATTTTTGTATTAGTCACTGGTGGACAAATGATTAAATTGGACAAGTTTTGTAATTAGCTCTAGTTCTGTCTCTCTAGCTCATTCTCTCTAGTTTCTCTAATTACATTGCACTTCACACTGACCAGCTGGTATGAGCTGTTCAGTAAAGCCGCTTGAAGCTAAAAATAAGTTAAATGTCATTGCAGTGACTCACTGACTGTTTAATGTACAATGTGGAAGTACATCCTAGGTCATTTTCTATGTTGTACTTTTTTCTCCTATTTGTACAATGAGTAAAATTTAAGTATCCTATTATTGGTCAAGGGTTAAATAGTAAGTGTTTTATCCACTGTCATCATCTAAGAGTGATAAACAGTATATCAACCGGGGTTAAATTGTGGGTGGATGCCCTCCACCCACCTTTGGTAAGTAAATAAATAAGAAATATATTGATATTGCGGACATTGTCATGTTTATCTTTTGGAAGAGATCAAAATCTGATCGAACTCTGAAGAAGATTTGGCGATTCTGATACAATCCTTTTTTTCCCCCAACGTATTTTGATGTTTTTCCCCCTTTTTTCTAGAAAGAACATCCAACTCTTCTTTTTGTAATTATTTGAGTCTCAGCAGTTTGCAAATATTTGGCTCCTCCTGAGAAAGCAATACTTACTTTGTCTCAACTGCTCCTCAGATGATGGAGATGTGAAGGCCCGGTTCCACGCTGCGCTCTTTTCTTCCTCCTGCTGCTCTATAAGGATATTATTGACAAGTCAGGGAGGACTGGATGATTCTTTTTCGTTTGCTGCTCTGCTTACCCTAAAATAATATTTTTTAATTTGCAACATTTTTATCGTTTAGCCGCAGGTTGTTGGTGTGGGTGAATCGATTTTTGTAAATTTGTGTAGAAAATTTTAAAGTGTAAATTTTAAAATAAAAATCAATAACGGTAATTGTATTTCCAAATGGAAATCATCTTCCCTGACCTTTTAAAATTCTCAAGACAGTCTAGGAAATGGCATTACGTCCAAAACGGGATTACGTCTCTCAAAAGTAATTTCTAGATGATTTTCAGGATGTTAAAAAACTTTGAAAACAATTTTCCACTTCTGAAAACATTCCATGCATTCAAGAGAGTCTATCATTCAGTGCTAGGTTGATTCGTATACAAAAGGTCGACGGGTTGCGGGTTAAGCTGTTCAGGCTAGGGACAAAATGTGGGTCTAATTTATTTAATACCATTGGATTCGAGAACTTAAAGATCCAGAATGTGCACCTCTAGAGGACAGCCGTCCTATAGACTGTCCACTACCTTTCTCTGTTACTGTGGTTAATTTAATTTGCTAAGTTTTCACCATGCCTTCAATCTGTTTCTACAGTATGTGAAAGCAACTGCACTTCCACCTTTTAAAATGCAATTAATTTATACAAAATATTACAAAATTAAGTATTAAGTACTTTTGACAAGAATATGTGCTACAGTAGTTGTCAGCTGTCAGCTTGACTGTGTACATAATCACTGCATTAACAACAAGTCCAGCTATTTTCAGGGTGATGAATATTGTTTTAATATAAGTGTCAGACCTCTATGTTTCCCTGAAGAGTACATGGAGTCTTCTCCATCCAGACAGTGTTGGCTGCAGTCTGGTGGCACCTCCTGCTCTGGCTCTGTGCCACACGATAACACCACAGCAGCTCCATTAGCGCAGTTTTGACCACCGCCAGCCTCATCATCTATATCTTCCTCTCCCAGTGACAGGCATGCTACCATACCTGGCGAGACGGACGCTGTATCAGAAGTCATGTACTACGTACTACAGGGGCTCACCATTGTCCAACGCACTTTAGTATGCGTGTAAAAATAACTTTTACGACTTTACTAGGATATTTCATCGACTGTAGTATGCCATCCTGGTACTTGTATTTGTATGTATTTTACACTTGGTTTGGTTTCAGACTATAAACATTTGCACACTAACTTGGCTACATGGTATGTTAGTATGCCATTTTGGACGTAGTAAAAGTCACAAGTAATGAAAGGCCCAATGCAATACGTTGGGAGTTACATTTCAAAATACCTGCTACTTGAGACAAAGTCATAAAATGAAATGGAGGAAATGGAAAGGAAATGCCACGGGCGCTAAGAACGGTTCGGCCTGACTATGGAAATGCGCCTTTTAGGGATGCAAATTTTTCTTTTACCGTGCAACAAATTATTTTTTTATTACTTTTTTTTTAAACTGTCTAATTGATAGTATTAATTGGTCAAAATTCATGACATACAATAACATCTAATCATTTATATACCTTAACCCTAGCACCTTTTAACAATGGTGACAATGCTAAAATATGTGGTTACATTTTAAAATAACAGGTCTGTGGCTTGAAACACTTTTACATAATCTTATATCATAAAACCTGGCATGAAAGTCAAATTACATTGGAAAACTGTTCAATTTATTAGCTGATTTGTGAAATCATATATTCAGTCTGTTTATATAATTTGTGGCAAAATTTGATATTCATATGGTAAAATTCGAGAAATCATATACTAGATGAATGCTTTTCATTAACTCCAATCTACATTTTTTGCATTTTATTTGTATTTTATTTTATGGCAGTATCAGACCGCAAACAAAGCATTGCTTATTGAACTGTTTGTCTTTTGATTCAATCTAAAAGCAGAAAGTGTAATAAATTTGATAGATTCAGTCTTCTGGGCTATGTCTCGATATAATAACTTTCATATGCCCAAAGGGTTCCAAATATTTCAATTGCAAAGAAATTCCCCTGGCAGAACAGACTGGATTGAAAGTGCATTCAACCCTGCTCTGGTCATTTGAAGCGTATTCTTTCATGAAATATTTAGAGGTAATGGGAAGGAAAGGGTGGGGGTATCTTTTTAAACATATTTTTGTAAGTGTTAACCTTTTTTCACCATCTGCTTCACTGGGTGATGTGGTATATCTCCAATTTGGTCAACACTATGATCTAACACAGGAGACCCTAAATCCCCCTAAATCAACCCTGATTCATTCCGTGACCCCCCCACCCCCTATTTAAAAGACGCACTACTTTTTTTTCCCACATATTTATCAGTGATCAGCAGTCATGTCTGATTTGGTCCTATTTTCATGGTACAGAGGGCAAGATTTTTAGGGTAATACATTATAACATATAGGCAAGCATTGCATTACAATTAAATTTTGAACTTCGAACATTGATTCTCTTAACCCATTTTTCACTTTCACAAAACAAATGCCTCATATGGACCAAGACCTTGCAAGCCCTGCACTGCGATGTCTGGTCTCTGGGCACTGCAGGTTGGGAATCACCTATCTAATAGCCAACAAGCAATATTAAACTGATCTTAAATAACATCTAACAGTGGTACAGGGACCATTCCTATTAAATATGATGGTGTTGTACCTGATGTTGTTGTTTCTATTTGACTTCCCACCGCTGGTCTGCAAGGGCCCTTTCTCGTGTCTAAAGTGTCAGCCTCCTCTGGTCCTGTTAAAACACTGACCCCTTCAGATGAAGATGCCTTGAAGTCAGGTGGCTCGCTTGTGATGATCTCAAAAAACAGGTTAAGCTCCACCATTACAAGGTTAAACTTTTCTTTCATCTCAAACTCTGTGAAAGGTCTTGCCTCCGGGACCAGAATGCCAAAGTCAGATGGAAAATGTGCACATAACGTGGGATTTGACTGAATATCAGGTCTCAGCTCTGGCAGTGCTACAGCCATTTCAGAAGAGCTGTTTGTGTCGTCAAACCCTCCATTTACCAGATTCTCCCTTCGGTTCTGATTCATTTTAATTGTCTCCTCTCTCTTCACTTCTACCCCTTCAGATATTTCTCTCTGGTTGTTGCTCTCTAGAAACTGTCGCCTGGATGTTTTCAACAGCTGCCTGGGCGAGCTAGTGAGAGGGCTTTGCCCGAGGCCCCCTGTCTTGTCTTCTTCATCTGGTGAGAGTTGGATCTTTTGGAAAGTGTCAAAGCCCCCCAGTACCCGGTCAAAGAGAAACGGAACAGATGGCAGCAGGGGGGATCCATCACTACACTTCTGGGAAAGTGGGATCTCTGAATCATGTGAGAAAGTTTGGGTGTTTAAACAACGAGCAGCCAGTATGACGGTATCGGTGCGGCAGTGGGATTTATTTGACTTGACCATCAACATTTCCATTTCCGTTGTAGGTCTGCAGTCAGAGCAGGAGGCCATTCCCACTTCATATTTAATAGGCGGTGCGGGGACAGACCTGTAATTACCTCCACCTGTGCTGGCATCCATCCTTTCCATTATTAGGTCATTGTCAGCTGAGATTTCAGTGACATTTCTTTTGTGTAGATTAATTTCCAATGTCGGCACATCCTCCAATTTCTTTGGACTAATGTGTAACATACCTCCTTCTGGTCCTGCTCTCTTAATCACCCCGTTTGCCGGGACGGTTTCGGTTGGTGCGTGTTCAGCTTTTGTCGCGGCAATGGAGGTGACGTTAATTTGACTTACTCTGTTGTGATAGTCATCATGTTGACATTCGTCCTCGTCTTTTAGGCTCATTTTATTATATCGGGTTTTTACTGATGATTCCTCGTCTTCTGATTTCTGAAATGTCACCAGCTGCGGAATCTCAAAAGTGATTTTCCCGTGGTAGTTTCCTGTCGCAGCACAGTCCATCCTTGGTTGTTTGGAAGAGAGTATCAAAGTTTTCTCCATCTCACAATTGGGGCCTGTACCGTCTTCTGTGATGATTTCGTCCATCTTCGATTCACTAAATCAAAAAAGATATTCACACCTCACACTTTTAGATGGTTAAAGCTACATGATGGTGAAGAGAATTACCTTTAAAGGTGCAGTGCGTAGAATTTAGTGGCATCTAGGGGAACAAAATGGCAGAAATTGAACATAATATTCATAACTACTGTATGATTTAAATTAGTTTATAATCCCATGAAAATAATAATTGTTGTGTTTTCGCTACCTTAGAATAAGCCGTTTATATCTACAAAGGGATCGCGTCCCCTTCCACGGAGGCTGCCATGTTGCACCACCATGTTTCTACAGTAGCTGAGAATCGATAAACCAAACACTGGCTCTAGAGATGGCCTTTTGCGTTGTTTGTGAGTTTTGTGGCCACTGTAGGCTCTCCTACATGCTTGCAAGGGGAGGGTGAGGGGAGGAGTATTCAGTTGGTTGCAATCTCCAACTTCTCCAATAGATGCTGCTCAATTCTACACACAGCACCTTTAAAGCAACACTTTGTAACATTTTTGACCTTAAAATAACAGCTTCAAAATCATTTTGATGGTACACAGACTTGTAATATAGAGAATGGCACCTCTTTCATTCCCACCCACCCCCTGAACGCCTGTTATTGCACTATGTAACATCTGTGTTTGGGTTCAAAAGTGAGCACTACATCAGTTGCTTGATGTTTGTAAAATTTATGAAAACAAAAAACCCTAACAAATTACAAATCTGTTGGTCCAGCAATATTTCCAGTAATAATGCTCATACAAAACGTAGCCACTCCACCTCCCCGGCGGTGCCGGTGAGACGGACCAGTGTTGCGCACGGCACCCGCAGGTCCAGGATCCCACCTCATCTGCATGCCCCGGCCCTTAATTTAATTGCGCTGCGGTGTTTCTTTCATCTTCTGACATGCCCGTGCAAGCCATTCTGCCAATCTGCCCCCTGCTACCTACAGGGGGCAGTCCATCGTCGCGCCCTCTGTCCTCACGGCTCCAAGAATCGGCAAGGTCCGTGCAATTGCCGCCGTAACCAAGGGGTACATTACACCGATCAGCCACAACATTAAAACCACTGACAGGTGAAGTGAATAACATTAATCATGTCAGTCAAATGGCACCTGTCAAGGGGTGAGATATATTAGGCAGCAAGTGAACAGTCAGTTCTTGGAGTTGATGTGTTGGAAGCAGGAAAACTGGGCAAGCGTAAGGATCTGAGCAACTTTGACAAGGGCCAAATTGTGATGGTTAGACGACTGACAGAGCATCTCCAAAATGGCAGGTCTTGTAGGGTGTTCCCGGTATGCACTGGTAAGTACCTACCAAAAGTGGCCCAAGGAAGGACAACCGGTGAATCGGCAACAGGGTCATGGGCACCGGTGGGCTCATTGATGCACGAGGGGAGCGAAGTCCAGACCGTCTGGTTCGATCCCACAGAAGAGCTACTGCAGCACAAATTGGTGAAAAAGCTAATAGTGGCAATGATAGAAAGGTGTCAGAACACACAGTGCATCGCAGCTTGCTGCATATGGGGCTGCATAGCCGCAGACCGGTCAGAGTGTCCATGCTGCCCCCTGTCCACAGCCGAAAGCATCAACAATGAGCACGTGAGCGTCAGAACTGCACCATGGAGCAATGGAAGAAGGTGGCCTGGTCTGATGAATCACGTTTTCTTCTACTTTCTTTCTTCTTCATCTGGATGGCTGGGGTCAGGGTTGGATCCGATCAAGCATATGTGGGATGTGCTGGAACAACAAGCCCGATCCACGGAGGCCCCACCTCACAACTTACAGGATTTAAAGGATCTGCAGCTAATGTGTTGGTGCGAATGGACACCTTCAGAGGTCTTGTGGATGCCTCGACGGGTCAGAGATGTTTTGGCAGCAGGAGGGGGAGATTGTGAAGGTTCAAATTTTCTGGTAAAAAAAAATGTTTTGCGGACACCGGACCAAGTTTTAGGACAGTAGTGTAATAGTGCAATTGCAGAAAATGTAGGGGCGCAAATACCAAAAGATACATAATGCTACTTTAAATAACTGACAAGGAATATGTAGGGCTGGGCCTACATACAGTGAGGCAAAAAAGTATTTAGTCAGCCACCAATTGTGAAAGTTCTCCCACTTAAAAAGATGAGAGGCCTGTTATTTTCATCATAGGTATACCTCAACTATGAGAGACAAAATGAGAAAAAAAAATCCAGAAAATCAGTCTGACTTTTAAAGAATTTATTTGCAAATTATGGTGGAAAATAAGTATTTGGTCAATAACAAAAGTTAATCTCAATACTTTGTTATATACCCTTTGTTTGCAATGACAGAGGTCAAACGTTTTCTGTAAGTCTTCACAAGGTTTTCACACACTGTTGCTGGTATTTTGGCCCATTCCTCCATGCAGATCTCCTCTAGAGCAGTCATGTTTTAGTGCTGTCGCTGGGCAACACGGACTTTCAACTCCCTCCCAAGATTTTCTATGGGGTTGAGATCTGGAGACTGGCTAGGCCACTGCAGGACCTTGACATGCTTCTTACGAAGCCAATCCTTCGTTGCCCGGGCGGTGTGTTTGGGATCATTGTCATGCTGAAAGACCCAGCCACGTTTCATCTTCAATGCCCTTGCTGATGGAAGGAGGTTTTCACTCAAAATCTCACGATACATGGCCCCATTCATTCTTTCCTTTACACTGATCAGTCGTCCTGGTCCCTTTGCAGAAAAACAGCCCCAAAGCATGATGTTTCCAGCCCCATGCTTCACAGTAGGTATGGTGTTCTTTGGATGCAACTCAGCTTTCTTTTTCCTCCAAACATGACAAGTTGAGTTTTTACCAAAAAGTTATATTTTGGTTTCATCTGACCATATGACATTCTCCCATTCCTCTTCTGGATCATCCAAATGCTCTCTAGCAAACTTCAGTTGGGCCTGGACATGTACTGGCTTAAGCAGGGGGACACGTCTGGCACTGCAGGATTTAAAGTCCCTGGCGGCGTAGTGTGTTACTGATGGTAGCCTTTGTTACTTTGGTCCCAGCTCTCTGCAGGTCATTCACTAGGTCCCCCCGTGTGCTTCTGGGATGTTTGCTCACCGTTCTTGTGATCATTTTGACCCCACGGGGTGAGATCTTGCATGGAGCCCCAGATCGAGGGAGATTATCAGTGGTCTTGTATGTCTTCCATTTTCTAATAATTGCTCCCACAGTTGATTTCTTCACAACAAGCTGCTTACCTATTGCAGATTCAGTCTTCCCAGCCTGGTGCAGGTCTACAATTTTGTTTCTGGTGTCCTTTGACAGCTCTTTGGTCTTGGCCATAGTGGAGTTTGGAGTGTGACTGTTTGAGGTTGTGGACAGGTGTCTTTTATACTGATAACGAGTTCAAACAGGTGCCATTAATATTCTGGATTCTTTCCCCCCATTCTGTCTCTCATAGTTGAGGTTTACCTATGATGAAAATGACAGGCCTCTCTCATCTTTTTAAGTGGGAGAACTTGCACAATTGGTGGCTGACTAAATACTTTTTTACCCCACTGTATATAAATATATTTTTTTTCTTTTGCGTGAATGGGCATCAAGATTTAATTGGAAACAAAACAGCTGCATTATGCTGTATATTGGGTAAAAGAGGGGCCCCCCACCCGACAGACCCCGTGAGACAGTTGGAAAAGGAGTGCTTATGGGGGGGACCCGTTTCTCCCAGAGAGAGACATGCAAAGGACGCAAATGCAGAGCAGAGTTGAGAGCGGAGCGGATTTGTTTTTTTCCAAAATCTGAATATCAATTGTCAACTTTGGATAAAATACAATAATATAAGCCCTAATAAGCAGGCGCACTGTGTGGTTTTAGTGGGGAAAAACAAGACAATAACTCCTTTCCTGACGTTATTTTATATAATCATGGCAGGAGAATAACGTGGCAACAATAGTGTTTTTAATGAGTCGCATTGTTCAGAATGAATTACTTTAATCAGCCGGTAGTAAAAAGGAGAAGAGAAAGTCCAGACAAGCAGCAGGTAGCGGATTTATTTTCTGGGTAAGATATGAATATTCATGAGTAGTGGTTGACCGATTAATCGAGCCGATATCTGCCATTTTGAGACAATCTGCATCGGCCAATGCCAGGGCTCACCAGGCCAATAAACTTAAAATGTTGCAGACTGGTGTTAAAATATAGATTTTTCGATACATATGGATTCTGAATATTTTAAACTGTTTCAATACTAATTTTTTGTACTATTGATACACCCGTAGCAGTTGCGCTTTCTCGCTTTCTTTTCTCTGACAGCAAGTTGAGCTCCGCCACAGCACCGGATCATTTCAACATTTATTAGGATTTGGTGACATTTCTAACAAAAATGAATAAAAATTAAAATTGTTAAAAACATTTTTTATTAAAATTAAAAATAACAAAAATGAATAAAAAATGTACCTGGGTTACAAATGTAATGTATTGTAAAGCGCTTTGGATAAAAGCATCTGCTAAATGATTTTTATTTAAAACAAGTGCACTGCAGACAGAGTTCAGGTCTACTTAAGCAAACAGAGACAATGCAGACAGCAACATTAGTGTTAAATAAATGTTCATTTAAGCTTTGTTTAAGAGGGATTGTGTGGTGGTTAAGCATACATGAAACTATTTATGTATATTTATAGGAAAGGCCGATTATTTTATACATTTAAGAAAAACTTTAACAACTGGCGATTGTTATGTTTTTTTTTGCGTGTCTGTTTGATGGAATAACCAGCCCGGCCCCAGCAATATGACTTTGAATTTTCTGGTTTACGGAACAGGGTTCAATCTGGCATTACAAAATTTAATTCAAGGACTTACAAGTACTGGTTTTAAGCAAAATGTTTTCATTTTTATGGAAGCAAAATAAATAATTAAAATATAAAATTGAACTGTCAAGGTGGCGCTGCCTGGCCAGCCACACAATAATGTTTTTAGCTTTCGCATGTCTTAGCTAATCAAACATTAAGCTTGCTAAATTATCTGAGCTGACTGCGGTATTTGAAGCCATCCTACGGGTGAATAACATGAAAACCATTCAGCAAGGACATGTTTGAGATCGTTTTGTGAAATCTTCTCTGTCAAACTAGTAATACTCACCGCTTCGTTACTGTACAACGACCTAATGGCGGCTGTTCTGACAACATAGTGGCGCCAAGTGCCTGCACGTGCCCGGGGGGCGTGCCCGTCATGCAACGCGGGCTCCGTTTTTTAAAAAGATTTTATTTCATATAATAATATTTATATATTATATATGTATATATTACATGTATTTATATATATATATATATATATATATCTTTTATTTATTTATATATATATATATATATATATATATATATATAGTATGTATGTATGTATACTATATATATATATATATATATATATATATCTTTTATTTATTTATATAATATATATATATATATATATATATATATATATATATATATATATATATATATATAGTATGTATGTATGTATACTATATATATATATATATATATAT
This sequence comes from Zeus faber, assembly GCF_960531495.2. Taxonomy (NCBI): domain Eukaryota; kingdom Metazoa; phylum Chordata; class Actinopteri; order Zeiformes; family Zeidae; genus Zeus; species Zeus faber. Next base: position 4,372,930 of record NC_137189.1, read on the forward strand.
ATTTATCTATTTATCTATTTATATACATTTATAGAATTTGAATTTAGACTCACTGTAAGAGTTATTGTGACTTAAATATGAAATAATAATACATACAATAATAAAAAAAAATGTTTTCACTGCAATGTGTAAAATGTTCCGTTTTTATTTTAGGTTATCTTCACTTAAAAATCTAAAATTTGAGAGCGAGAGAGATGGAGGGACAGAGGGAGCGAGAGAGAGACGGAGAGACAGAGAGAGAGAGAGAGAGAGAGAGAGAGGAGAGAGACCCGAACACCGCCTCCGTCTCAGTTCTGTGCAGCCTCCACCTCCTCCATCGGACGCAGCTCAACGACGGGATCGATACACGAAACGGTTCGACATTCAAACCTGAGAACCGTCTCTCTCTCTCTCTCTCTCTCTCTCTCTCTCTCTCTCTCTCTCTCTCCCCAAAAAGGAAACAACGCACAGGACTTCTTCACTCTTCTCTGCACTCTTCTTAAGGTAGGAGGATCTTTAATACACATTCACCCATCCATGCTCCGGTCACTTCCATAACAAAGAGTTGTGGTAATTCCGATTTTTTTTTTTTTTTTAAGTGGAGTAAATATGTAAAATGTCGGAAAATGTCGCTAAGTTTATATAGATACGCGTGGAATGGGCGCGGTGCGCTTGTGCTGTTGCTCCACAAGAGGGGCTTTTGGAAGTGACACACACGCACACACGTACGCACGCACACGCACACGTACGCACGCACACGTATCGGTGTTCGACGTGTTCCTTTCTCTTCAATGCATTTCGAACTTTTTGCGTCACGCGTCTCGTTTTGCACAAAAAGAGCTGCTTTGCTTTGGCGCTGTCCGTGGTGCTGATGTTGAGACAAACCGAAGATGTTAGTTTTACACTAGCGTCAGATGTTATTTTTTAGCCTAATACTACCCAGATATATACATATATAATTTTTTTTTTTTACCCTACTACCTTAGGTGGATATATTCCACTGAATAATGGATATTCTCTCTCGCCACCACTCCACTGTTTTCCCCTAAAACAATTGGCCACGTCTAATCAAATCACATCCACTGGTCTTTACAGTGTGTGCCCCTGTCTCCCTCCTCCTTTTTGCTCGCAGTGAAGAGGCAGAATAACGCAGAGAAACTAATTCATGTGCACAGATGTTACACCAGGCACAATCTGATCTAATGGAGCTCTGGTTTGCCTCCCAAGGTCACCATCCCCCCGTCGGAAAATGACAGCAAAGGGGCAGTGTTACATAACGCTGGATGTTCTGTTAAATTACTCATCGGACAATCCATCCTGGCACCCGTAGCGGCGTGCATGGGGCTGATTTGTGTGTGTTCCAGTAGTTGTGAATCGTCTCGTTTTTGTGCTGGGGGGACTTAGTGGACTGCATGCCAAGGTGTGGGAGAGGGTATGACTATGACTCAGGGCTAAAGTCAGCATGGGGCTCTGCAATGCACTGCAGACCCAGTGCAGTCCTCCTGGATCTGGATCTGGGTCTAGATCGGGGTCTGGGTCTGGGTCTGGGTCTGGATCAGGATCGTGATCGGGATCAAGATCTGGGTCTGGATCAGGATCGGGATCAGGATCGGGATCCAGATCAGGATCAGGATCTGATCACGATCCCGATCCAGATTAGGATTAGGATCGGGATCTGCATCTGATTCTGGTTCAGGATCAGGATCGGGATCGGGATCAGCGTCGGAATCAGGATCAGGATCGGGATTGAGATCGCGGGATCTGGGTCTGTATCCAGATCAGGATTGGAATCTGGGTCTAGGTCTGGATTGGATCTGGATCTGGGTCTGGGTCTGGGTCTGGATCAGGATCGGGATCAAGATAAGGCTTGGGATCGGGATCGGGATTGAGATCGAGATCGGGATCTGGGTCTGGGTCTGGATCTGGATCTGAATCCTTTCTCCCTGACCACGCACTGAAGCTCTGGCATTAGCTGATTATGCAATTCTGTGTTTGGAGAAGATGGAATAATTGATGCAAGGTGTCATCTCCCATAAAATCATAATCATAATCATAACGATGGGGCGGGGTGCGTTCAATATTTGGAGCTAGTGAGAGAGTTGTGCCATTTCCTCCTGGTCGTATCACACCCTGCTGTCCATCCTGCAGGCTCGTGTTAGTTTGGTAAAACCATGTTTATCTCATCTGCCCAGTGCTTCAGGGAGGCTGTTCTCTCTCTAGATCAGCTTGCAGGGTCCACAGAGTGAATTTAAGGAATTGACAAATTGGGGAAATTAAGGTCCAGATTTCCAACCGATGTTAGAACTACGGTAAAGTCTGTCGTTATTAATTTAGATAGGGAAAGGTGAGGGGGGCGGGGTGTTATGAAGCGTTAGCATTTATTTTTTGCAGAGTGCATATATTACAGCAAATAGGTTTATCCTGTTGAGATGCAATCGTAATATATTATATTACATTATTATGTTTAGAAGCTGTTCTGCATCAAATGTAAATATCAACTCTGACTGTAGTCATGGCTTGAACACCAACACAATCAGCATCAAACTCATGCACTCATTCACGATAAGATAAGATAAGAGATAAGAAATTCCATAAAAAGCCACATGAGTTTTTGAGTGTACATGCGTGGCGCACACACACACACACACACACACACACACACACACACACACACACACACATAGACACACACACACACACGGGCAAGCAAGGACATTCACATAAGAAAAGGCAGAAACGCTATCTCTCGCAGGTGCTCAGACTCTGTAAGGTGTGTTTGCAGAGCCTGTCACGCGTGGGGTCCCCCTCGTCGGCATTGACAGTAGGAGTCATACCAGTAGAGTGTTAACAACTGCCTGTCACGCAGCGTCGCCTCCTCCTCGCGCGGCTACATCACCGCAGACTGTTCGCATTTTGTCATGCAACACTTTGTCTGGATTTGGGATCCTGGCTGTCTGGGGGTGACCAATTATATAGAGCTTGGGAAGCCTCCGGCATGTCCATCTTTCAGTCCCCCGCCGCTTAATAAGGATTAGGGAACACTTACTTAGTTGATTAGTGGGATAACAGAGGTTTAATATGGGTGGAAATGAATGGATTCTATAAGATAAGATCAGATGAGAGGAGATAAGAGCGTCAGCAATTATGTGAAAATGGGCAGTGATCCTTTTACTCTCTTCAAGCAATGGCTCTCAGCATGGTGTCCGGGGACCCCCAGATGTCCTTCATGAGGTTCTAGGGGGTCCTCTGAGACATGATTAATAAACTTCACCATTATTTAATTTGCAAGACTATTACAGGATGTGCAATAATGACTGTTTGGATCTCAGTTTTACCGTTATCTCCCTAACTACTGTGAAGACAGTGAATAATTTTTATCTAATGACAGATATATTCTCAGACTGGGGTTCTCAGAGAATGAGGTCCTTGGCCTTATGTGCAACAAATTCAGGGTCCTTGATGTGGAAAAGGTTGAGAATCTCTGGCTTACAGTACCGTAGTACTATATTATACCTGATGAAATGGTCCAAAGTCTGTAGGAGAGCTCCTGTGATGCACACCTAAATCTGACCAATCTTAACTGCAAACCCTAAATCTGCCCCCCAGTGGGGATCTTCTCCAAGAAGCCCTCAGAACTAGTTCTAGTTCTCTTAGCGACGTGACGGGGGCTTAGGTGATGGCCAGTGCATCCAGACGGGCGGCGTTTCTATTTTGGCTGTTTAGCCGCCCCTCCGGGCTCTCCAAGGCCCAGAAGAGCCTCAGCCGCAGTCTATGGATCAGAGCGAGCCCACATCCAAACCATTTATCTGGGCCCCCTCCCTCCAAGTCCCAACAGCCAATGTTATGGGAGGCTTTTTTCTATTCATGGTTTTCTGGACATTGGGCTGCTTTGATCTCCCGCTTTCAATCTCTCTATCCCTCTCCCTCTCTCTCTCTCTCTCTCTCTCTCTCTCTCATTTGATCATTTCTTTTTACCCCCCCCCCCACGGTTTTCTTCTGTCCCTTTATGCCGTCGTTTCTCTCTCCGCGGTTATGGAGTTTTTATGGTTCTCATCTCCGACACCTTAACGTCACGGAAATGAATGGAGGAACTGTTTTGTTCTGCAGCAAGTGTTAATGGAGTACTGCGACTTAGAATGAATTCTCTCCTTTTTTTTTAAACACTGTTTCTGGTGTTTTTTTAGAAACCGCTCATTTTGTTCATCAATTTGACTCATTTTTCCATTTGATCTTTTTGTCCTTTTTAGAAACATACGTATAATCAGTTGGTTACACTTTGCAATTATAAATTAAAGTTTTTTTCATTTTTATTGGTCATTTATTTAATTAAAAAAGCATTGAAAAGGATCCAAAATATGAAGTACGTTTGGTGTCATATGAAAGCCACCACTGATCCTGAAAGCAGTTCTGATAGATACATCTTCGATTTAATTTTAAATCATTTTTTTTTTTTTGCATCGTTTGATTTTGGGCGTCTCGGCTCTACGGCTCATCACTCCCGGTGAGGTGTACAGCAAACATAGGCATGCTTAATGAGCACAAAATATCAGAGTGATGAGCTCGAATCCCCCCATTGGATTGAGGAGTAGAGCCCAACAGGTGGATTCAGGGGAGGTGCAGGGAGCACAGCAAAGCAGGCAGCAAAGCAGGTCGGGCAGGAGGGATGGGCTGCTTAAATAGGGCGCGGAAGCGTGTGGCGTAGTCGAGTTGTCCGACAGAACCAGCTCCACAAGCTATGCCTCATTGGGTGCCGGCTCTTGTGAACAAAAGAGATGCAGAACAATCTCTTTATTTAATGAAAAATCGGTCTTGCATAAAAATTCATAATCTCAGGACGCATCATTTACCATCTATTATCTGAGTGTTTGACAGAAGAAGACATTAAATCATACTGTCGTTAGGGTTTTAATTCATTACCCCAATTAATAGAAAGAAAGGAACTTGTCGCCGAAGTAAGAACAAGGACCAACTTGTCGTTAATAAAGTGGAAATTCCAAAACCAGAAATCCAACCGGATTTAAAGTCCAATTGGAATGGGGGGATATTACCAGCAAAACACCCTTTAGATTCATGAAACATCCACTGCAGACCGCCTAGTTAAAGGTGGTTAGCTGTCTTGTTAGTAATATCAACCATTTTTAAAAATTGAGACCGCACATAATTAAAAAATCATACTATTTTAAAGAATAGTATATCTTTCATTCTTTTTAGTTAAAACATTCTCATTGGAACCCCCTTGATCCACCATACAAACTCTATTAAGGTGTAAAGTAGGCAAGATGGGTGGTGACATTAGGGATTTTTGGGAAGGGTTTACATAAGTCATACTCCATCTTTCTAAACATACCTTTTCCCAGAATAAAATCAATATCATCATCATCCAATGTTTTCTTTTTCTTTTTTAATCCCGTTTGTCTTCAATGAAACTGCGAATTTGTGTTTTACTATCTTCCATTTTCGTGCTTAAGTAACCATCAATCTGCTCAATCAAAAACAAAACATGGCAGTGAAACCTTGACTCGTGTTGCATAATCAAGCAGTTTGTGAACGAGAAATTTATAACACATCTTTTAATGCCTCTTGTATTAAAGCCTATTTTTGAACACGGCCACGATTTGCACATCTGAGCATTTTCTATTTCCATATTTCTGCCCTGTTGAACTCTGCAGAAGGTGATTTTTAGGTGTTATTTATTGGTTCCAATAACAACTAACAATTTTATATTCCGTGTTTAATGAGCGAAAACCCTTCTAAAGCAACTGTGTATTTATGTGCGTGTGTGTGTGTGTGTGCCTGCGTGTGTGCGTGTGTTTCGGCAGACAAAATGGGGAAACAGAACAGCAAGCTGACCCCTGAAGTGATGGAGGATCTGGTGAAGAGCACGGAATTTAACGAGCACGAGCTGAAGCAGTGGTACAAGGGCTTCCTGAAAGACTGTCCCACCGGCCGCCTCAACCTGGATGAGTTCCAGCAGCTCTACGTCAAGGTGCGACCCCCGGCCCCCCCGGAATATTATACAAACATATAAAAAAAATAAAAACAAGCATATTCTGAACCAAAACAATAAATCTAGTACACAAATGGAAGGCAACAAAACACTACACGCTCGCACATGCACTTTGCCATCGGTCCCTTCATGTATCCAAGCAGAAAATCGACATTATTACCAAACAGCTCTGCTGAAGCTGATATGGAGACCCATGAATCCGCAAAAAACTGTGGGGATTTTGTGACTGTACGGCTTTTTTTTTTCCAACTGTAAGAATTTATTAATTGAATTCCAATTAAATAGTCAGATCAACTTTAGGGTGACAAAATGAACATAGCAGAATGGAAGTTGCCAGAAATACTGCGATGACTTATATACATACTACTATTGCCACTACTGCTGCTCGGCCTTCTAATAGTACCACTGTTTATAAGATAAGATAAGAGAAAACTGTATTTATCGCCATGGGTAAATCCAGGTGTCAAAATAACAAAAAGCAGTGGAAGTCGAGGAAGGGATAAGAAGTTAAGACTGAGATAAAAATAAGATAAAAGCGACATATGTAAGAGTAATACATCTAGTCATTTTGGTATTTTCTGTTGAAACGAGAATTTTGGAAATAACACAGAAAGACATCTCAGGGTTAGAGAATACAGAACATATTGAGTCTAGTCTTTACAAGTTATTATTTAAGGGATAATGTACAGCCAGACGGTTATTACCAGTAAAATAGGCTGTGATTCGCTGTTATTTCGACAGCTGACTAGATGTACATTATCTTGTTAATTTCACAGCTATGTGAAAATACGTGTGTACGTGTGTATATATCATGTATATATAGCATTATATTATATAGATTCAAGATTCAAGAGGTTTATTCGTCACATACATAAACATACTTTCATACATATATGCAGTGAAATGTCAATGCAACGCACCCGGTGATTACACACAATATGTCCTAGACTGAACACAGTAGCTACCTAAGAATTTCTACTTGACCAACTAACTGATTCCTAAAACGTAATGCAGTAAGGGGGATACTATAGAATAAAATCAAAATATATAGAATAAAATAAAATAAAATAGAATAGATAAAGGGAATAGGCTTATGTATATGGGATAGGCTAATTATGTATATACAGATATGTGCATTAAAGTGGCATGTGAATAAAGTGAGGTAGTGTTTGTGAGATGTACAGCACAGTATACAACAGTACGGCGCAGCAATACGGTATCACCGAACAACCCAGAACAGTGACACAGTATGCAGTACAGTATGCTACATACAGTACAGTAAGGTAGTGGAGCCTATGTGTGTGGCTCAGTGAGGACCCCTGGTGAGGTCAGCATTGCAAGCCATAGTTCTTATGGCTTGCGGGAAAAAACTCTGTCTCAGTCTCTCTGTTCTCGCTGTGTGACTGCGGAGGTGCTTGCCTGACCACAGCAGCTGAAACAGTCTGTTGTTGGGGTGGTGAGGATCCTTCATGATCCTGCGTGCTCTGCTAA